>NW_020955218.1:869996-931466 GCF_003031625.1 Empidonax traillii | reverse complement strand
AATCAGATGCTCAAGAGAGAATATTCTTGCCAGTAACATGACAGAGTCAAGTTAATTCGAAGTGATTCAAACAAGAGGGATATTTTTATTTTTTTTTTTTAGGATATTGCTGGCCAGTTCTGCATCCTGAATCTGATTGACATATGATACTACTAGGCTGAATGAAGACATTTTGCACATGTTTTTGCTTTAAAGAGCAATTGCTAGGGGTAACACTGGTTAGTTACAACATGGAGACATGCCAAACTATTCTGAATGAGAGTGGATTGCTGGATATCTCGTGCTTCAAGGTTTGTAGGGCTGGGTGGATAATTAAGCATTCCTGACATCACCATGTGGTCACATAAACTCAGAGGGTTGGAGAAATTAATGTGGGAGCTCATGTTCCTACCGGGTGTGCACTTCAGTTCTCTAAATGGGCATTTCCACTACAAGAAAGTGAATGAAGTCTTCAGTAGACTTTGACTATTATAGTAATTTCACCACAAAAAGTAATGTTTTCGCATAATTTTCTGACAAGGACTTTTGGACTTCCTTTTTTCTAACATCCTTCCCTTTTCACTGTAGCCTTTAAATATTTGTCACTGAGTTTTATTGTATTTTTTTTAACAATCTATAACTTTCAGAATATATTTTCCATATTTTTAGGTTTTGGAAAGATTTTTCTGAATGAAAGCTCTTCTGTCCCACAATGTGTTGATGCAATGCTGTGAACAATAGCAAATTAGTTCATTATCCTTAACAACAGTCTGAACCTGCAGAGGCAAGCTTGGGTGGGAAAGTCCTTAAATCTCTGTCAGGATTTAAGCTCTTTTTCTGTTTGCTTGGTTTTTTTCAACCATCACGGTTGATCCTCCTGTTAGAGCGCCTGTTCACACTTCTGAGTAGCTTCAGTCTTCCTCAGCCTGTATATTTTGCATCAGATAGCTCAGCAACAAAATGCTTCCCAAGTTCTGTTTTAAAAAACCCAACAAAACATAAACCAAGATGATTCTGTTTGAATTTTCAGCCTAATAGTGCATATTGCAAGTTTCTTCCCTGTTGAGAAAGAATAATCCGAGTTTCTGAACCAGCCCAATTTTCGTGAGGATTACATGGCACTAGCATGGGGAGGGAGTGGGAGAAACCCACACAAACTAAAGCAGCTGGCTTGATGTTCACCTGGCAAAACCACTAATAGCCCAGGCTGGTTAATCTAAGTTTCCCCACGTTCAGAATAAAAATTTTCTAGCTCTTTCCAACCACTGATTTCACCTTATACTGGACAACTCAGAGTCCTCTACATATTTTCAGCAGTGGGTCTTTATGCCGCTTTACACATTACCTGTGTTTGATCACCTTGTGAGTTCGTGCGTGTTAGTGATTCCTCTGTTTTTTGTCACGCAGGGTAAACTGAGAGATTCCCCCCATGTGCCTGAGATCAGGCCACGGCCCAACATCTCCCAGGGATTATTTGCTTCAGCGTACACAATGTGTCAAAGCATCATGCCTTAATCTGCTGAGCGCAGTGACAGGGCTCGTGATGTGACAAGGCAGATCAGTCGATGCTGTACGTGTCTTGCCAGTAGTGAGTAACAGGGGTGACAAACGTGGGGGGATGGAGAAAAAACAGAGCATGGAGACACTGAAATGTAGACACCCCTGCACCACCACCACTAATGATGACTTGTGCCCACAGTGCGGACATCGCCAAGCAGCTTGGAAATATATCCACATCTTGGCAGCAGACACTGCCCACCAGGCCATTAACACTTGTTTCTAATCTTTTCCAAATTGTGGTTTGTTAACTAGAAACTAAAACTTAAAGTAAGAAAGTCTAAACATCTATAACTGAAATAAGTCAGCGTTCTGTTTCAATAAACTTAAAAGTGGCATTGTGGGTTTTTCTGCATTGTATTTTGTGAAGGCATTTGCTTCCAGATTGTGTTAACAAAAATATGTTGTTTGACAGATATCATCTCAGCAGACAGGTTGCCTAATCTGTTTTATTGACAAATTGACTTATTATTTGATCAACTTGAATATAGTCTTCAAGATATACTTCTATTATAAAAAAGTAGATGGAACAGAGAATAATGTGTTTAGTCCATCATCCTCTTTCAGCTGTCATTTAAACACTGGTGTGTCTGTAAGAAAAGAAAAAAAGTTATACAGTTGTTTTGATCATGCTGTCAGAATTGTCTTTATTGTCTAGGGGGGAATTGCCTGTGTAATTTCTTCTTCCTTGATACGATAATATATTGACCTCCCTCATTCAGTCAGAAGAAAGCAGGTCATGATGGCTTTACCCACCACCTACATGAAGTTTCATATTCTATCAGAAGAGAAACAAAGGGAACCAGAATCACTTATACTTCACTTCCCCTGTGTTCTCTTTCAATGGGATCTGGAAACAAAGTGAAGTTATAAGGTTTTCCTCACCAAAGTCAGAAATGCTTTCAATAAAATAATAAAAATTTCTAGGCTGTTGTGCTGCAGTCTTTTCATTAAGGTGGGTGGGCTGTTGGTTATGTTTATTTTTAAGTTAAGAAGTTGCACTTGAAAAGTTTTAAAGGTATAATGAATACAAAAAATGTAAAATCTGCATTTATTCAGTTAACAAGGTAAACGTGACAGCTTTAAGATGGCTCTTCAGCAGACTGTTATGGGAACCTTTCTTGTATCCACACCTTTCATGCCTGGTTTTGATGGAAGAAATCCTACTCACCCTACCCTGTGGGGCTCTGATGCACCCTGATTCAGTGGTTCTTCCACAGGTATCGAGTGAATGAGATGATGAGACAAATCTGGACCTACAGACTGCTACCTTTAGCTCTTTCCTTTAAAAACTTTACATCAGAAATAAATTAATACTTAGGAGCAAGGCAGTCATTAAAAAAATCCCTCCATCTTGCCAATTTCTGAGTGCCCATCACAATTTGTCCACTTGCAATTGCACTCAAAGCAGGTGGAACAGCTCTTCTGGAGGTAATAAAAAAGACCCCAGTTTGTGTGGTTTGAATCTCTCTGAATTCAAAATAATTACCAATGATGAAAATCTTAGCCCTTTGAAATCAAATGGAATAGATTTTCCATTGGGAAAGTAAATGCTCAACTGCACGAAAAAAAGTCTAAATCGTAATTTTACACAAGGTAAAGTTATTTTCTTCTTGTTGTTGTTTGATTTAAATATATCCTTAGATGGAAGTTGGACATGTTTTTGAGGCACAAAGTCAGGATTTTGATAAAAAGAAGCCCCAAATCAAAACAGTTATGTTTGCAGTATGGGAGTTCTAGGAGAGAGAATAAAATTGGGCCCTGAACTGTACCACACTTGGTCTTAGTTTAGCAAAGCACAGATCCATCTAATGGAAACCTGGCCATGGGGAAAAAAAAAAAACACAACCAAAAAAACAAACAAAAAACCCCCCACCAAACCACCCACAATTTGCTCATCTTTGGGGTTTTTTTTCTTCCTATTTTTTTTAAATGGCAGACATTTAATGCCATGCTTGTCTGAGAGCTTTTTCCTGTAGCTAATAATACTTTGCACTGCTGTAGTGCCTTTAATCCAAAGATCTCAAAGTGCTTTGCAGGCATTAATGAATTAAGCCTCATAACACCCCTTTGAAGTAGGTATTATTATAGCAGTCTTAGAGATGGGCTGAGTAATTTTCCTGAAGTTGTAGAGCAAGTCTCTGACAGAGTCAGGAATAGCCTGACGAAGTCCCGCATCTCAGCTTCTTCTCTAACCACCAGGCCATTCTCCCAGACTAAGTCTCTTAAATCATTTTAATTTTAAATAATTACTTTGATTTACTTACTGTATTTAAGTCATATCTCTGTTAAATACAAGGGGAGGCATTGATTTATCCTTAGTGGGTTAGGCATTCACTGCCTGTGAAAGTTGCGCTGATAACGTGAAGTTAAACCGACATAAATCCCTGTGTGGGGATGCTCTTGTGGAGGGATAGGAGGGGCTTTTCAGGGCTTAATTTGAGCCCCTGTCTTCACTCACACACATTCAGTACTGTACAGCTCCATCAGTGCTGCTGACACCCGCCCCAGTCCCTGGTACACCAGTGCAGCTGCCTGAAATTACGAATGGCATTTTATAGGGGGGATAATTTGCACCATCAATGGTTCTTCATATGGCTATAACTACACCTATGCCAGCAGTTTACATTATTTGTGATGTACCAGCCCTCCTTCCTGACATTGTTAACTAAGACTAAACATACAGTCAGGTCTTTAAATAAGTCCAACCTATCTGAAAATGCCATTCAAACTGCAGCTTGAACAGCCACACAGGGCGGGCAGAGTTTTAACTAAACCTTAAATTTGTGCTTTTAATTACATTTTCAATTATGTATGTATCATTCTATTGCCATCAAGACCCAGCTCTACTGAAAGGTTCCCTGCTTGAAGTATTTTAGGTGTTTTGGAGAGGTGTGACGCTAACCCCTTCCAAATGACTTGCCATCACTGGCATGGAGTGAAGGCCATGCCTGATTTTTGGTCAAAGTAACTTTCCATTCTGCCTGGCAGCAAGTTTAGAAGCAACCTAAAAGGTAAACTGGTGAAAACCTGCAAATAAGCAAATCAATAATCAGTAGAGATTGGTTTGATCAGGTTAGTAGGTCAGGAATGACCACTCCTTGGTTCTACTGTTGCATCACCTTCAGCCTCACAGTGCTGCTGTGGTGGTGTCAGCCAAGTTCTCTAGTCGTACAGTGCTCTGAGCTGAATCTGTTCTGCGATGGAGAAGAACCTGCAACCCCGCTGATCCACCCTGTAAGACCAAGACCGCGATAATGCCTGCAAAGTTCACATGATCAGAGGCTGGAGAGTAACTGTTATAAGTGATACTTGGGCATCTGTAGGATTTCCTTTGCATTAGCTCTTAGCTCAAATTTACTTAGAGGAGAAAAACACTCACTGCACCCCTGCAGTGTCTGCTAACTGCCAGCCCTGCAAATCCATCCCAGAGTGGGGGAGGCAGGCTGCCACCCCTCTGCCTTGTGTGGCCATGTTAGCAGGAAGGTTGTGCAGCTGAGGAACCGATGGTGCTCACAGAGTTGCCGACACTGCCAGCCCTCCTAAATTGGCCAAGAATGCTGTGATGCAATTTTCTTATTCCTGCACTCATTGTCAGCCTGCAAGCAACCTCTGACTTCAGTGTGTGGCCATCAGTGCTACAGCAACACCAATAGACGTGAGCATAAGCATCCCAGGGGCTGAAATTAGTTAGTCTGACTGTCCCATGCCCACCACTCTTGGGCACAGATTATTTTGATAAATACTTTCACAAGACTTTCTGTACCTTTACAGTACGTGCTTGCAACTGGTGGGCCTGACAGATGTTGCCTGCTCTTCTCTCACTTTGCTTTTCTACAGTATTGCTGAATATTTATTAACTGCAAGCTTATTGACAAGCTCCCATGCACTCTTTCTCGCTGATGCAAAAGTCACAGCACTGTGCTTCCTCGTGAGGCACATACGCTTTCCATAACCTTTCATGGCTTCTGTGGGGGGTCTTTTCACTTTCCTACACACATATAGCTCTGTATGTTACTTTCTTGGTAGGAATGCGCTAATTGTCACACATCTTTCTTTTTTAAATAGATTAATGTCATAATTATCCTCATTTTCTTCCTTCCTGCTACAGGCAATTGCTGGAATGCTTTAGCATTTTTTGAAAAAAAAAAAAAAAAAAAACACCAAACAAAACAACCAACACAAAAAAAAACATCATAAAACAAACCAACCAAAAAACAAAAACCCAGGAAAAAACCCCACAACTTGTCTGGGGAAAGAATTGTTACCACTCCCAAGTCTAGGCCAAAATATCCATTGAGGACGCTAATATTTTTTTTTGTTACTTCAGGTGCATACTTGGGGCTTAACTGGTCATCGTTCCTGATTTTGCAAAGCTCAGCCTTACCCACAGGTATTGCAGTTTAGATGTTTCTTCAGCTTAGCTCTTCTCGGGTTCTCCCAGACTTTTTTTCCCCACTTTGGCTCAGGGACCATTTTTGCTTCTGTTACATACCAGCCCAGCCACAAAGAATAAAAAGAAGAAATTCTGTGTCCCTCTACGCCTGGGATTGTAAGTGGTTCAACAATGCTGACTTTTACTGGTCTGAGCCTCACATTATATGGTTGTGCTCAGGCCCAATTCCACTTCCCGTGGACAGGTACTGTACAGGTGCTATAGGCTTGCATGAGGAAGCTGCCAGAATAAACCTCTGGTGTGCTGGTGTGTCAGGTGTGTCTCAGGAAGAGCACAGAGGACAACTTGGCAAGCAAGAGAAGAGTGGGCAGGTTCGTAGGACCTCCACCAGCTACCTCCTGCTATCCCAAATATTGCCTTTTCCCTTTAGGAAATCTGGAACCATAGAATGGCATCTGTCAAGCCGTAGGCACTTGAGAGTAAGCACCCATCAGAATAACTTACTGTCAAAAACAGGTACAAATTCATTTCATCCCACTTTGTGCCATATGCTGCTGTCAAAACTTCATGAACTGTTTAGGCAGCATGTTGGGACATTTTGACTAACTATGAGCAGAGCTATTTTTTCATAGTTTTGTGTCATTGGCGTTTATAATTGGGTATTTCCCTGAACTTCGTTTGGTCTCTGAACAGATAAGCCTGCAGAAATTAACGCAGCTTTGAAAAGTGGGCACGGGCCAAACCTCTGGATTCACCCATCCCCATTTACTGTCCTGACAATGAACTGGAAATTGCACTGTACCATGTTGTTCAGGGACCAACTTTTCCTTTTATTTTAATGCTAATATTTGAAAGACGGGCTGATTTTTTTTCATGCGATTTGATGAAAACCTTGAATTTTGGATCAGACTGGTAAGCTGAATCTAAATCTCATTTTCTGCTGCTTGAGCCCAGCTGTTTTGTTCTCCTGACAAGAAAATTAGTTAGCACACCCTTCACTATAATAAGTGGGAAACAGACCACAGGATAGGTAAAGAACACATTTGCTGTTTTATTGGTGCCTTGCAGGGCAATAATACTGAAAAAGGGGAATGCAAAAGAAACAAAAAACCAAAAACCAAAAACAAAAACCCAGGACGGTGGCAACCCACATTGTATTTTTTTTAAAGAGTACATCAACTCCTGGTTTTTTTCATTTATTGTGGCATGAATGATAACATAAAACCAAAACATGAAAATATACAACTTATATTACACTATGTGTTATGAACAAAATATAAATCTATAACTCTATGTTATATTTACATAATTATTTCTTTTATTAAATTTCAAGTGAGATGGTAGGTTGCACATACTTTGTTTTAAGCTCCAGGCATTTGATTGTCTCTATTTCTTTTCTATTTTCATTTCACTTGTAAAATCCAAAACGTTAGGAGGAGTAAGAGCTTTAGAGCCAATGGAGCTATATAAATACTGTTTCAGCAAACCAGTGACAAAAAACACTGGGGAGTAGAGAAATCAGTCAGTAGAAAAAACGAACTTGACATGTTCTTCAATCTGGGAAACTGACAAGTTAAGATAAAGTTGAAAAAATGTAAATATAAACCAAACTAAACAGCCAGCCCATGCCCTGTGAATTGAGGATACACTTGAATCCACATCTAGTGAATTACACACAGTTCTTTGCAAAATGGAAGGTATGGTTCTACCGAGAAGTGGGCAGACAAAAAAACTTCCTATCCGATACACCATGCCCTTAAAACATAAGAAATACCATATAGTTGCCATTCACTCTAGCAGATGAATTCTTGCTAAGGTCTACGTTTCCACGGAGTATAATTATTTTTGATGTTATGAACGTGATGTCAGAGGCTTCTTCGGGGACAATAACAGCTCATCTCTTTGGATTAAAAAGAAAAAGCTCTGAAAGTGTGCTGTAAAAAGGTTAAAGACAATTTACTTTCTAAAAAATGATTTAATTAAAGAGAGTCTACTGCAGTAACCAAATCTTTGAAATAATGTCTTTGAAGAAAGAATTTCTTCCATATGCACTCGTAATAAGAGGATTTGGTTACAAAACTAATTAAATGCTATAATAATAGCTAGTGTTCTTTTCTGGGGGCCTGATTAATATAGCGGAACGGTTAAATAAAGATGTTAAATGCACTTAAAAATCCTATTTTACTAATATAAGGCATGAATAAATCGAAAAAGGATATACTCTGTGTTATTTAATTGAGCTTAGAAGCAAGTGCCTCGTTTTTTTTTTTTTTCCTCTTTCTTTTCCCCCTTTCTCCACTGCTGGCGGTGTTCTTTTGTAAGCCCACAAGACGCGCGGCGCAAGGGGCTGCCCCCATGGAGAAGGGGGGTGGCCTGTACACCCAACCCCAGGCAGCTCCCCAGGAGCACCCTCGCTCTCCAGGTTCCCGGGGAAGAGGGGAACAGAGCCTGCCTTGGCATCAGGGCCTCGATGCGCTTTTAGGGTAACACGATCCTAATCTCTTCTAACCTGTTTTTTTCTACATGCTCCAGGGCACAGAACCCAGGGAAAAAAAAAAAAAAAAGAAAGAAACAAGAAAAGAAGATATTTTTATAAATGCATGTTTTGCTTTGTTTGGTTTTTTGGTGGGTTTTGCTTGTGTTTTTTTTTTTTTTTTTCCCCTAAGAAATTAAAAAGGGAAAAAACAGGGCCTCATTTTCAAATCTGGTCTTCTACTGCCGAAGGATATATGGGTGATCATCCCTGGACCCAAGGAAACATTAGCACAGGCTTTAAGTATTTTTCTGGTTTGGAACCCCAGAGCCATTTTGCCTTTTTTTTTTTTTTTTTTTTTTTTTTTTTTTTTTTTTTTTTTTTTTTTTTTTTTTTTTTTTTTTTTTTTTTTTTTTTTTTTTTTTTTTTTTTTTTTTTTTTTTTTTTTTTTTTTTTTTTTTTCTTTTTAACATTTCTGCATCGGTTTTCAACATCCGAAAGCAGGAGGTGGAGTCTGCTAAAGCCACCCTGGGGGAACCCCAGCGTAGCCTCTCGGAGGGAAACGTGCACGGTAAGGAAATCAGCGTTCAGCTGAGCCCCAGCCCAGGCCTAGGTGGTGAGCAAAGCAGAGGGCTCCGGGAGAAGGTCCTGCTGCCTCAGCTCCTCCAGCACAGGAGCCACCCTACTCACGGACACCGGGCTGCCTCCAGGAGCGGCTCCTGCAGCAGAGCCTGAAGTTGGGGATTGAAACTCAGTCCCGCCAAAGCCCAAGGGTCTCGTTCCCACTGACCCCGAGCCCACGCACCCAAGACCTGCTCCAATCACACCTGCCGCAATGGCACCTACCTGGAGCTAAAACAAAGTATTCTGGTAGCCCAAAAGTGACACAATTAAACCAGAGAGTCTCTATAACGTTGTGGAAATCAAGCATCCAGCAAATGTGAGGTGAACCCACAAGAGTCAGAAGTAATTTGTTCACAAAGACAGGGAACAAATTTAAAAGTTAAAAAAAAAAAGAAAAAAAAAGGAGGAAATATCTGTTTTTCACATTGTACATAATAATGATATAAAAACAATTGTCTATTTTTTTTTCCTTCTTATCCAAACAGAGTGCTTAAAAAAATTGGCTCTAGATGACTGGTGTAATTAAATAACTAAAATGAGTGATGAGAGAGCAGAAGTTAATTAAGATTGAAAACAACACTCCCATTAATTCACTCCATCATAATAAACATCAGAAGTTGACATGGCTGGGGCCAAAATTAAAATAAAAGGAAGAGAAATGGTGTGAGCAGAAAAAGAAGCGATTTGTTTTCATATGTATATATATATATATTTATATATATATAAAAAGGCAAGGTGGGGAGGGGTATCCATTTTAAATAGCCTAACAGCTTCATTTGCTGCACTGCCAAATTAGAACAGAATAAAATAAAGTTAAAAAAGGGGGGGGGTGTAAAATAAATTATACATAATTTACTAATCTGGGAACAGCTGACCATTATTATTATTATTATAATTACCATTACAACACTAGCAAGAAGAGGCAGTTCAACTGAAAAAACAAACCCAACACAGTCAAAAAATACAAACGAAAAGAACCCTCTCTGACATGGAGGATATGATCAGCTACTCCAAGCATAATTTCAGAGCAAATCTTCTGAGAGAGAGAAAATAGAAAAGAATTTTTCAAGGTGGAGGTGGAAAACAAAATGGGGAAAAGAGGAAAAAAAGAAACCCCAGATGTTGCAGGGTAAAACTATCACATCCAAACTGCTCTTTGGAGTATTGTCCTAAGTCTTCAATGGCATTTGCTTGTTTGCTTTGCACAAGGTCTGCAGAGGTCAAGTTACACTTCAAGTGGGATTTCAAGAGGCAAAGAAAGGCATTCCCCCCCTTCCCAGTCTCTCCTTCTACCTGCCCCTTTTATCCTGCACCTGGCTGATTGCAGCGAGGGCTAAATTGCCTGATTAGGGGACCATTTGTAACAGCAATGTTGCCAAATACTGATGACCAGGGTTCTGGTGAATGCTTAGGCTGGGATCTCACTGCCACTAAGATGCACGGGGCTAATTTTACAAATTAGAGACAATGAGAACAGCAATGGATCTCTCTCTGGGAGTAGGAATTTACCATGAAGTAACATAAATATAAAACTGGCATCCCCAGTTGTAAAATCAACTCAGAGGAAGGCTTTTGCCTCAGGACAATCCTAAGACTTTCCTTTACAGGCAATAGAGCAGTTCTGGGATAGCTGCTGGATGAAATTTGGAGCAGCGTTGATGTTCGGTTGGTCAGTTTATCTAACGCTTCTGTCTTGCTACACAAACCAGGGTCCTCTTCTCCTACAGGAATATTACAGTAAGGAGATGAAAAGAAACTCTAATTAATTTATATAATTTTTTCCCCCAAAATAAAGCATAACATTTAATTACATTATCGGAAATGCAAACTTCTGCTTAGGATTAGGCTTGTGTAATTCCACCTTCCTCACCTCGCTGTCATTGCCCAAGGAAGAAAAAACTGCACAAGCAACTTATCTAAGTGCTCTAGAACAACTCTGAAAATATTTTAGTGCAGGAGAGTAAGTTTTTCAGTTGTGAGAGGCAACAGCTGAGGAAAGTCGGCATCACAAAAGGTTTGGGTTCTTACATGCCCACTATGAATATGGTAATCTCTTCATAGCTAATAGTCTTCCTTCCTACACAAACATCCCACAGATAAAAAAGGATTTCTGCCAATGTAAAGGAGAAAAAAATGTCAGTTAAAAAAAAATTGCCTTTTGAATCAGAAATCAGTACTCAGCCATCCTAAAAGTATGAGTTCATCAAAACTGGACATGGTTGGTGGTAACCTAATCATGCTCAGCAAGTAAATAACATTTCCAGTTGCCCTGTTCTGTTCAGAACAAGTCACGTTTTGGACAAGCCTTTTTTATGTTGTTTATTATGCCACTTGAAGTGTAAACTAAAAGCAAAGGCTCTTTACAGACCAAGACATTTGGAGGGTGCGGGACTTCATTCTGGAACACGCTTTTTGCTCACAATAGTCCAAGATTATTCTTATTAGTACCATAAACACGCACACATGAAAATCCAAGACCATAAAATATTTTTTCTCTAAATTTCTTATGTCTCTCTCTCTCTCTCTCTTTTTTTCACCTGAGAATGGCACCTACAGTTTCCTTTAAAAAGCAAAACCAAAACCAAAAATATATGTCTAATCTCACCAGCTGCTGGTATATCAGGTTCTTCAAGGGATTGTCTAAGATACAACACTGTCCTAACTTAAGACAGAGCAGAAAGCAAACAAAAAGCAAAAGAAAAACAAAACAAGAAGAGACCAACCTAAAAAAAGCAAATTGGACTAGTTCAGCGCTTTAGTACAAATTTGGCACTTGCTCAAAGACTCAGTATGGTGTGCAACTGATGAAGAGAAGTCCTCTCTTGAAAGGAAATAATTGCTTGTTGGGGTCAACAGAAACAGACTCCCCACTTCCTTCCTTGCCAGCCACGCGCACAGGCACGCGCACACACGCGCACACACACACACACTTCTGACCCAGATTTGACAGGGAGGAGGGGGAGGAGGAGACAGAGGGGTTTAAAAGGAATTTTATCTTTTTTTCTTTTCCTGTCAGGTGCATTACCAAAAAAAAAAAAAAAAAATTATTTCTCTTTAAACTGTAGCACAAAACAACAAAACACATTCACAAGCCACTTGTTGGCACTGTGTACCTGAGTGAGAATTTCTAGAACATTGTAGAACAAACAGCCATAAAGTTTATTTGAAAAAAAAATAATAATAATAAAAGGTCGACGGGTAAGACTTCAGTGCTTGGGTATAGCAGCTGAATTACTGGCATTATTTTACCCATAGCTTATATCATTCTGTTGTTGTTGTTGTTGTCGTTGTCTTTGTTTCCTTTCTTCTGAGCCTTTTTTCTTCTGATGCAGGCTGATGTCTATTAGTCAGCTGATGTCCCAACTAGTTAAGACTAACAGTTAAAGTAACAGTCAGTGTATGAGAAAGTTAATGTGCTTGGCCACTGGCAAGGATAAACCAGATGGGGCTTTATTTATTTTTTTCTTTTCTCCTTGAAGTCCTGTAGGTCACGAGATATTTGGACCCCGATCAGTTGGCTTGCCCCGCAATGTGATTTTCACTGTCACTGCCATAGTCCGCATCGGGGTCATCCTCCTCCTCATCGTATTCATCGTAGATTTCTCCATTGACGTCGTCGGTCTGCATCTCCTCCTTGATATGAGGCTCCTCGCCTTTGATGCCATAAGTGCTCTGGATGACGGGCATCCCGGGCTCCGGGCTGCTGGACACGCTCGAGTGCTCCGAGGGCAGATGTGGGGAAGGCATTCCTGCCATGGCGATGGCTCCTGGGTAAACTACGCCCGCGGTGGCAATGGGGATCTGTGCTTGTTGCCTGCCATGGAGAAAAAGCAAAAGTATGTTTGAGTACTGGAAGGGGTAAAGGGAGGGCAAGATCAACAGCAAACTGCAAGCCCGTAGCATATACTCTTGGGCATGTAGAGGAAGTCCCTAGATGGCCCACGCAAGACAGCCTTTATATTGATATTCTAAACTCACCAACTGATGCTCCAGAAATGAACATCAAGCCCAAACCAACTTCACTGACAAAAAAACCCCTCTGTAAACATCTCTAGTTGTACCTGCATTAGTTCCAGCTTGCCTGCTTGTGAGGCAAACTTCTTTTCTGGGTCAACTGGGTGTCCCATGAGCTGCCAGCCAAAAATAAACTTCCTTGCAACTGTGGTCCAACTTAAAACCCATATATTTTGAAAATCTTCCTTTTAAATAACCCAATCTTCTGGCAGGACTAGACATAAAGGCAACGAATTTCCAGCAGCAGAGATCTAGCAAGGACTGGGTAAATTGCACAGGAATGGGGAGGTGCTGTGGGAAGATACCAATGGATGAGGAGAAAGCAAGGCAAGACTCTCCAAAGAGGCAATGCTTACTCCACATTCACTCTGAGACCTGGCTATTATTAGGGAGAGGAACAGTGAGCTTTCTGGGGCCAGCATGGGTTTACACGTTGAGCACTGAAGGCCTCCCACTGGAAGGTGGTAGTTTCCACTGGGAGCGGCCCTTGTGAAAAGCAGGCTCTTTGAAGGAAGAAGGATAAAATGGGGAAAAGGCAGACTTAAAACGGAAGCAGGCATTATTTAAAAATAAATAAAAAGCAAGCAAGCAACGTGAGCATTTGAGAAAATCCTCTACAGGATGCCTTTATACGGCGTCTAAGCCTTGGAAACCTGTCTGCAGTAATGAAAGAAGAATTATTCCAGGCCACAGAAATTCCCTCTGCATCAAGAACACTGGCTGTGTTATACTAGTGTTTGTTTCCCTGAGAAGCTTCAGAGTCCCAACAAGCCTAGAGGTTTAAAATTCATGCTCCTTTTGTTTCCTTGCTGCATGAAGTAATTCCATTGCAGTAATACTCTTCAGTACATGCTGCACATTGTAATGTCATCAGCGGTGTGTCCATCTGCACTGAAAAGCCTTGCCACAGGAGACAGGGCAGAGTCTCTTGAGATGAACATTCTTAATTAAGAATGAAGCCCTCCCCTGTTCCCCTGCCTGCCTGTGCCCTGGCTGTACAGTAAGCCTCGCACAGTACAGTGATCCTGAAAGACTTTCCTCTGCCAAACAGCTTTACATTTGTTTGGAATCGCTGCTGCATTTTCAGATACTTCCTGCCTGCCATTGGAGTGAGACCTCCCTCCGCACAGTCCTTATTTCTGTGTTTCTGAAACAAGTCAAAGTTGTCTCAGCAGAAGATACAGCTCTTAAAGTAGGGAGCAGATCTAATTTGCATTTTATTCTTAATTCACTAGGAAGGCTTTTGTTTTCTGGAGTCAGCATTTCTGCAACAAGATTCAGCACACTTAAATTGCTTTTAATATTTAACAATAGGAACACTTTGCACTTAAATGGTGCTTTTCAGAGTGCTTTTCAAGTATTAAATAATTTAAGAATGGCATTTTTCCACCTCTATAGGATGTCCAGCCCAGAAGTTCTTGCAGCAGTCCTCAGATACTAATGTATAAGGGCTCTCAGCAGTCCAGTGAGGTGAGCTCGCCACGCTACCCACTGAAAATGAAGACACTGAGATAGGAAAGCATTAAAAACGCCCAGTCCTTCTCATTGTGGTGCCTTCAGCACGTCCCAGCAGCTCCTGTAAACCAAATCACTTATTGTGGTGCCCAGGCAGGAGCTGGGCTGTTGTTTAGAAGTTTAGCCCTAAATGACCTGTACTGGGGGATGCAACAGATGGGGAACTAAAACCAGGAATGCAACCGTAGTGCTGTGACTGCTGGCATCACACACTGACCCCACTGCAGACATTGGCCACTTTGTCAGTAGTTTTATAGAGATTTCACCCCAGGTTCTGTGCTCCTATGCTTCAGTGCAAATTACCTCCAGAAATGTCTTGATTTCAATGTCAGCCTTGCTTGGAAAGCTAAATAGTATGCAGAATGTTACAAGGTTAATTTTTTTTCCCATGGTGAGGCATGCATGTTAACCAGATAAGCAGTGTTCTGGGGGCTCTGCTGCCACCTATTCTTTTTCCAGAAGGCCCCCCCTCTCTTTTTTTAATCTCTTGATGCCAAATGTTGGCTGACTTCCCTGTGTTTGTTTCAGTGCTTACCACTGGGATCACTGGACCTGCCAGCACCACAGGGTTAAGCAGCTCAAATTTCTCTGCTGAGCGGCTTATTATAACAATGCACACTGTAGCTGTTTTAAACACAGTCTGATGACACTTAACAGTTGCTGGACAGATATTCTCTCCTTTATTGCTACTTCTAGCCATTAACTAGAGACGTGCTACTCAGTTAAAGGATTGAAAATTCAAATTAACGGAACACAAATTTCATTATTTCAGAGGGTCACTCTTGTTGCTGCTTCTGCTGTTTTTAAAACCACCATGTAGCTTTTAATTTCTTGGGATGAACACAAAAATACTGTGGAATATCTGATTACTTCTGATTCTTTTTGACCTGCTGTAGCCAAAACCAAGAAAGGTTTCCTTCTCTGCAGAAGGCAACTACATGCTACTCTTCTAGGTAGATATTAATATAATCATATCAAGCTGATCCTTTAGCTGTTTATCAGAACTGGTCTTCTTAAAATTTATGCTCAACACAAAGCATTTAGCTTACTGCTGGAAGACACTCCCTAGTATAACAAATGCCATCACAATGAACAACACAGACAACTTCATGCATGATATGAATTAGCTGAGCCAAGTCCATATTACAGCTCAAGTTCAGTGTGTTCAGCAGTCCTTTCTGCAAACCACTTATATCATACTGAATGCAAACTTGTAATTTTGGCTTTTGGATCATGAGGCGCTACCATAGATTCATTCAGATATACTCTCTCAGGCCTCATAATAAAGTAACAGTTATAAGGGTTTATCATAAGAAGTTATGTTTCATTGGAAAATCTTAAGCTTTTTTTTTTTTTTTTTTTTTTTCAGAGTGGAAACGAGACAGTTGGCTGAGGCTTTAAGATGAGCATATAGCAGAGCCAACAAAAAGACCTAACTGCCTAACTTCCTCCTGGAATACGTTGTTTTAAAGTTTAAGCTTCATTTTCTGCTAGCAATATCCAATGTTCCTGCCAATAAACAATAACATTTACCACACTGAATTAACAATTCTCCCTGATTTACTTTTTTTTTTTTTTTAATGAAAAGAGCAGTAGTTTTTAAAGGTCCCATACCCAACATTAAAATACTGCCTCATCTCCTGGCGTCTGTTGCGCATGATAGCCTTGTACTCGCCAATGCGTAGTTTTTTGCCATCTACAAGGCAGGTACGCTTCGGCCTTGGCTTGTATTTGTAGTCTGGGTATTTCTCCAGGTGCTGTTTGCTGAGTCGGGCCTGCTCCTCATAGTATGGCTGCTTCTCTAGGTTTGTCATAGCTTTCCAGCGAGATCCTGTCACCAAGAAAAAAAAAAAATTAAAAAAAAAAAAAAAAAGAGATTCTATTCATCCCCAAACGCTGAAAGACAGAGAAACAAGTAGGTCACCCAGAACAAGATACCTACGGTCATATTGCTTTGGGCTGTGAATCTGTCAGAGCTTCTAGACAGGGGTCAGGTCTTGTTTGTATTTTACTGGTAAACCTCTTGGTTATGGCTAAGAGGCAGAGAGATGGCACTTGAAGTTTTGACTCAATATTTTATTGAAATTTATTGACATTATAATGCTTATCAGGTGGGAAGTAAAACCGTTATCTCGATAATGGGCAATCCCTGACACTTCGTTTTAGAAGACAAGGTGGCAAATTTTAGAGGAATGGCCAGAGATCCCTTAGATACATAGTCTGCTCTGCTACGTCCCCACACTTTCCCTTGGCCATGGGCCTGTTTTCACCTCCTCTCCAGAGGAGGCACCGCTCCAGTGCTGCCCACCTAGTCACCGTGATCCACCAAGGCATGAACTCAGGATATGCACATGTCCACAGCTTCACTGTTCATGACAATATCAGATCTTTCTGGCTTCCATGTTTGTAAGAAGTAGAATATGAAGTGATCTAAAATGCTATGCAGTCAGCTACAGGAGCCTGTAAGGACCCTGAAGCAATGACTCTAAAAGCTATAAACTATCCCATATGTCTCATCAGGGTTTTAACTTCAAGACCAAGTCCTGGGGAACGCTGCCAGCTCCAGCCTAAAGAATTTAGTGTGTGTCAGGAAGGGAACAGCACTGGGATACTGGCACACCTCTGTGCAGAGCTGTACTATGGCTTCATTGCTGGCAGCCTTGTTTTCTGCCTATGTTAATGTGGATCTTTGAGCTAGGGATATAATGAAGACTTTGCAGTTGTTTTCGAATACCTCCTGAAATATTTTTCTTCAAGGACACAAATATGAGAGCTGAAAGTAAAACTTCTTGAATCAGTTACCCTATTTTATTTTCCCATGAAATACAGAAGTGCTTCAGGCTAAGGTACATTTCAAATAACAGGGATAGTCCAAGCTGTGAAACATGTGGCCCAGAAGGAAAACTTTATTGGAAAATAGTCAATTTTCCCATTGGAAAAAAAGTTTGAATAGTTTGTCAATGTAATGGGTTCATAATGTCATATCTCATACTTGATTTCCTCTTGTTCTTCGTTTTTATGGTTACTCATACTGTACTTAGCTCATGCTATTACTCAGGCTGGTCTTAGCTCACTGTGCCCCCAAGACTTGCAATATAGACACCACAGTTATCCCTTCCCAGGAAAGAAAACAGTTTCATTCCCTCAAGAAAGTCCTCTTCTGATTATTGACACCCTCTTCCCCATTGCTCTTTGAATCTTTATTCCATGCTGCAGTTTGGGCTTTTAGAGAAAAAGTCTGGTACAGCCTGACCTCACACCTAGAGATAAGTGACTGGTCCTGGAATGGGAAGCAGTTTAATGACGTTGTTATTAGCTTAGGCACAGCACCATACCAGCATGACTAGATGGCTTCTAGGATTTGGACTGAAACTCCTGCGTGGCTCCTCGTGTGCCCTACTGAGGTAGTGTCTGAACGTGGGGATCTGTGGCAGGGCTCTGTATTACACAGAGCAGCAAAGCTCTGTGGACAGAATCCTTGTCTCCCGCAGAGAAATTATTCCAAGCTTTTTCTGGCAAAGAGGGTGGCTAGAAAAAGTGACACCAACTTTCCACATACAGTACCTCCTAGATTTTGGGCTAAATGACACAGTGGTAAACAGGTGGGGACTGCCCAAACACTGCACACCTTCTAATGCCGCAGAAGATGGAAACACAGATCAGGACTGTGTTGAAGGATGTTAAGATTTCAGGATAAAACATTCAAGCTCCACTGGAAGATGCCCAGATGTGGTTCTACTTTCAAATTCTACCTCACAGACACTGGCACACTGGTGTTTCAGCATACAAAGAAAATCATAGCAGTTAATCTAAGGCTAGAGTCCTCTAATCACAGACCTGCAGAAATTCTAGTGGCTTAGAAAACCTGTCCCAGCTCCTTTTCCTGCTGCTGAATCAGTTTTTATTTATGAATAGAAAAGCTGAAACCCTCAGTCTTTAAACAAATCTTGACATTTACTTAAGATGCTGGTGAAGGGATCTGCAATGTAGGAACTCAGACATATTCTGAAACAGACAGATGGACAGAAAGGTAGAAATTAAAGGCAGTTGTTGCAAAATTGCCATGAAACTGCTCTATTCCAGCACAGTTCCTCTTCTGCTGCGTTAGTTCACTTGCTGCTATCCTATAGTCAGATCTGGGCAGTCAGATTCCTACCTCCTCATGTGAAAAGATCCATAAATAGTGGGTGAAGTTAGGCAAACACACAAGTCTTTGCAGGATCAGGGCCATAAAAAGCGAAATTTTGATGCATAATATTTGTACATACAGTTACACATATAATATTTATACATAAACGTCATTTGTTATGTTTTTCCTTCCCGAGCTGCAAACTGAATACAACAAAAATCCTGGCAGTTTTACCTCTCTTCCTAGCAAATTTTTAATATCTGCCTTCTGCAGTGATACCTCCTCTTACTATGACTTCAGTGTTTTTACAAAATATACTAAATATAATTTACTAGTATGTTTTGAAGTATCATACATAATTAAACAATGCTGTCATTTTAAAAATTTTTAAAAAAGGGCAATTTTCTATTGATAGACCCTTGTTATGTACATTTTATCATTTTCACTTCTTCTCTTAGTCATATATACATAATCCAAACAGCTCTCTGATTGGTCTAAATCTGAAATTGTTGAAGTTTGAAATTTTTGAAAAGTTTGAAGAATACATAACTCTGAATTTGCAGCCACAGGTTAAGCTATGAATGAGTACTGCCAATCAGCATACTAAAACTGGTTAAGAATACCTTATGTTTAGACAAAATACATTTGTAATAGCTTTATCTGTCTATGTTTTATGTGTCTATAAACACACACAGGCAGGCAGGGGTACCTATGCACAGTACCAAACCCAAACCCAAACAAGGTATGATTGAAGAATCTTGAAAATCATCTTTCTTTTTAAGGGAAGATTTACACTCTTGGGTGAGCTTTCCACTCACCATCTGTGCTGGAAAGCTTTGAGTGGGTCAAGTATACAATACTTTTTGCCTTGACTATGAAAACAAGAACCCATTCCCCTCTCTGGATGAATACATAATGACAAGCAAGATTCTTGCACAACTCTCCCTGATCTGGCGGCTGAAGTATTTAGAAAAAGAAAAATTAAAACATTTACAACACTTCCAAGTACCAAGCATGGCTACTACCCCCAAAGTGAGGTAGGGCAGTTAGAGCTGTGCTCACACAGCTGTGTGTGACTGTGAACACGTCTGGAGAGGGCAAATATTAGAATCCAGGGCAGAAATGAGATGCCCTCATGTATGCCCAGACACTTGTGCTCAGGCACACACGTGCCTGCACGTTCAGAGCTCTGCTTAGCGCTGATTTTAAGCCAAGTTTCTCTGACAAGGATTTTCAGCTGTTTGCAATATTCTCTAACTTTCAGTCCATTAGACTGACATTTTTCAATCTGAGTACCTGATTCAGGCTGAGTTTTTGTTTAATAAATACCCTCACATACACAAATATTTGTATAATTTATAGGTATGTATATAAGTTTGTATTCTCATACATTCTGAGAGAATTTCCGAAGGTAGTGTTTAACTTAATTGTTTCCTAATATCTTTATGTAGATTTCTCAGCGAAATTAATTAAAATATTTACAAAAAAGATCTAAACAATGCATTATTAAATTGATAGGGTCCAGCAGACCCATTTTAGCACTTTTTTAACAATTTACTAAAAAAAATCATTATCCACAAGTTTAAGTTGCAATGAACAGATGGATGACAAACGTATGCACAGATGAATTTAGTGACAAATCCGTGTATCTAATTTTTATGCTCAAAACATAATACCACAGTGTCAAACATAATCCCTAGAGAATTCTAGTGCTGGGAAGGGCACCTCCTCTCATTTTACTATAAAAATGACCCTCCATCAGTGAGAACTCTATCTAAGCTGCTCTCTGTGACAATGAGCTCTCTGACCTCAATGTGTAGCAGTACTGCTGGAAAAATGAGAAAGAAAAATTGCGGCTTTCTAATAAGGAGACCCTAATATCTGGTTGAACTGTTAGCTTCTACTTGCTCACCCTACGCCAGTTAACAGACAGTTCCCTGCTGACTTCAAAAGACTGGCCTTTTGCAATTGAGGGAGGACCTTTGTAACGTTTCTGTCAAGAAGGAAGACGTCAGGACATCCCTCTCCATTGCAGAGGTAGAACGAAAAAATTAAATGTGACGCTGGAAAGAAATAGAAACATCATCTCTCACTGCTTCAGACCTTGCTTTTCCCCATATCTGGCAGCAAAACAGAAAGAGTTTGGAGTCAGCTATACTGTCTGTCACCTCAACAGGATCTGTAATGAATTTGCACATTTTACTCCAACTACTGTATATCTAATCAGAAAAAGATGTCCCCATATCTCCCTGATCTAGCGCCAAATAGTAAAAGGTGATTCCTTATGTTAACAATTTCAGCAGAATGGCTTATTAAAACCAGATTTTAGGGTATTATAAAATGCTTAGAAGCCCTTTAAAATGTCAACCAGGATCCCCAGAGACTGCGTAAAATGTCAGCCCAGCTCAAGCGCCTGTTTTAAGCAGAATGAATTAGCAGCGTGCTGTCGGAGGTTGTTATCCAAAACAATCAGTTAAGAGGGAAAACATCAAGCTCTCTTTGTACTTTCTATATGAAAAGGGCCATTCAGAATGATCTTGTAGATTTCTGAAGCTGATTATTTAAAAACAGGTTTAACCAGGTCTACTCTCAATTTAGAAACAGACCAAAACTATTACTGCCCTGTCCTCCAGTTAATCACATCATACACCTCTGACCAGTATAATCCCTTTTAACCAGTATAAGGTTATTTTACCATCAACCTAACCAATTTAGCCTTCTAATCCTGTTCCCATAACTAATCTAATCATCTTGTACCACCCTTTAAATCATGGGTTAATATCATCACATCTGCCATCCACAGCAATACATTCTGCCTCTCCAACCAATTCATCTCATTTCCACTTACCCCCTGCTGGCTTTTCATAATATCACTCTCATCAACAGAAGCCTCAAACCTCTCACCAGTCTAAACTCAGCCTATTTACCAGATCTGCAGCTGGTTAATGCTGCCATTACATTTCTCGAGTAGTCTGCAAAACCACTGAGACCTGCAGCCCAGGTAAACATGTTCTCTGCTTAGCCACTGGCCTGAGGGGTGCTTAGGTCCTGTAACAGTTTTTCTCAGTAAAAATTCAACATCTCTAATTTGGTCACAGATTTTTGTTGTTGTTGTTGTTGTCTCCCAAACAGTAATTCATGGGCCTCAGTGAGCCTTATTAGTCACCTGCTGTATCATTCAGCATGTCACAGAGGAGTGACTCTGGACAGAACACGGAACTGAGAATCTGAGCAAGTAGTGAAAAGTTGGAAGACTATGGCATGAGATTCAGTAGATGACGTTCATCACAAATATTACCTGGAATGTAAAGAGTAGAGGATACGGAAATTAGATCTGATGTTTCTTTTCTTTTTAATTTCAGGGTTCTTATCAGACTATAGGAGAATGAAAAACCACCCACTGTAGGAGAAGCTTCAATTTTAGAACCTAAAGGTGCACAAGTATATGGGACTTGCATGTCCATGGGTCCTGAGATGCATCTGCAGGTCCTGAGAGAACTGACAGGTGAACTAGGGCTACACTGCTGGTGGATAAGGAAGAGTGACCAAGGTCATCTACCTGGATTTGTGCAAAGCATTTGATACTGTTCCACGTGACATCCTTGTCTCTAAACTGGAAAGACATGGATTTGATGAATGGACCCCTCGGTGGATAAGTAATTGGCTGGACTGTCACACTCAAAGAGTTGTGGTCAGCAGCTTGGTGTCCAAGTGGAGACAGAAAGTTCTGCGGCACAAATCAAATACTGTAGTGCGCTACCTCAGAGAAACTAGTTAGATGAAATACATAGGCAAATAAATGACAGCAGTTATTCCGTGCTTGTTCAACAGCCTAATGAAATAAACTGGTTTTGTCTATTCAGTTCATGTTTTCAAACCAAAATTACCACCACAATCTCAGTAATTACAAAGACACAAGAAGATGTCAGGTTATGCTTAATGTACGCTACTGGGTAGCACAGCTGGAAGCTCATATCCCTGTTGTCCTTGGTGCAGTGATGAAGTTGCAAAATAGAGAGACAGCACTTCTGTTGTTTCAGGTTCTCAGCTCTATTTATTCAAAATATTTTTGAGTTTTGCTCTGAAAGAATAGTGCTCTATCACTCTTACCTAATATCTTGCTGATGTTGGAGTTGTGCATGTCAGGGAAGGCTTGAAGGATCTTCCTCCGCTCATCTTTAGCCCACACCATGAATGCATTCATTGGGCGCTTGATATGGGGTTCATTGCTACCACGCCCTCTGGATTCCCGATAAATTCGAGACTCTGAGACTCCTGCACTTCCTAAAAAGAAAGAGAAAAACATTCCCAGCTTGTTTTTCATTACGCAGCTCCCTCTGCCATTAGTAATCCATGTCAGGTGCTGCACATTCAACGAGTCCATGTTCAGAATAGGTTAATGGTAAATACACTGCATATTGTTTAGTTTTATTCTATTAATTCAGTATCACATAGAATAGACCTGATGAAGAGTTTAGACTGGTTTTTTTTCAATACAAAGCATTTAACACCTTTTCTAAACCATCTTTTGCTGCTCAATAACACAAAGCCTATATTTAACAATGTAGATTTAACTTTCTTCCTTTCTTGCTTAGAGAATGCATATGTTACCAATCTTCTACCTTTTTTGTGATGGAAAGGGGGTAATATATGGCAACATCAGGCATTTTTTCTTAAGCAATTCTCTAACTAGTAAATAAATACGTTCATATCTGCCTGTTTTTGTGCTGACATCTCCATAACAATACATGCAACAGCAGAGAAACAAACAAACATTATGCTTGCTTCATCATACCAATTAAGTTCCCACAGATTCAGAGCGTCCAACACTTATGGAGGATCAGGTCTATACTTTAGGGATTCCCTGTGTGATCTCGCTTATAACACATACATTTGCCAGCTTTATTCCCTTTTACTATCAGAAATACATTTTTGGTCCCTTCTCAAGACCTTCAGTGCACAGAGAGAAGGCTAAAAACCACCTCCAGACTTAAAACGCCCCATGAGGAATCACTTTTTCCTGCCTTCTTTCATAGCCGCTTATTGCTAACTGCTCACAGGCCTCCAAGCACTTGGATTCTCCCCCAGATCCCGCTGATATCCACAACACAAACCTGGAAATAAGGATAAGCCATTTGTACTGACCGTCAGAATCTCCACTCATGTTGAAATCCATCATCGCGTGGCTGAACTTCCCGTCTTCACTCTGTTTTACTGCCAACTGCTGAGTCAGGGTCTCCAGTGTTGTTTTGTCCTATATGGGCAAGATGACGGGATTTGGATCAGGAAAATAATTAAACATTGCAATTGCAAAGTTCATATGTGATTTAGAAGGTTGATAGGGAAGCTGGATAACCCTTCACAACAGTTTACTGAGCCAGGTATTTAACAATACATAATAATGTTTTTTCTGGAAAAGACATGGTTGCAGACTCTTCCATGAAGTCCTTTTAAAAACTTGCTTATTAGCTAGTGATGAGCAAACTCCATGGTGTTGAAAAGATTGGTTAGCTTGGCATGATAAAATTGGCTCCACATCTGAAGAATATTTCAACTCTCTATGTTCCCGGGACAGCAAAGCTGGATTCGAAGTTTAGATGATACACACTCTTTTGCAATGTATTTATTGTTTTACTCTATTTCCAGCCTGCAATCAAAGTGCAGGGACATGCACTTTCCTTTTTTTTTTTTTTTTTTTTTTTTAAGGCAGTATTTTAGGAAGCAGCCCATAGGGGAAAAAAAACCCACCCTGCAGTTCGAACTTATTCAGGTCTTGGGAAAGGGTCAGCCTGAATTAAGCACGATACTTGGGCAGCAGTTTGTATTCTCGTCCAGACTGTTTTGCCCAACCCTACTAACACCCCGTCCGTCATTCATCTAGTCAGAACTAACTGTGAACCCTGGATTGCAACAGGCTAGTGTGTGCTGCCAATTAATCTGTCAGGCTGCAGTGGTGTCTAAAGACATTGCCAGAACAACATGCCAGGGCCATTAATTCCAATGTTCTCTTCAAAACACCTCGCTTCCCTCTGAATTGTTTGACTTTACAAATACAAAGGTGTTCCATTTTCCAACTGTTTTTGTTTTCCCAACGACTTTTGCTCATAAACATTCTATCTTCCTGACAATCATATGTTTAAAAATAAATCTTTCAGGGAAGCAATACTAACATTTCAAAATGTTAGGCACTGTGCCTTTTGCAAAGCTAAGTAAATGACATTATACAGCATGATAATAAAGTGGCTCCAGTTGAAAAAATTCTTTTGAGCTTCTTCCTGAAAGAAAGATTACTGTTTCCTTGCTCTATTCCAGTCCTGATGACTGTAAAAGATCAATAAACTAAAAAAACCATTCAGATTTCACATGGCAACCAGAGACTTTGCAACTTCTATGTAGCCTAGTAATGTCACTGGGTTATGTTACTGAAGAAAACAGAACAGACAACAATGCGAATACAGAAATGCTTCCTGCGATGTGATGTCCCTGCATCTGCAATTCAAAGAATGGTTCAAATTCATGAAAGTCATTGAAGAAAGATTTTCTCGAGAGTGTTAGAAACAAGGCTAATCTGCTCAACTCTGTATGCTCACAGAGTTTAGGGAATATGAGGTTAACTTTCCTACTCCTCACACTCTTTTTGTTGCAGACCCCTTTCACACTCCTGTGTATACCCTGACGCATCACCAGGGGAAGTGTGCAAGATGAGTTATCCTCCTGTTTTTTTCAGGAAAAGCTCATGCAGCGGAGTCAGCCTATCACAAGCAGAAGGGTTTCCATAACACTACCAGGCACTGAGATCTAGAAAGTTTGGAGAAGCTTCGAATAAGCATCTGAACTAGTCAGGCATTTAGCTTTACCAAACTCTTTGATCAACTGGTTTTAACTGAGCTCTCATTTCCAAAGCAACCTGTCAGCAGTCAGAAAGTCAGGAGTAAGCTGACCTTGTATTTCTTCCAAATGGATCACAGATATATCACGGAAATCAACTGTTTTTCCTCGGGGGGGGGGGGGGGAATCTATTTACCATCAACTTCATAGTGCTAGAGTTCAACAATTTTTATGTCAGAAATCATTTTAAAATGCTGCCACCAACCTAAAATATAAAAGAACATTCCCCCTTTTTGGGTATGTCAAGGGGGAGGGGAGTTATTCCGTTGCAGACTTTTCTGGAATCACGCACAAACCTCTTAGAGAAACAGCCGAGAGCGCAAAGGGCACAGGCTTAACAGCTTTCTCTTTATGCAGTAAACGCAGCTCTTGAAGTCGGAGGCAGTTACATTCAGAACCACACTCCGCCGACATGATCTGATTGAGTCTTAAGGTCAGTGAATACTCCGGCACGCTGTCTGCAAGGTACGCACCAGGTACGGCTCGTTTATCAGAGTCTGACTTAACAAGCCTACAGATGCTCTGCCGCTATCCATCTTAGGCAAAGTTTCGCATTTTGAGGTACAGCCGCATCAGAGGTAGTGAGAGAGCACAGGCGTGATGGAAGAGGGGCTGTGAGGGAATGCCAGATGAGCGCTGAGCTCCTGGAATGCTCTGCACAGCCCCGCGCTTGGAGATGGCTCTCCAGAGAACTGAAACACGGGTGAGTAGGGAGACCACCCTTTTAACACAGGGACAGTTTCACTCCCTGCTGCTTCAACATAGGGAATGACAATACAATTTGATCAGCAGGGATGACGTGGCAGCTAAAAAGAACTCCTCCATGATGTTGCTCTTGAAACAGGAAGTCAAAGCAGCCAGTTGTACTTTTATGCGTTGATGTTTAGAAATGTTTAAGTCTAAAAAGTATAGAGGCAATAATAAGTCTGTTCTTTCCTGAGCCTCTGCAACAGCACTTCTCCTATGAGGAAAGGCTGTGACAGTTGGGATTGTTCAACAAGGAAAAGAGAAATCTCTGGGGTGACCTAATTGTGGCCTTCCAGTACCTGAAGGGAGCCTACAAAAAAGATGGAGAGAGACTATTTACAAGGGCCTGGAGTAACAGGACAAGAGGAAATGGCTTCAAACTGCGAGGGAGTAGATTTAGATTTGATATTAGGAAGAAATTCTTTACTGTGAGGGTGGTGAGGCACCTGTGGAGGCAACTGTGGATGCCCCATCGCTGGAAGTTTTCAAGGCCAGTTCAGATGAAGCTCTGAGCAACCTGATCTAGTGGAAGGGTGTCCCTGCTCATGGCAGGGGCGTTGCAAATAGAAGATCTTTAGGATCCCTTTCAACCTAAGCCATTAAAAAAACATGCCAAAAAAACCCCAAATCTGTCCACTCAAAACCCCCTTAAAAACAGAATGAGGAGAGCAGAAAGAGATCAGCAACACCCTGGCAGGATTCAAAAGCCTGACTATACACAAGCAGCATTGTGATTTTGTGTCCTACGCTCTTTCCTTTAAACACCCTGCAGCTGATTTTCCCAATTCTGATATACTGAAACACATTCATAATTCCAAAATATTCAAAAGGGGCTAAGCAAAATTCCCATGCTGTTTTGCCTGAAAGCACTTGGTTGATGACTTACTGCTTCTCTTTTGATTGAAGCATCTCTTTACCTTTACTACAGAGTCTTCTAGTTTATGGAGAAGTATTTATGGAACCTCTGAGAAACAAAGGAAAAACTTATTTCTTCCCTGATCCCAAATAAACTGGCAACCTGCTGACATTGCTATCCTAGCCTCCTCTCACAGAATCATAGAAAGGTTTGGATTGGGAGAGTTCCAACCCCCCCAACATAGACACCTATATAAGAACTTCAGACAAGAATTCCACAATGATTTAAAGTTTATATAAAACTAGGAACTATTTATTATCACTATCTTAATTCAACAGCAAATTACGTGTTCTCAAAACTGCTACCACTCCACTGTGTAAACAGCAGCAAGCTGAGGCACCATCCAGTGATAACAGGTGGGTACATGCATGCTGGGCTCAGCAGAACACCCCTTTGCTCCAGGTATGAAATAATATTCATCCTGGGAAAAATGCTCGAGTGGCATCTACTGCAGCCTAGCACCGATAGTTCCAGGAAGAGCAGGCAAGGTTGGACCAAACCCAGGAAAGTGGTGTAAAGAATTGCTTGTGAGACCTGCTAAAAATCAGACAGAACAAAGCAGCAAAAATAAACAGCAAGAAACACTTCTGCTCTTGCAGGAGCATAAACACAGGGATCTCGCTAAAGATGAAGTGATTATTTTCCTTCTGAATTTCTGAATCTTGTACCAGACCTCGGAAGACTGAAAGACACCTTATAAACATCTTTTTTTTCTATGAAGGACTTCAGCAGAAGTGAAATGACTATCCTAATGGTCATTTCTATGGGATTGTGGGAGAGACTCCCTGCAGAGGCTGTTGACTGGATCATTTAAAATTCTAATGGGCAAACCAGAGAAGATATAATACTGTGGAGAGCAATCAAACCCACAATAGCCCAATTGTTCAAAGTATAAACAGAGAAGTTTCATCAATAGCCACAATGTGATGAGAAGTTCCTAAAACTTTATTAATCAAAGAAATTCATCTGCCAGAGAAGACTGATTTGTACCACAGCTCCTGGAAACGTTCTAATTATATTTAAAAGAACAATGAAAAACACATACGCACATGGAATGTGTCATGTAGAAAAAAATATATAAAAAATGACTAAGCACCACAAGTCAGACTCAGTTTTGTGGTCAGCTGCAAAAGTTACTTGGCTCTCTGTCATGGATAGCTGTCATAGTTTAACAAAACATTGATCTAAAAATGACAAGAACTTGGTTGCAGTCTCTTTCATAGAAGAAACATAAAACAAGAAGAGTCAAAACATATGTAGAACAGCCTGACCATGTTTGCCAGAACTCCTCCCACTACTACACAAGAGTGAAGTAAAACCTTGGAGGGCCTGAGAAATAGAGACATTCTGATATATTTACCTACTCCCCTCCGGCCTCACTGCTCCCATCTTGTACTGGATCACGGTCCCAATGCTCAGGGTGCACCTGAGACCATGAACACGCCTCCACTCCTGAAGGACTCCACAGTTCTTCCAGAATACTGTGAATGTTGGGCATATGGCAATGGATCCCTCCTCCCCCTCTTTGAGACATCCTTTTGGCTGGGGTATTTGGCAAGCACTGACGGTACTCTGAACTCCGTTAGAATTGTATTTTGGCAAGAGCTGTTTTTCCGATTGCATAATTCAAGGTTAGCAGTTTCAATGAAGCAGTCCACTCTTCACTATGCTACTCCCCCCACCCTACCCCCATTTCCCCTGACAGGAATATTTTTCCTCTCAGTCTGATGCGTGCAGAGAAATAGCCAGCGTGGAATTCCAGAGGAGGAGTGCTCGGGAGCATCACTTCACATTCCTGCTTTTCTTATCCCAAGTGAACTGAAAGGCCAGATGAAAAAAAATGCATTTTTAGGGGAGCTCATGGGTTCTCGCACCTCAGAATTACAAGCACACTGATGAACTGAGTGCCTGCTACCTTTGTTCCCTTCAGTGTCAATACATAAAAAGAAACAGATGGTTGCCTGCTACTGTCCTTTTCAGTGTTCCATTCTCCCCCCTCCATCCCCGCCAAGTACAGTTTGTCCAGCTATTTATCGTCCTGCTCTGTGGGAAAAATTCACACATCTAAACTCTAAAGGTGGTATTTTCAAATACACTGAGTTTTGATAAGCTAGTTTTTATCTCAGATTGCTGAGCAGAGCCTGTGACAGCATCTGATGTGGTCTGCAGTGCAAAAGCAGATGTCTTTCCTCAGCAAGGCCCAGTAAATATCAACCATTCTGACACATACCTTGGTCAATATGCACCAGATCTTAAAGTACTAGGCAGATTAGCTGCTATGATCTGGCAATGAAAGTTCACTTTATGACAGAAAAACATATTTAATTATCAGACGCACTGGTGGCGCCAGGTGTTATCCGTTCAACATCGTGGTATTTTCCTTCGCTCTCCAAGAAGGTGAAGAGTCTTATCCTACATCTGACAAGAGCAAAGACTTTGTAAAAGCAATCTTTCTATGCAATTCCTCTGTCTCTTGCAATAATAAACATCAGAATAGCTTGACTTATAAAATCTTCATCCACAGTCTTTCAGGATGTGGAAAACATGGGGTAGGCAGGCATTACAGATGACAGAGAGCTGGAAGAACTTAGAGGAACCACTGGCAATGGTGACAGGCGTGCCCAGAGGTTTGCACATGATGAATTATTTACAATCAGACTTTACTCTTGCATATTAATGTCATGGAACTTCAAAACAGGTTCTCTGCCCACTCTCTACGCCCCCGTCCAAACCATGTTACACACCCCAGATCCTGTTACGCTTAAAACTGTTGTAAGAGACTTTCCAGCTTTTTTTCAGAGGGATCTTCTATTTAGATTTGGGTTTTTCTGTGCAGATCACCTTGCCCAAGCATTCTTCACTCATCAGTAATTAACCAAAAAATGTCACAAAGAAAGGCAGGATTATTAACTCTGTTTATGAGACGGGAAACTGAGTCACACATTATGTGACTTGCCAAGGATTCCTTAGTAAGACTGGTAGTTTTAGAAACTGAAACCAGCACTCCTGAATGTTATAAAAAAACCCCCCATAATCTCAAGCTTATAATTTCTTTGCGAGTGTGGAATTGTGACTCTTGCTAATGGCACATGCTACTAGGGAGACCAAAATAAAAGTAAGAGCAGTTACAGATCCACCATTGCAATGGACCTTTCTTAAGTAACGCTTGCAGGGCTGAAAAACTCATAAAAAGCACATGCATAAAATGATAAAATAGAGTGAGACTTTCAAATGTTGACTCAGTAATTGTTAAACCCCTTCTGGCTGCACAATTTTATAGTCTTCTACTGTACTAATGAAAAGGGAAGAAACAACAAAGAAGGGTTTTAGCCTTCCAATTATATAAACTCTGTGGACCACCAAAGAAGATGAAAGATTATTTATAATGTCACAGTAAGTTATCATTTGGGAGATTTTTTTTCTGTTGTCGTTGCATCAAAGTTGAGTATGAAGAAACAATGCATTCACCACCCCCTCAGCTCTTTCAGTCTTGCTTATCTGAGATCTCTCTTTTTCATGGAACAATCCACCCACAAAAGCTAAAAGCAGCATTAGAAGCAAGAAAATAAAAGCATATTCTTTATTTTTGGTTCTTCCTGATTTTATGGTACCTCTTTCAAAATTATGACATTCACTCTTAATTGGGGCTACATCACTTGGAAAAGGAACACTATCTTTTTGGTTATAGTACACATTAAAATCCATATTGCTTTAATACTGTGTAGAAATCATTGCAACTCAATTGAATCTATATGAATTGATATATGAGCCCAATAGAGAGGTTCCCTATGAGGTGTTATAGGGAAAAACTCAGGTGGATCAAGAAGGTCCAGCTGTTTAACTACTGTTCTCTCAGGAACAGACACCCAGTCACAGAGAGAATTTGCTGAAATTTATACAGTCTTTTCCTTTGCTGTGCATTGTGGACATAGGTCTTTGGTTTCTAAATGCTCTCAAGTGAGTACCTTTAAAAAGCACCAAAATCAGAGCACACTGAAATAAAAAGTGGAAAATCCTCAATAATTTGGCAGGTGTCAGGTCAGGTCCCTAAGATTATTTCTTTTTAATTCTTTATTTGAAAAAGAATTACTTCCTTAGTAAAATATATTAATTATTTCAAGACAAACTGATGGGAAGTAGCAATTCTAGAGTACACTGAGGTCCAGCTTTTCTTTGGTTATAAGCTCTGAGAGACAGTGCATGTCAGGACTTTCACATGAAAATGCAGGTAGGACTGGCCCTGTCCATTACTTTAAAGAAGAAATAAAAAGGAAAAGGAAAGCGAAGCAGAGAAGTTTTCACAGCATGGGCATAGGCACTGACTTCAATCAGATCCAGCTGTCAAACTGCAAACTGGTTAAGAGTTACAAGACCCAGTTTCTCATCCAGACTGTTTCCTGGGCTGACATGGTCTGTAACTTTATGTTGATGTGAACTGTTTAGCTGCTGCATCTTAGTTTCCTGAACTCTACAGGATAGAGATGGTGACATTCTCCCACCATTGTTAAGAGTTTCGAGAATCCCTGGCTGAAATCTGCACGTAAATTTTAATCAAGGGTTTCACAGCAAGTCAGAAAGCTGGTACAGCTGATCAGTGAGGAAAGGAAGCATTAACTGGAGAAGAGAGGTGGCACACCAAGAATGAAACAAGATGAAAATCACAAGCCATGCAGGATATCCTGGGAAGGAGAGTCTACACACACGCAAAGAGAAAGGAAGAACACAGTCTCTTCTTTCCTGGCAATTGTTTAATGAACAATGGGTGACTCAACTGCACAGCTGCAATACAGCCATACAGACTATTCTTTTCCATTTCCACAGGAGGTATTCAAATTATGAAGTATGCTGTATCTTTGCTACTTTTCTTCCAGCCCTAATGAAGAAATCAACATACTATCTAGGCTGTTGTCTAAGAAAGAAACCACCGCATTTTTCTAGACATGAAGTAAGGCTTAGTTTATCCAGTCCCTAGCATCAGCATCAATACAATTAAAGGTAAAATTCAGCATCCCCAGAAGACTCTATAGGCTGTTTGTCACTCAGCCAAGTGAACACCTGCATACTGGGACAGGCAGATCCCCCAGAAGACTGTCCCACCTGCAGAAAACACAGGCTGATCCCTCAAGAGACTAAATGGACACAGCTCACAGATAACCAAGCCCAGCCTCTATTGCACTAAACAGAGGTACTGCACTGATGCCAGTGCCCATGAATGCACTGAAAGCACTAGTGATTGGAGGCATGTGATTATATAAAAACAATAAAAAAATATCTCAGGAAGCAATTAGCTCTCATGGCTGTAGGGCACAGCTTGGAACTTAAACCCAAGGACTCACAAAGCTGAAAAGTCATAACAAGAACTCAGAATCAACTGTATGTTGTTTTTTTTCAGGAGGAAGTTGATCCATCTTTATTTGGCTTAATAAAATTTCCACTACGGTATAAACAGCTGCAGTCCTCCCTGATCCACAGTAGGCTGTGAATGTTTCCAATCTCTGCCTTCTGGAGTGAAAGAAGACTTAAATTCCCATTCAGACTTCAGCAGCAGTTGCAAGCATCCAGGCTCTTCCCTTGCCTCTTTTCCTGCTCTTCTCGTTGACTTCAGTGGGAGTTTCACACACACACATCTGTGGGCAGAATCCATCCCTCCCTCTGTATGTTTTTATTAGCTAACCCTGCCCATGCAGCCCTGCCGTAACAATGCACTAAAGACACATATAAATATATACAATCTTTCTTTTTTTTTAAATGTATCTGGGCATTTAGTAAACGATGGTCAATCAGGAGAGAAAAAAAAAAGTGTTTTAAAATAAAGAGCTAAAATCCTTGGGGGAATAAAAAAAATTGTTCATTGCAGAATCTCCCCCTCTCGTGCGTAGGCACTTGCTAACTGAGAGTAGTGGCACTGTGACAAAAGTAGCAAAACCAAAGGCTGGCTTTACTAAAAGAAAAAGGGGGAGGGGAATTCTTCCACTGGCCATCTGTGAAAACAAGGCATGTGGCCATTAAATGCAGAGGCTGTAAATATAAATATACACAAGCTCCACAAGGCAAATGGCAAAAAAATGGGGGGAGGTCGGGGATAGACAGATAAACTTCCAGCTGAAGTAAATCAAAATGTTTAATGATTAGTGGTGGGTAAACCCAATTTTGATCTTTGCAGTGTGCAAGTTTGACCTGTGTTTTGTATTAAAGTGGAGAAAAGTTTCAGGAGAGATGACAATGGGTACAGTATACTGCCTTGTTGAACAGGACTCCTGGAGCATCAGGGATCCTGTTGATGCTGCTGATTTCGCTTACTGAAAGGCTGACATCCTCAGTGACGGATGGGTGGTGACATAATACCTGCTCGCCTTCTTGTTTTGAAAACTGTCTGCTCTGTGTTGATAGCATTAACAAAGAGAACTGCAAACCACACACAAGAACTTCTGCTGGCGAAGGACCTCAGCAAAACAAAGTTAAGAGGAGGACAGGGAAAGGGGTAGTAAGAGGAGGATATATATATTTGTTAGGATAACACATTAACTTTTGTGTTGTGGGACTCGAACAGACCATTGTCTGCAAGAGACTTCCTGGTCCCCACACTGTATAATAATTATTCCAAAAGGATCTCTGCTCACACTGCAAGATGAGAACAAAAATATTACCCTGATCATCTTTCCTAATGTTTTACAGGTCAGTGAGGAATAGAGTGGGCTACAAATTATCAGACATATCTATTAGCAGTCTGCTGAACTTGCAGGGATAAGTGTGCATGTATGTAATGTCTGCGGGTAACACAGCCTCTGCTAGTCATTCAGAATGCTAAAGTATTTTTCCAGTAAAATACTACAGAGATTATGAAAATGGGCAGGTTTCAATTCTTGCAAAGTGATTTGGTTTATGATGTCAGTACAGAGCCTCTGGACTTATTTCCAAGGGGTTTCTCCTGTTTGGGAAGCCTGGCTTGTGCCAGGTCCCACTTTCAATCATTACCACTTATTCTGACCTAACCCATGGTCTCTCAGTGTCTGCAGCAAGCGCGGGGTCAGAGTCTGTTTCACTAACCCTTCTCTTTTCTTCTCCTTCCTGCCCTTCTCTCCTTCACTTTTCTCTTGACTTTCTAGTTCAAATCTAACCATTAGGGCAAGAAAAAAAATATTATTGAAGTACAATTCTCTACTGCGAGAGAAATTTAAATCCCCTGTGTTATACCAGCTACTCCTTATGCCTTCAGTAAAGTGAGCTCCAGTGTTTTATTTCTCAAAGGCAGCAGAATCTGCGGGTTTGAGATTCTTATTATCCCACTCCTCCCCAAGGGGAGAGCAGGGACAGAATTCATTTCAGCTCAGCAGATCACAGCAGTTTCTTAAGAGTTAACTCTGCTATCCCCATCCATCAGGCAGCCAGTGAGGCATCAGGAAGGAATGATGGATGTAAAATTATTACAGGGCTGCCACCCGATATACTTACTGCCATTTGTAACTAACGCTGGAACTGACACACTTTTTTCATTATTAAACATCCACATTAAGTCAACATTGGTCACTGTCATTTCACGTTTGGCACTCTCTTAAGGGGAAGAGGGAGAGTTGGGGGTGGGATTGGGGAGGATGGTGGGAGGAGGGGTGAGTGGGAATGGGAGGAAAGACATCCTGAACCCAGTGTTCCGTAAGCATGAGTAATAAATAGGCTCCTGCTTACAATGCTGGAATAAATATTGTTACAAATAGCTCTTTAGTTACAGTCCAGCAGACAAGTACATGTCAGAGCCTTTTAAAAGGACACACTCCAAGCTGTAACAGGGAGAAGTTGTATCACAGGTTAAGAAACACTTAGCACAGGAGGTGTGGGTAATGGGATGTACTCAGCTCAGAGGGCAACTGCATCCCTACACATCTGAAATGCTTGTGTAGCTGTGTCCTTACACAACTGCCCGAGCTGCCAGCACCCTCAGCAGCAGGCGCCAGCATTCAGAAACCAGGACCTGTGTTTGTACCAGTGTATACACTGACACATGTTCAAGTACCTGCTTGTGTGCCCCCTTCCTCCTTTTGCAGCTGCCAGGGACATAAGCGAGTGCTTGAGAGTCTGACTGTAGTCGGAGAATTACTGGCTACTGCAGTGCATGTTTGTGTTGTGTATCTCTGAAGGAGTGCACTGTAGGCTTGGATGCATGCACACACATGCTGCTGGCTCTTTGTGTTTGTGTACATCTCCTTTGCAGAGAAATGGGCAGTTGTGGGGCTGAATAGATAGGCTGGAGATCACTTGCTGACGCTGCCTGTTGTGCTGTTTACATCAGGTGACAACCTGCACTCTAAGCTACATGTATAATCGGTAACATTGTTTATGTATAGGACATATCAAGCTATAATTAACTGTAGATGACAATTACAAATAAAACTATGCTCCCGGGTTTCCAAGAAACCAGAAAAACATATACACACACGTCTCATTTATACACCGAAATGTTTCCAAGAAAAGTAATGTAAAAATATGTTTTATTGCATTTGCAATTAAAATAGGTTTTAGTAAAATCCATGTTCATCATGATGCTCATAGTTTTTACTGTAATCCTCTGAATATCAAATCTGTCAAGATGGTCCAAGTTGGATGCCCATAAAGTGACTCACCCAAATCATCTTAGCCATTTAGAAAAATCTTCTCTTATTTATGACTCCTTTTATACAGTTTCTCTATAATTCCACAAAATTCCTGTCTGCCTACTGCCTTAGCTAGCATGTCTAGCTATCCATGGGGATCAACCCATCTGGGAACACGATCAAGATACCAGGTCATGTACATGCGAATGAAAAGACCCAAGAGCTTTAACAGAGACTTGCAGAGGTGACTTCCAGCCTCAAACCAGCCCAGTTACCCCTGGCAGAAAAATCCCTACCAATCCCTACCACATCCATGTTCAGAACTGCACAGAGCCCACCTCCACTGGTAGACTGCAGTAGCATGCAACAAAAAGCTCAAGAGGTCTCAGAGAAATCCAAAAATACACTAGCCACTGCCACAAAGAAGGGAGAAAAATTTGGGATCGCCCTAGATGGGTTTGTTGGCTTTGAAGACTGAGGTCACCCTACAGGAAGGAGAGTCTTTCTTCTGTATGTAACTACAGACTTAAATGTAAATTTCTTTATTGTGCCCATGAACACACAAATACATCTTTTAATTTCAAGTGTGATGTCCCAAAAAGTCAGGGGGCTGTCTCTAAGTCCCATGGTGGGACCTTGAGCTTCTAATAGGGAAACCTTCAGTGGTAACACCACAGTTCTATTTCTCACCAACCACCTTCCCAACTATCTCATTTTCTTCCTTTGAAAACAGGGAAAAATAAAATTTAATTCAAAATGAAGTCCTATATCAAACAGACACAAACTTCAGAGAAGTTGGTGTGTTTGTCTGGATCTGAACTTCGGAGCTGGCTAGTCAGCGGAGAGCCTAGAGCATAAATGGGAAAGGAGAACAAGTATCTCAACTTTCCAGCCTATGTCTTTTCTCTCTTGGGTCAAATGCAAGAGACAGATCAGAAGCCCTACAAGTTAAAAAGTGCAACTTCTTAGTGGCTTAGTGGCTTAAGTGGTCACCCCAGCAACTTAAATGCCATTATAGTCTAGCAGGGCTCAGACTTGGCCCTGTCCTTTCTCATCTTCGCTTTAAAAATAGAGAAAATGAAATAAAATGGAATAAAATAAATCACAGAATCAATTAGATTGAAAAAGACCGCTGAGATATCAAGTCCAAATCAGTGAGCTTCAATAAAGTTTTGGCATTAATTGTATCAAAACACACAAAGCCAGTTGCTTTAGAAAAATTTTCAGTTGAGCAAACAATTTTTTCTTCCTGCTACCTTCTAAAAGAACTCGTCTCTGCCCTCCACGAGCCCACCAGGAGGCATGAATTAGAGAGGAAAATAAACTTCAACTGGGGTTGAGGGTGAGAAGTGAAAACAGAAGGCTAAGGAGAATCCCAAGAATAGGAAAGTAACGGAATAAAGTGAATGCAGATGGTTCCACTCCTGTTACTTAATCAAAAGGCTGTGCAGAGTCACTAGAGCCAGCATAAAGTCATGTGTTAGAACAACAGCTGATCTGTATTAAAGAAGATTAACTCGCAATGCCATGGTGGAGGGCCTGGGATTATTTTATGTGCTTCCATTGCCGAACAAGCCGTCAGCACAATTACTGCCCTCCGATGTGAATGACTGATCTGTAACCACAGCTAAACAGCATGCTGCTTAGGGGCCTGGGTGCTTCATGAAGATGAATTTCCATACCATCAAAGTGCTTTTAATGGGCTTCCTGATCCAACCACAAGGCCTGCTTTGCAAGTATATAGAACTCAGGATGAAGGCTTCCTGTCCAAAAGGATTTGGTCGGTTGTCACTTGACAATTCCCAGCCAGCACAAGGGAGGAGAGGGGGGAGATAGGTAGAGTTGTCTCTGCTTTGGAGGATTAAAAAAAAAAAGAAAAAAAAGAAAAAAAAAAAAAAAAGGGTACAGATGCTTTCTGAATGCAACCAACTGCTGTATCCACAGCTGAATTCAATGCGCTTAACAAATAACGGCAATTTAGCTATGCTTGCGAGGAATAGCTTGAGTCACTTTGCATTAGCATCTGGCTGAGTGTTAAAGTCATTTCTACATGGGGAGCAGAGAAAAGGAATTTCTGCTCCGAGCATCCTTTCAAGAATGCTTAAATATTTGAATATAAATTCCTTTGTGCTTGTGATCACTTCTTCTTATATCTGACACTCTGCTTTTCCCTTTTCCCTTCTGGTACTCTTCTATGTGAAATGCCATAAACATGCTCCATCCTTCTCTTCTTTCCCTCTCCCCATAGCAGCACTCTTATTCTTCTAAGAAGATACCTATTACCCTGATCACTTTTTTCCTTCCCCTTCCTCCCAAGAAAGTGCATGAAATGGGAGTAATTTCTACCTGACTTACACTCAGGATAAGCTGATGAAAAAACTTCAGTGGTGAGAGACTCACATGTACGTTTAACATTCATTACCCAGGCTGCTGGCTCCTCACAGCTTATTGATCAAACTCCATCTAAAAACAGGGAAAATGGAAAGCTATCCAAATTAACAATCTGCTCATTCTGGACAATATTGTTTGACTCACAAGCTTCCTAGGATGACTGAATTTCAAGTTCCTGCTAAATAGCTGATCATTTTTATTCCATCTATTTTTCTGCCTACCTCAGTGAATCGCACAAGACCTCAGAGTGCAAAGCCAGTCCAAGTAGTTTCAATAAAATGCAGCCGAGACCAAATGTGACCATGGAGATCCTTGCTGAACTGCACAGCAAGGGATATACCCCCTCAGAAAATAACGAAGGACAAGAGAGGAACTGAGGAAAGAGTCCCGCCAAGGATACGATGCTGAGATGCAAGCAAGCATTTGGATGTATATCTTAGGTGGCAGAATTATAAGGACAGTTCACTATAAATGTGGCAGCAAGGACTGGCAGGTCTATTCATCCTCCGTAAGCCAGGGCAGTGCACGGAAAGACATCAGGTATTTCCAGAGAAAAGCAGCAAATCACAACCTCACTGACATACACGACAGTTACAGCACATAGAAATTTTTCAGGAGAATATTCACTTTGTTGGTATTTTGTCATAATGCAGCTTCACAGGCCAGTCCAAAAGCAGAAGGTGATGAGGTCCATACGTTCTGCTGCCTCTAAGTTTCACTGAAAATATTTGGTGCAGTTTGTGTTGTCAATTCTCTGCTTTTTCAATTTTGTTAAGTCATCTAACGTGACATGACAGTGCTACATTGCAGTGGTCACAAAATATCATATATGACAACCTCACAAGGCTAAATACCCAGAAGCTGAGCCTGAGTATCAGCAAAGCTTATGCTCCTAAAGAAGCTTGAATATTTCAAATCCAGCTCATCTCACAAACACATGTAAGCATTTCCATAAAGCAAGATTTCCACTTAGACCCAGAGATTTCCAAGATCACCTTCTCTTAATACACGCTGACAGGCTGGAACAGAGAATTAGTGGCCTCCAAAGTTCTTGTGAGGGCTTTAACTATCTCTGCCTCCTCCCCACTCTCCCCCAGGGGGTCTCCATGTCTCCCTCTCATGTCATCTTTTGGTTGTGGTTTTCATTCTGCTTTTCACTTCTACTTTTTGAACTATTCTGTTTTAAAATGGGGAAGGAAAAACAGCGAGAAAAAGGAGGAAAAGAAGGGAGGAAGAACCTAGGTATCTGTAGGGAGAGCCAAACGCAATCTCGGACCCTTTGCAAAGGGAGTTTCAGAAACTCACCTTTTCTGTCCTGCAGTTGTTGAGACCCAGGCTGTTCACAACGGCCACCTTCCCGTCCAGCACCTGCTGTTCCCTCCGAAGCTGCTCCTTCATCTGTCGGGCCTCCTGGATTGCCTTGGTAACAGCATCGTGGTCATTTAAATAACCTGACGACGTGATAGAAGAAAGGATATCTTAAAAAAAGAAAGTTACAAGAAAAAACACTTTTAGCTTTCATCGGTGAAATGCACATTTTATTGTTATTAACGAGAAAGAGTTAAAAGGTAAGGCCCAGAAACTCGGTCCATGCTTTGTAATTCTGTTGTTGTTATGACAGAGCCACCTGGATAGAAAGCATGAGAAACCTCAGTGCCAAAATCATCCTTCCTGCTATTTGATCCCATTAGTTTCAATATTTCCCTGACACTGCAGAGGTTAGCCCTGTGGTTTGTATGCAGCAGGATGTAACCGGATAGGAGTTAGGGGAAGCTTTGATCATGCCAGCAATCCCAAACTCTCAAAAATAGACCATTTCATTCTTCCCCTTCTTAAAACTTGTGAATACATTAAAATAAACCACAGGTGGCGGTGGTTTGCTATAGATATGAAAGGCATAATGGCTGGAAAGAGAAACCTCATCCACCGAATGCTCCCCACCACCACCTGTCATTCACAAATGTATAAGAAACCACAGCTACACAGACCTACATTCCCATTCCTATTCATGCTGCTAATAGTAGGTCAAATGTCCACTGTTTTGCTGCAAATTCACAGCCTAGGGCTTAGCCTTAGTAGTACTGAATTATTTCCTTTTAAAATGTTACAAGCATCACCGGCACAGCTAATACTATTTAATTTTAAATGTGACACTTTGTCATTTTTTTTTCCTTTAGCGTACTGTAGATTATACTTATTATGATCTGCATGTGATTTGTAGGATAGAATACTGATGGGAGACTCCAAGCCCCAGTCTATTTTTCAAACATTAAAGGAGAGGCTAATATCTATCAATCTCCCTCCCCCCTCCACATCCCCACACGTGTGCGCACGCACACACTTCTTTCTGTCTTTTAACTAGGGCATAAAAACGGCATAAAATGAATCTGTAATATGAAATTGCCCAGAAAAGGGACTTCTGTTTGTGACATGAGGCTAAATCTAACCAGATCCATTGGTGAATTGTGACAGATGGAGGGACTGTGAGACAGAAGGCAGGCACTAATCACACACAAAATGACCGGCTTGCCTCAACATGTTCCATGGATTCCAGCAAACTTTACACCCTAATCCATTTTTAGAACAAAAAACATCTGGGCCATAAATCCTCTAATCTGCCAAAACACGCTATTAAATCCCATGATTTGTTGAAAAACACTAAGATTAAAGAAAGGAAATATAAAATGGCTAACTGCCGTGTTAGGAAAGTGTTATTAATACTCTTTCTTTGTCTCAATTATGAATGTTCTGTTCCTAAAGAGCCTTGTCTAATCATGTCAGATTACACATCCTTGTTGTATTGCTAGACTCTTCTATCTGATCCAATGATTGCCAAAAAACGTAGGACATTGTCTTGCTGCTTAAAACATTTCAGGGGAAGAAGCCGATGTCAGATTAGTTCAGTGCTGTGCTGCTGTCAGGATTTTAGTTTGGTTTGGGCTCTTCTTGTTTTTTTTTAGACTGCAGACAGAATGGGACTGGTATTCCCATTTTCCTTGGAGTGCAAAAACTAGAAAGAAAAGTTTCTGTGCGGTTTGACTGCTGTTAATTGTACTAACAGTTAGCTTTTGGCTAAATCCCCAGGAACCCCTAGAGTTTTATATGAAATAACTTGATTCACACTGCTTTTATCAAATGACCCAGTTCAGTAATTCCCAGCCAATGGAATTCCAGTAATTCCAGCTTTCCCGGCATAAGGAAGAATATAGCCTTCACCAGCACAGTGCTACCAGCTGATTTTTCTTTTTTTCTTTTTTTTTAACCTCCATTTTATCAATTTGCTTGGTTTCTTCCCCAGTTTGCATATGTTACTGATCAACCTCGCATGTAGTCAGAATAAATTAAAAAGGAAGCAAACAAACAAACAGTAGCATTAGTGCTGGTTGTGCTCTTGATTAGAGTAGGTATAATACTTTCAATCTGTAATAAGAGCCGAATTTGCCTAGGAACTGGAATTCATGCCCTTCTCCAGACTATTTGGCTTTTCCTGAATACTGCTATCTTTGAGACAGTTTGGCACATGACAGTGAATAAAAGCAAGCACTCCTTATGTTTTTCAGTAGCTGCCAAGATGCTGGTGTGCAGGGAAATGATTAATATAGAAGCGACTTGAATGTAAATTATTGTTGTTTAGGGTAGGTGGTGAATTATTGACAGAGAGGGGAACTGCATTACATAAAATGCACTTAGTTACAAGGATTGCCAAACTAGCACAGAGATGTTGCAGATAATGGCAAAGAGCAGAGAGAAGTTGTTTCTGTTTTTAGAACACGGACATATGCCTGTTCCCAAAAAGAAATTCTTGGATTTAAAGTCATACATGAAGCCATGACATTTGTGACTGCTCAGTCTGTAGCACAATTTATATGCTATAAGGATAGCTCTGGAAAGGGGCTGTGTATCTGTGTGCCCGAGTGCAGCTATGCTGTTAATCACTGAGGCTCCAAGTTCACGTCCCTCAAAGACAACTGAACAATACCCGAGCGTTTCTCCACGCCATGGGAGCTGAGGAGCCTGAAAGAACTGCTTTCAGAGAACAGTTTTAATTTGAAGTTACTGGTGGTGAAAAGTGATGGCTCAACTGCATCCCAGCAAGGTGGGCTGTGCACACCTAGGACAGACAACGTGTGCCTTGTGCTCACAGCTCCAATCATTCAAATGGTGGAGGCAACTGTCTGGCAGATGACTGAGTGTTTCCCAGAGAATTTTTGTAGAGGGACTTATCGCTCAAGATAAAGAAAGTGATCCAGCTTCTTTACCATTTCAGGGACCTTAGTACCTTTGCTAAAAATGCTATCAAGTTTTTTTTTTGTGGTGTAGCTCCTGCTGGAAGGTGACTTGAAATTTCATGCTCACTTCAAGATCATCAAACGGTTTCATTACAGAAATGAGTTCAATTTGTTCAACTTTGGTTAGATCTGACCTAGCAGTTAGCAGGAGAAGACTGTAGGGTGTTCAAGAGCCTTTCCTCCTTCTAGTCCTACATTAAAGGATAAACCTTTGTTAGAAGTACATTATGTCCATCCAGCTCCTGCACCAGTTAAAGACAGCTTATCTTATATATACAGCATGCACAGGGATACTGCACAGCAACCTCAAAAAGTCACTTTCTATATTTGTAGCTGAGAGATATACAGCAGTGAACTCTATGTCATTAACAATAACTTAAGTATGTTATCTTTTGCTCCACAGTTTTCCATGGTTTATTAATGGTATAACACATTAATTCTTCTTACAAGAGTGACCTTTAAAGCTCTGTTCATCCTCACAGCTTTTATCCAATTACATTATCACTCATTACAGGTACAGCATTTCAAAATCTGCATCTTGTTAAAGGAAGTAAATTGCAGGGGTCTCAAACCTATGAAAAATATCAGGTGTGCAGGGAAAGAAGATTGGAGAGGAGAGAACAAGAGATGTCTTGCCACTGAGATGTGGGTCAGATGCTTAACTCCCCATCTAAATGTGATGTTCGCTCTACTTAAGGACAAAAAATTCAATGTGAAAAAATTGAAACCCAATGCATTGTGAACGGAGAGCAGCAGGGTCAAGCAAATTAAAGATGAAATGCATTACTACCTACCACAGTTAAAGAGTGCAGGGTTAATAAAAAGAGAGGTGCTAACAATTAGTAATGTCATATTTTAAAAATATTTCTGCAGTTGTAATGTGTCATACCAAATAATGTTTGCTGCATAGCACTGCTGTATCACAGAAACAGCTTCTGATAGCTTTGACCTATGGCTTCTTTTGGTTTTTTTTGTGCCACCCCTGAAAGTGGCCAGCAGGAGATGTTTTAGAAGGAACACAGAAAAGGGGCATGCATCTACCTCCTTTAATTTCCCAAACAGAGTTTGATTTACATACTGAAATCCTAATTCAGGTTATAGTGAATCACTGCATAGAATAAATTATTTAAGTTACACGCTTGAAGAATAGGAGGTGTACACATTTTTCTTGTACACACATAGAGCAATCCCTTTAACACATTAGACTTGTAAAATCACCACTAACATTGTTACTATTTAGATGGTCTTTAAGCAAAGATGTAATTTTGGCAGGAGTAAGAAATATCACTATTTTCTGGAACAATATTAAAAACAGCCAGTCAAGACTTTTTGAAAGATATAACATCCAATTTGGATTTTTTTTTTTTAAATGCACATGGTAATTGTTTTGCTTATTACACCAAGGTAAAATAATATTCCATGTAGGTTTTGAGCAGACTAAGGATTAAACCCGAAATTTTGGAAAGATGTAACTTTTAGGGATATTTTTCAAATTTTATCCGTTGCTTTTAGAGGACATAGTATAATATCACAGGTCTTTAATGCCCATCATTAGACAGGTCGCTGTCTTTATTGCATGCCATTAAACAAACAGCATTTATTAACTTTTATTGGTAAAGTAGTATCTGAAATAACACAGGTCTTTTGTTTTCTGAGTCTGTAAAATCTCAGATACCCCTCCTGAAAGGTCAGTATCCGTGAGTTTCTTCACTGACATCAAGCAAATGGAGTGTGATGGTCAACCTGTGACAGTTCCTAGGCCACTGCCTGGCACTGGCTGATAAAAGCCCGCTCCCCATTAACACCTATGAATCGTTATGAGGAGGGCACAAGAGGCTGAGCTTACCTATTGTGTTAGCTCTGGCCGAAGGACTAGCTAATGTTGCTGGCACAGAAGACTTTAGTGAACTGGCCCCACTATTTATTCTCAGAGTTGGCATATGAGGAGAGGTGGGTGATGTGGGAGACTTGCCATCAGATGTCTTGGGTTTGGCTGAAAGGTTCAGAGGCTGGGCCACTTCATCCTATGACAAGCAGAAAGAGAAAAGAATGTTATTACAAAACTGCTGTTGGCACAACACCGTCCAAGCAACGTCAGCTGTTTTCAGCTTATATGAACTTCTAAACCTGAAAGCTTTATGATATATATGAAGATCAAATGTGATATCATCTTGTCACTCCAGTTTGGAACTGAAATGACTGATAAACTGGAAAATTAGCATGACACGATCAGACAACATCGTCCATTTGCACTTTGGATGTGAGTTGTTTCGGAAGAAATTATTCCTATCAACAAGATATACGCTTCTATCATGAAAATTAAGAGCAATTTTCCAGTTATATTTCTGCTATTTTATTTTAAATGTTATATTCCTCAATGAAATAAGAACTGAAGAGTATCTTTACTTAAAATTCAACCACCACCATCCAAACTGGGCAAACGTGTTTAAGTGAATGGGGTTTCCGTTGGGTTATTTTGATGGTACTTTTTTTGTGTGTGTTTTGTTTGGCTGGTTGGTTTGGGCTTTTTTGTTTTGTTGTTTTTCAACTTGTACTTTCCCCTGAACTTCCCAGGCTTAGAATTCCAAGAACAAAAATATCATAGGAAATAAATACTCTTTCATCTTAACAAGAGAGCAGAAGAAACATGTCCTTTCTTTCCACAAAATCTGAAACAATACCCTAGATAATTCTGCATATAGCTTCTGCAAAGCTGAACTTCCAGATTTCAGTAATTATTATTATGTGAAAATAAAAAAATTGGGTGACATTTTTTACAGGGTAACTGGAATTATTCCTAAACCTGGCTTGATTACACAGAGTGACAGACAGTGCTATGAAACACATTAGAATTCTAAGTCATGTATTTTTGTTTGACCAACATAAAATACAGTAAGGGGAAAAAAAAACAGAGAAGGGAGAATAGGTTTTTCCACAAGGGGGTATTTTAGAAGTTATTTTAGCTGACTTTTAAATAGCCAGAACTAACGAATATTAGATCAAATCATCACATAATAGCTTCGCTCTTCTCTGACACTGTGACTTAGGAAAGTCATCCTTTAGCTACAAGATATGTTATATCAGACAACTGGGCTTCAGCTCTGGGCACTGAAGAAACTGATTCTGATCTCTCTAAAATGTAAGTACATTTAGTTTTATAGAATTATTCCTGACTTACAACAATGCAAAGCTGACTGGAATTAGACTCATAATGTTTGAGTGTTTTACTGCTACCACTAAGGTATCTCTGACTACTATCATATAACACTGATTCTTTTCCACAGAGGGTGGTGTGCTGCAGTAAAGAAGGGATTTTTTAGTTGCCTATCACTTGTGGAAGCATGATGCAGATGTACATCTACAAACACAAGACAATACTGCAAAGCACTGTCATATAACTTTTCCACTGCTTAAAGAAGCAAGCTCTAAGGAAAGCACCTTTGTTATATTTAATTATTTCTACATAGTTTTGGAATAGTCATAGCAGAGGAACATCTCAGAGGCATAATGGATAAAGCTGTCATCCCTAAAGTGGTGTCTAAGCCATCCTAGACACAACTCGTGCATAAAATTAAGTGGGAAAAAATTTAATGCATAAAATTGTCTTAGGAGCCTATATTCTGTATTCTCAGAAGTGAAGTAGGCACCTAGAAGGCAGACATCTGTTGATCTTTTAGGAGACCTAAGCAGCAGGGTTAAAATGTTAGGAGTACAACCAGCAGCTGACATTTTAAGAAGGGATTCATTACTTTACAAAAATATAAATTCATTGTATTAAATAGGTAAAAATAAAATAAAATTAGAATAAAAAATACTACTGGACAAATGGATTGGGAACTTGCTCTGCTGTTCACCCAATTTCAATTAAAAAATAAACAAATCCCAAAGCAGTGAACTATAATGTTGTGAAATGAGAGAGTTGCATATAAGTTTTAAGTACGAATGAGCCGATGAGCCAACCAAACACAGCGACCCTGTGCCAGACAAGGATCCCTGAAGAGCAAAGTCATCTATTTGGAAGACAGCATCAGAAGCAAAGCCAACCTGCCCACAGACTTGTTTCGGTTCAATCCAAGAGGGTTTAGTTTCCATGTACATTTAATTCTTGACCTCCGTTTTAAGCCTCAAGAAAAGGGGCTAATTAGTGTCAGAAATGGTAGTAAAACCTGCAAAGTGCTCTCTAGCCACTGAAAATCCGACCAAAAGCAGCACCAATTCATAGGGAGCAGCAACCAGTTCCTGATGGGAATGGGTACCACTCACTGCAAAGGCAGCTTGGATTCCAAACTGCATCCTCATGCTGAAAGGTTTTTTTTCAGTCTCATCCTTTTGCCTCAATCCCTCAGCTATCCTATTCCTATAAACTTTCTTTCCTTGCCTCCTCTTGCTCCTCCTTCTGTTCCCTTTTTTTTTAATCCTGGTGTGAAAGCAAAGTCTTGTGCAAGTCCACTACAGAAGAGTGGTTTTGGTCTCATTTAATGCCAGTTAGAAACGGGGGAGGTGCTTTTTTTTTCCATTGTAGGCATCCAGCAATGAGGCTGTCTGTGCTGTAACTATTCTTGGTAGTAAGAATGCTCTTCTTCATTCAAGTCAGCACAGCCATCTCTGGAGCCAAGAAATACAAGGCCTTGTGGAAATAATAGAAGTCGACAGTTCCAGAGCTGATAAATGTCATTCCAAATTGCCCCTTCATTCACTTTCATTGTGTGTTCAGGCTAATGGTAAATTAATCGGAGGTCACAGAAGCTTGGTTCTCATAAAGGAGGATAAGTAAACAATTTTCAGCTATTTTATGTATTTACCAAAATGATATTACTTCAGTGTTTGGTCTTCATAACATTTTTACTTCTGTTATTTCAGAGAGCATTCTCAAATCCTTGCTGGAAGTCAAATGCATTAAAAATTCAGTCAGACAGTTTAGAAATCCTATGTTACATCATGAGTTGGTAATAATTTAAGTAATTTCCTTTATCACAGTGGAACTACACTGATTTATTCCAAAGGACTCTAAAAAACACCTGGAAGACAGGTAATAACATACAATTGTGTTAAGCTTGAAGATGACTGTTAGCATGTTCACTCCCATAGCTGATGAAACATTTTACCCTTTTGCCTTTCTGCAGCCATAAATTCAAAGTCCTCTGCTCTTGCAGTTTAAATCAAGAACTGTACTGTTTTCATTATGGACCTGAGCCTGCATAACCACAAAAAGAATTAGGTGTTCATCTACCTTTAATTTTTACCTATAAAACCTCCCATTTAACATTTTGCCACATTACAGATTAGCAAGCTTCACTTTCGTTTCTATCAAGGCTGTGTGTAAGTGCAGCATGACAGCTAGGGCAAGTAGGAGAAACAAAACAAAAATAAATGTAGTATCTTCAGAGAGAAGGTATCTTTCAACAGCCAGGAGATTTGATTTTATGCAGTGGATCACAGAATCTAGAACTACTCCATGCACTTAGTTTTTATTAGAGAAAGTATTGATTGGTCCCTGACTTTTTCTAACATGCAGTTATTCTAAGGTGCTGTTGACAAGGGATTTTTTCTCCCAAGCCAGTATTTTTTAAAGAGTTAAAGTCAAACATTCATTTATACATCAGCCAAACTGATGAACCCTTAGACCAAAGAATTTAAAGACCCAAAAGGCTTGTAATAATATCAACACACGTGATGAAAGTAAAATATGATTTTGATTAAAGGTTTTGAAATGTCTTTTCAAAAGTAGCACATTTGTCTAATGAAACACACACACACACACACAAAATAAATGTAGAGAATAAAGCATAAGCAAAAACACATGAAGAAGGGCTAATAAAATGAAGTACCAATAGCAAGAGCAAAGCATTGGTAAAGAGATTCCCATCCCCTGTATCACAGCAGTGTCAGAACAGTCACTATTTTAGGAAGAGCTGGTTGACTTCTCAGGACTGGGAAGCAAACTTCCCAGGACTGGAAGACTGTCATTAATCAAAACTTGAGTTTGGGGAACTTTAAATCCTTGATCTGCTCTAGATTTTTTTCCCAGACAATCTCTAGGTATACGAGGGAAGAAAGAGCAACCCTTCACCTACACCAGAATTTGGGGGGTTAATATAATATTCAAGAGCTGTGTTTTGTAGCTTCACTCATCCTGAATTAGTATAGCTTTGAGCTGTCATGTTTAAGCGTTAGACACAGGAAATCTCCAATTGTAAATGCCTGACAAGCAACATGTAAACAGAAACACTGCTGGCAAGTTGAGTGTGCATCACACTGTTTTTTTAAGGTTTGTATGGTCCTTTGAAAGGTAAAATGCTAGGTTAACACAAAGTGCTTATTAACATGGGAGGAAAAAAATTAAAGAGAGGGAAAAGGAAAGGATTTGGCCACAGTCCTACAGTAACTTAGCGGCAGAGCCTCAGACAGACCCAGGAATTCTGACTCGCAGTCACCACTCTTGAAATAGTTGGCTGAAATGGTGTCTCTTCTAATCTTTCAATCATTCTGTCTCTGTTTACTTCCTCCTAAGATAAAAGGTTAATTTATCTCTATGAAGATAGATATGGGAAAAAAAGAGAATAAAATCAGATTTTGAGAAACTCTCCAAACCATTTATTAAGAATGGCACTATTTCAACACCAAGAGCTAAATAAATGACTGATAGCCCAGATGAATAAACCAGTCTCAGAGAATGAAAAAAAAAAAAAAAAAGGAGGAAGGATGGGGAAGAAACCAGACAATTCATCAGGATTTGATAATCTCACTCCTTTCCACATATTTTAAAGATTAGTGGACTATTAAAATACAGTTACTGAATTATTGTGCTGTATCCCACTGTGGCGCACACTGAAGGTCCAGGTTGCACGGTTTATTACAAAATCATGAACTACCCAGTGTATCATCTTACTGGCAATACAAACGTGCTTAAATGACCTGGCATAAGCACAGCCCAGCCTGCTCTACTAAAGAGGCTTTTCATGACCTCTGGGAACAGATTCACCACGTCTTGCTGCCCATTTAAATGACCTTGACAGTACAAATTACAGCCAAATGAGTTAGCAATAAGAAGCCGTCGAGGGGGGTTTCTAAAAGAATGCCTCTGCCACCTCACCAGAAACAAAGCCTCATTCCCCCACCCTGGTTCTGTTTCGTGGAGATCTTCATTTCAACAGAAATGCAAAATATGGAGCACTTACTGGCATGTCTGGGGCAGAAGACAATGATGCTATTGTTGCCCACTGAACAATGCAGCCACTCAGTAGCTTATCCATTCAGTCCTGTGCTCCTCCAGAAATGTCTGACTGAAGTATATCAGAAACCGAGGTGCAACAGCACAGATGCAAAGAAAATCCTTTGGCATCAGTGTCCCTCAAGACTACAGTTGTCCACACACTCACACAAAGATACTGGCAGCTTCCTTCACATCCCCTCCCCTTCCTCTGAAGCCACTCATGGTGAAATTATCGGTACTGATAATAAGAAGCCGAGAGGTAAAGGCAGTTGTGAAACACGTTGTATAAATGAATCATGCTGCTGATATTATCCTCACTGATGAAATAATTGTATTAAATTAAGCAGGGATGTTCACATGACAGGATGGGTGAATTAGATAATGCTCATCTGCAGCTGTACCTCCTCCTGCCACATTCTCAAGTTTTGATTAAGAATAATGTGTCCCTTCCTGCAAAGGTGGAAATTTCTCTAACTACACAGAAAAAGAGATGAGACATAAAAACAGGCATCTTGGTTATGGTATTATAATAAACAGAAGAGAATTATTCTTCAGGTTCAGAGAAGTCAGTTTATCATACTCGTGCCCAGGAGTTTCATTACCAAAAGCAGAAGGTATGACTAGACTGGTTAGAAAGGAAAAGGCACCAAGGACAAGGCAGAGGGCAGCTATTAGAAGAACTGTCTTTCTTTCTGATTCTTCAAAGTGCAAAGACTTTTCCTTCCACAGAAACATCTCTGTCTGGATTTTTTTCTACACCCAGAGCAGCTTTTTTTAATAGTGTTGCTTTTTTTCATTCTCAGAAGGCAGACACTTCCTGGATGCAGTGCCTGTTATCCAACCACAGTTAATACTTCCAGACTTCTCTGATATTGCCCAAATACTCTTATTCACGGGACTCAAAACATTTAAGGGGGTAACTGAGCTGCCTTGTGACAAATATTCTTTTTGCTCTCTGGTCTGCTACTTTTAGGGGACTACTCAACAAATAAATTACTCCCAAATGCTGATTTATACGCTGGGAGTATTACTGCCCAGTTTCCATTCCTGTTCATAGGGAAAAGCAGTGCAGGAACACATCGCCTGAATCTGTTGTGTCGTACCTGGGACAGACAGGACTTTTACCCAGTCTTCTTTTGCAACACTAGGGGCTCTCAGTGAGAATATTCTCTGGGGACTTTGTCCTCTCAGAAAGATCCCTAACATCCTCCCCTCTCATTTTTCTTTACAGGAAGCCTAGTTGCCAGGAAAGAAGTCTGCAAGTTACAAAGACTAATTTGCTGCCCTGGAAACCTCAAGCTTTTGATTTTGTCTGGTCCACACGTTGTCACAGCAAAAACCAGAGAGCTGCTGGGTGATTTTCCCTTTGTATCCAGTGTTGTTTTCCTGAGCTGTATGCAGGATTCACAACCAGATACAAGAAGAACAGAAGAGGAGCATGCAAAATGTCCTGTTTAGAAACATGGCAGGCCCTAGAAGCTCGATGCCTTCCCCTCCACCCCACAACCTTTTTATCTGATGTGCAGCGCTTACTCTATAGTACCTCTCTGTTCTATAAACCAAGGAATACAGATGCTGAAACAACAGAGGAGAAAATGCCAAACGAGTCCAGAATCATTTTAGTCCTCCAGCTAGCTCATAGATGGAAGGGAGTGGAATGTTTCAGCTGCAGGGCAGCCTAAAAGCAGTGTATAGGGAGAGAGCTACCTTACTCCTCTTCAAAGGCTACATTTGACCTGGGGCAAAGGCCTTCATTTTGTAGCAACTGGTCAGACCTCTGCACACAGAACCCTAAAAGCAACTCTTTAAAAGTCTTCAGGAAACACAAGTGTTGCACTGGGAGCTCACTCTTTGGGGTCTTGTAGGGCACAAGGCAGGCTGCCTGCCCAACAGAATACACCAGGGCATGCAGCTTAGCAAAATGAGCAGAAGGGTATGTGTTTACCCAAAATTCATAGTTTAGTTTCACAAATCCTCACAGATGCATCCTCCAAACCATACTCACAGCTTCTGGCTGGCTTTGGACTGTCAAAACGCCCACTATCCTTGTGAACTCTCCTGATAATCTCCACAGACAAACAGCACAATATGTTTGAACAAAGTGGCTGGTATGAGATTTCTTGGCTATTTTTGCTTGATCATGAGTTTTCAGTCACACCAACCTCTAGGGAAACCTGATGACTTATGGGTGCTTATTCCAACCCAGATCCAAACTTCAAGCATTCATTTTCATCCCTAGAGAAGTAACTGACTTTCTGCTATCACAATTATTCTGCTGCTTGGGCCCTTCTGTTCAACTGAAACAACCAGAAGTGAGAGTTGCTCACCACACATCTTAGCACCTAGTATGTGGATTTTCAGTACAGCTTGAAACAAAACTGCAAGAACAAAGCTTTTAGCATTTGCTTGCACCTCATAATGAAAAACTCCTTCTCATTCTGCATCTCCAAGTGAGTTAAAATTTAACTCAGTAGCCCAATTTACAAGACTTCAGTGAAGCTGCTTCTGAGCAATTCTTAGCAGGTTTGGCCTGAAAAGTGAAGGGTCTGTGCTGAATAAAGATAAAACATGAGCCAGTGCAGAGACACCAGCCACTTGGAATTCTGCTAGTCTGTATTTCATGTCAAACTTGGGTGCTGTTGTTAGCATTCTGCATCTAATAATTATTGTTCAGCTGTATTTCTCAGATCACTGTTGTACCTATTTATTTGGTATAATGCTATTAATGAAGTGCTTCCCTAAGGCGGCTCAAGTCAGCGGCTAAGCTGGAAGAGTGATTTAGGCACAGGTCAGCAGGGATTGACGCAGACACTGCAAATCTTCAGGGGAAGACAACAACTAATTTTTCATACTCCTAACCATGCAAATCTCTTTACATGCGGTAAAAATCATTAGGGAGGATCACAAAATCGTGAGGGGACAGGAAGGGAGGGGATTCTTTCTACAAAGAATGCTTCTTCCAAACTGCCCCCACTGAAATACATAGCAGGCAATAAAGTGAAAGAGGGAAAAATCACTTCTCCAGGATACCATAGGAATATTAATTAATTAATGCTTATAATGACTCTGACAGCTTTTGCCTTATTTTACAAATGGAGAGGATAAGGCACAAAGTGGCTAAATGATGTGCCTAATCTCACACAGTGAGTAAACAGCTGAGTCATAAGGAAGAGCAGAGCAACTGCCACTCTTACACAGACCAGTGTTTGAGGGCTTCTTTGATACTGTACTGAAGCTCCTGAAAAGTCCAGCTGCTTCAAAAGAAGTTGCAAGAAAAATCAGATAGTGGTCAGATAGTCTGAGCTGTTGTTATGTATTCCTGAACTTGTGCTGGGTAGAAACTGGAGTGGTCCGTGGCCCACAGCATGATGACTTGTAGCTTGGGTATCAGTTAGATTTTTGGTTTTAATCCTTTCTACGTAATTCTGTCCCAATAAAACCCAATAAACTTGTAGTGTTCTTAAAAATGCCCTCTTCCCACCCATAACAAGGCTGTTTAAAAAACAGAAATAGACATTAGACTGGATTTTGTTTGCTGCCTAAATTGAACCTCGAGTCACCACCTTCCAACAAATAATCCCCAGTAACTGTTATGCAGAATGAACAGCAATGAAAGCAACAAAACCTGAAAGGACAGGGAAGGACTTGGAAGGAAATAAAACAAGGACCTGCAAAGCCAAACAGCATTACAAACTGGTACATTTTAAATGAACAACAAGAAAACAGAAGCCACACTGATCAAAGCCTCCCACCTCCTCTCTGTGGTGGATGACACCTTCGCTGGGAGCACACCACCACCTCTAACCCCACACCTGCAAAAGGAATTAATTTCAAAAAGAATACAGACCAAAGCAAACCATATCAAAACAAATTAGCAACAGACCCCTCCTCCTGCTGTGGTCAGGCAGGAGAAGCAAAGATGCTGCACAGTTGCTAAGATTCAGGAGGAAAAAATACAAAACAAAACCAAACCAAAAGCCAGCTGTTGAAAACTTAAGAAGAAAAAAAAGTCAAAAGAGCTTGCAAAAAAGATATTTCAAACAGCTTGGACAACTGGCAGTGGACTAAGAAATTCCTTTTCAAAAAACACCTGTGCTTTCTCTGACTCTGGATATCTTTGTAGCCTAGGTAGTTTTTACACTGCAGCAACATATACAGCACTAGGAATATGCAGTGCAAAGATAATATACACTTTATTTATTTATAGATACATACAACTCTAAGAAAAATGTCAAAATATGTTTTGTAACTGTAGATATGACCTGCTCGACAATTTGTTTTTCCAACTAATAGCTTTTCAAAGGAAACCTATCAACACAAAACTCATCTGTCGTCAATGCTTGTGTGCTATTAAACATCCCAGATCACTAAAATCAAAATGATTTTACAACTCTGTCTTGCTGGGTATTTTTTTGAATTTCACCTCCTTTTAGCAGCAAGATGAAATCTAATCATCAGTTCCAGAAACTGAAGGGAGTTTAATCTACTGTAGGGAATGTTCAAAGCAAACACATTCATTAAGTACTGCACTCATAGAAGAAGAATTTGTTTAATATTTATACCCCATCCATAATCACATACATGGGGTTAACTACTTGAGAGTACACCTGTTGGGAATGGTCGTTCCTTTTCCTATTTAGTCATGCCTTTTTTTAATTGCTGATTTCTTGGGTCATGCCAAACAGACTTGGGTTCAGCTCCTGACTTTCCAAAAAAACTTTCTCTGTGAACTCGAATGAGTCAGTCATTATCTAATCTGCTGTACACTGTCACTGATATCTTTGCAAAGTTATATTACCAACTAAAAATTGCAAACAGCTGCAGAAAGCAAAGGGTCCTCTCTTTTGCCTCCATTCTCTACTCACAAAATTGGAGAAAATACATCTTTTCATCTTTGTAAAGAGTTTATTGTATGCAAGCTGGGCATACATCACATATATGTTTATGTAACTGCATGGGGACACCACCATTACAATCCTATAAGTTTAGTAAGTACTATTGATACTATATAATTATCCTAATAAACATATTAATCAACCACAATAATCATAATTAAAATTGAAATATATTGTAGTTTCTTTTTTTATTTTTTTATCTTTTGCTGCTGTCTGTACTGAACACAGATTACAAGCAGAAAATGTTGAAGGAGTATTCAGCCTCCCTTGGTGAACAGACTTCAGATCCTATTCCTGATTCACACCAGCAAAAATGAAATCACCATCAGGACTGGTATTGGGGCCAAATTGCTGGCAGGCACAATGAACCACTAATTGCTGGATTCATTAGTAAGACTCATAGTTTGTCCCCATGAGATGCTGAACACTTTCAGTTCCTTTTAAAACCTTGCATCTTAGAAATTAAAATTAACAACTGCAAAACTAGTATTTTTGTTATACTGTAGAAACTCAGCAGGAATTTGAAGTCAGATCACAAGAATGCCAAAAATCTATTATGTAAAATTAGGCAGATTTTTATCTACCATTTCCCTGTTAATTCTGTAGAACATACATGCATCCACACACAATAGATACTCCATGCTGTTCCTCAAGCCTAAACAATTGGTTAAAATAGTTCTTGTAAAGCTGAGGGAGACAACTGCCTTAAAAAATACCTTTCAAATAGCCCCAGTATCACACTGTTAAGACTGACCTATTCTTTTCAGACATAAAACAAATGCCTATTTAAGAACACATCCAAATGCATTTCCATCACTCAGCCAGAACACATTCACCTCCCAGAAGCCAACACTGTGAGATGGAAAGGGAGAGGGAGAGAGAGAGAAGACCCTTAGTCCACCTACTGGCTTCACTGAAGGCAATGAATCCAGCCCTAGCTCATTTCAAGTAGGTTCAACTGTGTCAAAGGTTACCCACAAGCTATTTCTTGATGTTTTATAGCTGATGTCTACAGATCTTCTTTTATTTTAATGATGACTTCAATACAGACGTTAAGACATTCTTTGTCTTCTCAGAAGTATATGAGAGGGAAGTTGACATCTTAAAAAAAAAAAAAAAATTGAAGAGGCTGATTCGCTATTTCTGAACAGGGCCAGCTCTGGGCAGTTTTTATATCTTATCCAGAAGAAAAAGAAAGCGGAGGAAAAAAAAAGCCCCCTTCATCCTTTTCTCTCATACTAAAGCTGCTATGTTTTTGTGACTTATTCTGGGCACAAATCCTAGAGCACTGACTCAAAGTGTATGTCACCAGTTAATTATCATCAAGACAATACACTAGGATCCTTGGTAAGCATAAGATAATTTTATCTCTTCACTAGTAATAACATGTATTTATATAGCATTATTTTGCTCTGTTTGAGCCCAGAGGGATTTACAAAGTGAGTCCCAAATGATACTATCATGGGAATCCTTCCACCCAGCACTGAGCTGTAATCTATTTGGGGGTGAAGAACAACAGCCCAGGACAAGCAGTAGCAAGGCATACTGCATCCATTTGAAATTTAAGATGTCATGCTGGCAAAACTGATGAGAGTTGTCCAAATGTGAGATTATTTTTAGCCTTAAAATTCATGTGTGTGCACGCGGGCAAGTGTGCACGTGTGGTCCGTGTGCATGTTTGGCAATCGTCATCAACATGGACATTCTGAATGCAACAACCAATCTCCATCAGGTGGGATGAAGTTCTCAAACGTCCCACATATTCTGTGCAGAGGGACAGTGGGGTAGGGGAGAGGAACATTCCAAAACTCTCCCCTCAGGAGAAGACTCCAGTGCTTACCCACATTTTAACAAATATCAGAGGATCCCCTGAACAAAGGGACTCTGCATTTCCAGTCAAAGTCCCAAATACTGTGAGACTTCACCATGAAACTAGGCTTTATCACTTCCGATGATCTTGGAGCATCTTGCTCATTTTAAAAGGAAAGCGGAAGATGAAGTATTTACCTACTTTGTTCTGCTCTGCACTCCTCTGAATAGCTGTGCTATTTTCCTGCTTAGGCCAGCCAAAATAATGCAACTGTTGTTTTTCTCACCCACGAGGCCCAGTAAAATCCAGCTGGTTGGCACAGTAGTGAGTCTCCCAGGTATTACACCACCACATCCTTCTGCCTAAGAGCTGCAGTTCACTGGGAGGACTCATTTTGAGTAGAGAAATTGCTATCTCGAAAGCTGTGAATCTGGACATGAAATGTACTGGACAAGCAGTCGTATGATACCATTAAAACTTCTGATATCATGAATGAAATGCTTCTTGACATGCATTTTTTAGCCAAATGTATGTGTTGAATTTTCCCAACCCCAAACTTGGTCTGAGTCTTTTATGTAAAACCTTGAAAGTACAAGCTATCCACACATTTATGATGAATAATAAGCAAACAGAGATGAATTAATTTATCTCAGACTTTTAACTGCAGACTCTATTTTCATTCAGTGGACATCTGAAACTAGGATAAAAGCACCCAGAAAGGGAGAGAACATAATTTCAGAGAAGACTAATAATATTGGAAATAGGCACAAAGAGGGCTCATCCTGACCTGTAAGCAAGGCAGAAAAAACCCAAGAGTTTAGACTAGAAGGGTTCAAGATTTACCAAGGCAACTAACAGCTAAATTCAAAATATATTAACTTACAGCTGTAACCTGAAGCCTATACAGATTTTAGCATGGCTAAAGATAAAAATAATCAGTGACCTGGAATGACTGCTCTCCCTGAGAGAGCTACCTTTGGAAAGAAAGAAATTTACCACACAACAAAAACACTTTCCAGAATTGCTACATGCATAGTTTTCTTCCTAATTGTACACTGAATTAGAGCTGCTTTACTAATTCTGTCACTATATTACTCCCTTTTCCAGTACACTGCTTCATAGCTTTCTCTGGAGCATTTCGGAGACAAATAAATGTACCCCTGAAACTCAACTTTAAGAAGCTTTTTGTGCCAATTTTCCCATGGATATGTCATGTTGGGTTGTGTTTGTCACTCTGCAGCTCCTGTTGTGTTCTGTTAGCTTGGAATCACGTAACACGATGTGGCTGATTCATGACGTGACATGTCACTGCCCGGCATGTCAGCTGAGAGCCGTACGAACCCACGTGCTTCATCTCCACACGCACACACACACACACATCTTGGAAATGCCCCCCTGATTCTGAACCCACTAGCAGGTGCTGGCACATCCGCTCAAAATATGCTGAAGGGACACTAACAACTTATGAAATACTCAAAGTTACATTCCTTCCATAACATCACGATTAGGAACTGAAAAACCTTCTCTGCAGCCTTCCCATCAGAGACAAGGTCTTCCCCTCCACTCTCTCTCTGTGTCAGGATACTGAACAATCTTCTATCAAAGACTTTTTTCTTAATTTTTTTTTTTTCCCCCTGGGATACCAGCCCTGGCAAGAGCTTATCTTTTCCTTAAAAGCAGCGGGGAAAAAAATGTGGCAAGTGAAATGAGACAAACAGAAACTAAACTCATTCATTAGCACTAAAAGTACACATTTGAATTCATAGTCTGGCAGCATTAATGGATAAAGGTGCATGATCAAGACTGAAAATTTAAACTGGTTTCATGTATTAAATTCTGTCAAATTACATCAAAATCCAAAATGATCTGTTGCATCAGCTTGTCTGCCTCTGATTGTCCTTTGGATGCTCTTGAATGTTCTCTCTGGATACTACAGAAGCACTTTCACTGGGACATTCTATAGTAAAAATTCTAATTCTGCTGAGAAGTATTTATGCCTTAGCAGAATTGCCAACATGAAGTCTTCCATGATTTGAGACTGAAAATTAATCCCACTTGATTAAAATAGTAACTCATAGATTAATTTTCTTAGCTGCTTTCTAAGCCTTTGAGATACATTTATACCAATCTGTACATTTCAGCCATGACAACCTGAAGCTTTTTTGTTTAAATGAGATTCTCACATATTCACATGACTCCAGGATCTGAGGCTTTAAGGAAGTTATCCATTATAAAATCACAAGATGTAGCCACAGTGCTTGGAAAAAGTATATGTTCTCTGAAGTGATGCTTTCCACATAATGTCTATGAATCCCTCTTTTGCACCAGCTCATTTTACACTAACAATTCTAACTGCATTCTGTACAACAAATGTGTAATTCTGATAAACCTGAGTGAAATATTTGCCAAGCATTTCATATACCTCTGAAGTTAATACTAACCTATAAGAAACTGTCTTGCTGAATTTGAAAATGAAACAGATTTTTCCATTCTGCTGCTAAATCTTGCTTCTCTTTTGCTATCCACAGTTACCAGGGATGAGAGATTAAAATGTTTCAGATTAAAATATTTTTGGAGCTCCCTCGTTACATGATTATCATTGAGCTGTGGGTACAGGAATACTTACTGCAAAATGTATTTCTTTGCTGTTTAGTTTGAATTCCTTTCTGCCAGAATGTGTCAAGAGGAGCTAATTTCAAATCTAGCATATAATGTGGATGCAAACCACCCTCCTGCAGACAAAGCAAGCAGTCTTTGGAAGCTGCTAGACTGATCACATTAGAATTTGATTCAATCACCTCAGAAATTCACTTTCCACGCTGAAAAGAAGTTCTACATTTGGCAAAAGATGGCTACACTGATGTCCAGTAGACAAGGCCAATGCAGCCTATGCACTTTTCTTTTGATTACTAATACATGCCACAAAATGCCCAAACACTTAATCTGAAGCTGAAAAAGGCATGATTTAATTCCTGAAGTGCCTGCTTCCTTTCTAGAAGGGTTTGGTAGAATAAGAGTTCTCTGCTCCATTTCAAGCATCCATGGAATAGACAGTTCTACAGTTCTATTACTTTCAAAAGCCTGTACTCCTGGAATGAACACAGCCCTTGTTTCAGAGACTCTTAACATCTCAGAGTCTAAAAAATAAATCTCTGGAATAAATTATGACCACTACTTTGTAGAAATTTTATATTCTGAAGGAAAGTAGAAATTAATCTGATATTGGCTCACCTGGCCGGTTTTTATCTAGATGTAACTTAAGAGCTAATATTGGTCCTCCTTTTTGTCAGTGTTGCCATACTCAGCAGCCCCCAGTGAGGAAAGGTATGTCCCAAGCTGAACTTTGCATATTTCTCCCATAGCTGGTCCCCTTTTCTCAGCATAAAGACTGTCTTCTAAAAATTGTTCAACCCTCCTCACACAACAAACCCACCCAAACATAAGGAGGATCAGCAAAAACCACTGCGACCAGAAAAATTGAATTTTTCTCTGTTTCTGTATGCAGCTCCAGATTGCACGCTCTCCTAAAGCCCTTTTACTGCTATTTTTAGGACTTTGTGGCCAACTGGCAACATCAGCTCAACAGCTATCTTAGTGGCATTAAAAAAATCCTGACTTTGTGACACTGTTTTCTTGTTTGGGACTATTCCAATCTCTTTCTGCAAAATACTGCTTGTTCTCATTCACGTTCTTTGTTACAACTGACTATATGGCCAGTTCTCTCAAACAGCACCTGATAAGCTGATGCTCAGGTATTTCTAAGCAACAGGATAAGATGCAAAGCAGAAACAAAATGTCAGGTCCCAGCACTTCTAAACTGAGGAGTTTAGGAGTCATAAACTGAGGGATTCTGTAACTAAACCTGGCTTTAGTAGCACCCTCTTGAAAGTAACATTGCCTGGTGTAAAACCTTGGTGTTCAGGATGAAGCCAATGATGTGGATCATCTTAACCAAAGATAACGAAAACTGCTACCTTCTGCCCATCCCACCAATTTTTCCATGAAAAAAGGGATATTCTGTTTATTCATACCCTTTGTAGAAGGCATTAGCAGCAAAGAGCAGCAGTGAACTAGTAAGGACACAGTGCTTGTTTGTCTATCACTTTGCTTTTACACCTTTGTTGTTCCCTGTCTGATTTCTGAAGACCCCTCTTTCAGAAACACAGCATTCTTGCTTCATTTGTGTATCTCACTTTTGTTTTGTGATTAGAGATTTTGGAGGATTTTCTTTCCCCCTTTTTGTTATGTTTTCTTTTGAGTTTTCATTGTAAAAAGTGGTGACTCAGCCTGACAACTCTGCTTGAGAGACAGGCTCCTACCAGAGACATGATACCAAGACACAAGAGCTGTGGACAGTTAATCTGAAAAAGCATCCTAGGAGCCCCTCCACGTATCTAATTTATTTTTAGGTAAGTAGGGAGGGATGGGAGGCAGTCAGAATGCTGTGCAAGTCCCTACTGCTGCTGCTATTAAGATACTGCTATTAACATTGCTTTTATTGTTTGGGACACATTCTCTGTTTTAAAAAAGCAGCATAAGAAGCTGCACTAATTCTCATCACTTCACTGTGTTCCAGCAAATGGTTTAAAAAGTCATTGTTTATATTCATGGATGTAACATAGAGGAAGAAGAACAAGGAAGAGGAAAACAGTTTCAAAGATTCTGTCACAAATTCTACATTTTACTATTTGGGATCAAAAGGACAGGCAGCAAACAAGAAAGGCTTTCAGGTAAAGAGATTATTAGCTACAAGATCTCTATTGAGAATGGACAGGGGTACTGAAGAAGGAGCACAGTGCCAAGTAGAACAGCACAGATAAGGCAGATGAGGTCTCAGTTTACAGCTGATACATCACTGCATCTGTACTATAAACTTTTCCTTAATTATCTTACAGCTATTTCTGACCTGTTTAATGCATTGACAAGGGAATTGGAAAATGCAATCACTGAAAAAATGTTTTGAATGTTCTGATTTATAATATTCTAATGCTAACTGTTATTCCAGCACTGGAAACCTTAATAGATTAATTTAACAAGTTGTGTTTTTTT
>NW_020955218.1:801061-869904 GCF_003031625.1 Empidonax traillii | reverse complement strand
GTCTTAACTTCCTGTTACTTGGACAGACATTCAGCACCTGCTGAGCTCTTCAGACAGTAAAGAGGACAGTAACTGCCATTACAACATGACACCTAACAATGGGTTAGTGTCAGATAGGTTTCTTTTCTCTACTCTTCATGGAAAAGGATTTGGCCCTATCTAACACAATCACACCCTTTGATCACCTGTGCATAGCCATGATCTGATTCTTTATCACACATCTGAAGCTGAAGTACTTTACTATGCTGTGCAGAACAACTGGTTCAAGTTTCCAAAAATATTTGCTAATGCTGAATAAAAAGAAGTGCTACGAAGAGGAAAAAACGGTATCCTTCTGCATCTGAATAGCAATACAAGGATCATCAACAGAGCTGAAATATTTTCCTTTAAATATGTTCAAAAATGGCAGCTTTGAGGGCATGAGGAATTTGTATGTCTATTTATCACAGGGGCTTCTGCCACAGTCATAGCGTGATGTGGCAAGCAAGCTGATGCATCTCTGTACATAATGGCGCTTAATGTCTTTCCCAAGATCTCCTCAGAATAAAATTTCACATCCTGCACTATCATACAAAAGAGAGAAGCAAGGGAAAGGGAGACAAATATACCCAGCTTAACAGGGCTGCTTAAGGTAGTGATCTAAAATGATGTTCAAGCCAACAATTTGTCTGAAGCAGATTCATAAATATCATATAGAGCTACCTCTAGTAAATAGTTTACTTATTTTTTCCTAATAAAATTTTACACATTTTTCCCGTGGTGTGTCTGAATTAAAATGCCCATTTCCAAAGCCTCTTCTTCTTTATTTTGTCCCTGGTATCACATGTACTTGGTAAAAAAGTCAACAGTTGTAGGTTCCCTAACCAGGCTTAACTTGCCTGGATGAGAATGGAGCAAGCACAACATTGTTCCCTTTCTATCCTTTGTATGCTATGAACAGGATGCAAGGCACAGCTGGTGCATGTGGCACAAGCTGTAGCATCATCAGCAGATACTCCTAAAAAATGAAGGAAGTTCTTCTGGAGAGTCCTGGCCATCTCAAGGCCAGTCTGTGCTGTGGTAGAGAGGCAAACTCTAAACCTCTCAAAGGCGATTCAGTTGCTGCCCACAGGTGACATGAAAAAATTTCTGTTTACTTTGGTGATCAGATAATGTGAAAACAAAGTGCCATCTTCAGTTAAGGATTCCCACTGGTATTTGTCTGAATATTGCAGTTGGGGAGAATGTGATTGTGTATATCCAACTGCTTAGTGCTGTTCCTGGCTTGTCTGAAACACATTTCCTTTCCTTGTCACAACTCCCAGGTGCTACTGCTGAGCAAATAGTAACATCACTGCCAGAAGTATTTGAAAAGAACAAAAAAAAAAAAATTGATTTGGACAATCTGTGTGCTCTTGTCATTGATGGAGACACTACTGTGAGTAGGGTTGGGGCTGAGGTCACAACAAGGTTAAAAGAAAAGTGCCCAGGAATTCTCTCCTGTCACATTTCACACTGAATTGTTCCTGTTTCACAGCAGATGCTACAGACAATGCACTGTGCTCCATTAAATGCAGGGAATCATTTAGCTACATTTACAAGCTATGCTGAAAATTCACTCCAGAATTACTGTACTTGAAAGGTTACATGGAAAGGGCTAGAATATCGCATCAGGCAAGCACTATATGCTATATTTACACAAGCCACATAAAAAGCAAGGAACAAAGGCAGGAATGAACAGGGCCGCAGCGGTTTACAAGTAAGGGTGATGTTGCTCTCCTTATTCAAGAGTATAATGCACCTCATGGGAAGCCAGTGAAGACTGTAGCTATCAGGTGAGAATCCTGGTAGCATGGTAAAGGTCATAAATCAGATAAACATATTCCTTATAGCATTGTGGTTTTTTAAATCTTGTGTGTGGCCCTGTACAAGCAAGAGGCTTGAAGTTAATCACGAGATGGACCGGGAGGTTATTCTGCCTAGTCTTTATCTGCACCTATGCCTGTTCTCTCCGACTTACTTGGGAGCCTGTAACCACCTTGAACACCCAACAGAGCAGCATGCAAGCATTTACACGATCAAAGGCAAAATGTGCTTAAGACAGACTTTGGAAATCCAGCACAATTTGGCAAACTTCAAAGATAGTTGCTTTCAAACGGGTTGTGGAGGAGGCCTTGGTAAATTTGAATGGTATGATTAGCATACCGGCTGTTTTTAAAACTGCTCAAGAAGAAGCTGTGTTAAAATCCATTTCCGCAAGACACACGCATTTTCTTTTGGACAGGCTCCACTAGCTCTGTTTCTTAAATCAATTTTTCTGGCACGGATTTCTTCTTGGAAGAATGTACGACACCAGCTCAGTTTCCTAACCAAAACTTGACAGAATGTGTGCAGCACAGCATAATGGCATCTCTGCTTCATGGCTCCCTAAAAGTTACAGTACAGAAACCTCGGAAGTGAATTTGACTATTCCAGGTCACATCTGCTGACAGGCGAGCGAGACAACAGAAGACGCCAGGGTAGCCTGTCCAGCACAGTGTTCAAACACTGGTGAGGGCCACTGATAAAAGGTTTGCCAAAACGAGAGTTGCCAAGGTCTTAGAGGAGTTTCAGGGATGTTTTCAAGTCTTGCTAGATTTAAAGGATGATCCTTGGCAAACTCCCCCTGATGCTTCTCAGCATTTCTAGAGCCAACAGTTGTTCCATCTGCTGCTGAGGCCGACTTTGAAGAATCCTTGCAAAGAGCAGCACACTAACTTTAACACTACACAAGAGAGGAAAAAAGCCACAGCTTTTCAGAAGTGACCTAGATGTTTGCCAGTAGCTTGACACACTCTCAGGTAAGGCTGTCTCCTTGTCTCCAAACACTTGAGTGTATAATCAAAGCTGCGCCAGTGTAAACTGTGGGCTGAAAACAGAGATTCCGTAAACAGCATTTATTGAAAGCTTGTCTAAGGCATTAACTGTTCATCTGTGGAGGTCTGATGTACAGTAACAGCGAGAAAGACCATCACAAACTAGCTCCAAGAACAAAATTGCTGCTGGGGATTAAGAAAAAAAAAAAATTAAAATATGGTTGGAAAACTCCGACAGGTACGCCCTGACAACAGCTAGAAAAATTAAATTAAAAAAAAAAAATAGCAAACACAATAAACTTCTGGGGATGTTGAACACAAACAGTCTCTGAAAAAGCAAAGGAAGATCCACACAGACACAAACGAAGGTGTTTAGTTTCAACACATAAGCTTCAGTTTCTACCGTTGTGACGGATTTGCCAGCATGTTTTCTGAGCCAGGCCACTGCACTATTGTATAAGCTTTATTCTAATTACTGTAGGCTCCATAAAGGTTTCTTTATCGTTTAGCATTATAAATAATTGTGCTTCCAGGCCGGGGTTCAAAGCTCAGAACAGCACTCGCACAACAGCACAGGCAGGTCAGGTGACCTTTCTCCAATTCTCCTCTCCCTGGTGCTGAGGACAGACAAAGTGATATGTCTGTCATACGCCATTACCATTAGAACAGAATCTTGTTCTTTTATTACAACTGAACTCCGCCGGATTTCTCAGCAGGAATGCTAAGTGAAATCAATGTCTTGGATTTCCAGGCTGAGCTTGGAGGTCACAGCCACTCTATCATTTCTCAGCATTATCCCTTCTCTTTCTCTCGCGCTCTCTCTGAGCCTCCAACTGGCACACAGCAGATTGAAAACAGCATGCATCACAGGGCTTACGCTGCACAATTTTACAGCCTTTTGGAGCCCCCTTTCTTTCCTTTTGGCCCACTTTTTAAATTTTTTTTTCCCAATTTGCAAGTAAGTTTTGTTTGTCTCCGACAGACCTGCAAGCCAAAGGTACTGCAACACCTACAAATATGAAAAAGTAATAAAATACATGGGAGAATAGAGCTGATCTTGACAGCTGCCAGTTAAGATGGTTATGCTTAATGTTACCAGTAGATATGGCAGGCCTTCTAATCCTGCAATTGCCACAAAATACATACCGTGTCCCTTAGATCTCATCAGACATTCTGCTTACGCACAAGAGAACCAAAAACAACACTGAGATTTTAAGTGAAGGAGATCTCACAAGCTACTAGCCACACATAAACCCTCCTTGTAAAACGCATAAAAATCTCTTGTTAACCACAGACATAACTTTTTTTTTTTTTTTTTAACCCCTCAAAAAGTCTACCATCGAGCACTGCACAGCTTTGTGATTCCTTACTCTAAGAGAAGGGATCAAGCCAAGGATAAACTTCAGGAAGTCAGACAGTCTACACTAAGGAGAGAATAAAGACAGCACAGATGAGCTTGACTCATTAACACAACAGCTACTGATTTCAAGTCATGTCTTTTATTCCCTGAACATGTATCTCACTGAGCTGACAATGGTATTATTTATTTGTCTGGTTATTTTTAATCTGGGCTGTTTTACTGTTAGGGTAAAAACAAGACACTACTGTCAGTTCAAGGCATCTTTCCTAATGTGATAAAGGACATGGACAGCATGCTAGAGGACACTAACAAAAAGAAAGGACACATTTTTATGAAGCTCTTGCTGTCACCTAAATAGGACTGTTTTCTCCCTGTATTCTTCAGCTAAAATCTCCCTAGTTGTTTTGCAACATCTAAGATGTGCCATTGAATGTTAACCTGTTAATTTTGCTCAGCTGTGGCATACACTGAGCTCACCTTTGACTGGACATATTCTGCACCTTTTCCCTAGGTATAGCTAGTCACACAATGAGGGCATTATACTGGTGGGACTCCCAGCTGTGAGCTTGACCTCTTAAATGAGCATGGACTGAACTGCCCAGCTATGTCCAAGATTACTCATCAGAGCCCATGGCTCAGTGGACAGATTTCACCTCTGGTCTGTGACACAACAGACACTGCTTTGGAGACTTCACAGAATCACAGAATATGCTGAGTTGGAAGGGACCCACAAGGATCATCCCGAGTCCAACTCTTAGCCCTGCACAGGACCATCCCCAAGAGTGACACCATGTGCTTGACAGTATCATCGAAACACTTCTTGAGCTCTGTCAGCCTCGCTGCTGTGACCACTTCCCTGGGGAGCCTGTTCAGTGCCACACCACCCTCTGGGTGAAGACCCTTCTTCTAATATCCAACCTAAACCTCCCCTGACACAACTTCAGGCCACTCCCTCAGGTCCTGCCACTGGTCACCACATAGAAATCAGTGCCTGCACCTCCTCTCCCTCTCATGAGGAACTTGTAACTGCAATGAGGTCTCTCCTCAGTCTCCTCCCAGCTGAACAGACCAACCAACCTCAGTCCCTCCTCATACACTTCCCGTCAAGGCCCTTCACCATCTTCACTGCCCTCCTTTGGACACCCTCTAATGGCTTAATGTCTTTCTTATATTGTGGCTCCCAAAACTGCACACAATATTCAAGGTGAGGCCGCCTCAGTGCAGAGCAGAGTGGGACAATATCCTCCTTGACCGGCTGGTGATGCTCTGCCTGATGCCCCCTACAACAGGGTTGGCCCTTCTGGCTGCCAGGGTACTGCTCATATTCAACTTGCCATCAACCAGGACCCCCAGGTCCCTTTCTGCGGCACTGATTTCCAGCATCTCATTCCCCAGTCTGTACTTGTTCCTCCACAAACTCCAGCTCTACTCCAGGACAGAATACGGCCACAGATGAAGGGTCCCAACACTTTTCATCTCTTGCTGACACGCTGCTAACTGGACCCCACGTTGAAAGGAAACAACAGTTGTGTGCTGGAATAGGAGACTGGTCACCTTGGCCTGCCACCTGTTACTGAAGAATGAAGGAACAGCACTGTGATAGCCAGGCCATGGCAAGGGAACCCACAGGATCTCAGCCGAGGTGGTCTGCTACCAACATTGTGTAAGAATGGTTGTTCGGTACTACTGCACTGGGGTCTTCCCACTGGAAAAATGGCACTATGAATATGCTCCCAGTTCAGGGAGCCATCCTGAGAGCAAAGCTGCTGCAACTGAGAGGCACACAGACACCCTTCAGAAAAAAACACATGCAAGTCCCCACATTGTCAGAAAGGCAATGCTGCCAGGCCTGGTACAGTACCTTGCTTTTGGGTGGAGGGCTGTTTGTGCTCTTGTCTGTGTGGATGCTGGTAGGGGATACAGCAGCACCAAGGTTACCCTGGGGTATGCCAGGTATCTTGCCTCCCGGAGACACTTGCATCGCAGCAAGTTGGGCAGCATACAACTGCTGTAAAAACAAAACAAAACCAAAAAAAAGAAAAAAAAATCGGGGTGAGAGGGGAAGAGAGGAGAGACATCAATAAATAAATCATCTTCCCAAAACTTCTCCTACTGCAGAGGATATGCTTTCCTTCTGATGGGTATTTTTTATTTAACACATGTATATTTCAAGACAAGAATTGTCATCTCAACTTCTGTGACTCATTCCTCAGGGGATGAATGAGAGACGTCACCATGAGAAATGTCCCAGCATCCCTGTGTGTCCAGGGATTCAAAACAAGGAACAAAAGCTTATCTTCATGGTTTGCCTGAGCTACTGGGCAATCTTTTCTCTCCTGAGATGACTTAGGCATAAAATAATTTCCGCCAATACTATACATCAACCCCTGTGAAACTCACATGATGCTTGATATGATGGTCTCTGTGCTACCATTTTATGTTTCTTTATTTTACTTGCTACATTTGCCCTCTTTGCACAGCCTGTAAGGTGTTTGGAACAGGGAACATCACAATTTTTAATACTTACTGTGAGAGTCCACTCTCAGTTGGGTTCTGGGGAACCACTAGAGTCAGTGTAAATATACACATAACAGTGGTGAAGTACTGCCCATTAACTATTAGAAACTCTAACTAAGTCTAAGAACCCTTTCTGTGATAGATGCAAAGCAGGCACGCTGTGGAAATGTTTTTATCTTCAAAACTAAAACAGTAAGGCACTTTAAACACGTATTTTATTATTAACATGTGAATACCTATAATCAAAGTCATCTGTTTAAAGTTTAGCACTACAGTAAGAGTTTCTTGAACAGAGCTCAAAAGCAGTGAGAAAGCAGGCAAACTGGCAGTGCCTGAAAGCTCCCCTGACCTCCAAATAAAACATGGAAAAAATAAACGTGGGGGCAGGAGAAGCAACAATTGTTGTCGCTTTGTGAACAGTGAGGAATTCTGAAGTCAGGTGCCCGAGAGAGCAGGCAGTGCAGCAACAAAGGCTTTCCCTCCTCAGCCACAGTATCAGTTTCATAGACTCACGTTCTGTATGGTTAGTGCTGTGCAGTACAGGTGTGATGTGTAACGCTGATTGAAGGTACTCTCTCCCTGCAGGTGCTAAGAGAGCTTCTGAGATGACAGTGACAAGGGACAACACGCAGGAATATCGAAATGGATGGAAAAGACAAGGGGGCTTCAATGTGACTAAGTCAAAGAAGTCTTGTTAGTAGTGCTTAGTTGTTTCGCTGTTGTTTCTCAGTTAATTTTACACGCTGATAAAAGAACAGAGGTCGGATTGGAGGGCACAAAGAAATGCTAGCCCAAAACAGCAAGTCTGAAAGAGGAAAATGAGGATTCATTACAGAAGAAATTCACATGGAACCATGCAAAAGACGCAGTGACATTGCTACAGTGAGTTCAGTGTATATATAAGCCCCGTAGCAAACACTTAACTCGATCAAATGGGCAAGACTTAGTGCTGCGAATCTTGGATGACCCTGGACATTGTTTTGTGGTTCCCCATACAAACTCTTCCCTTTGTTGGTGCACATAATTCACAAAATTAAAAGCAGCTCATTGATACTTTTGTGTAATCAGACACGAAGTTCTTACTTATTTCTTTTTCACACTTCCTATAATTTTCAGACTTTCTATTCTTTTTACTCTTGAATATTTTTTATTTCTTTTCCCTACTTTGATCACTACTTGTTCCTTATTTTTCTGTGTTTCTTAATCACCATTCATCTATCCCATTCTATTTAGTCTTCCTCTCTTTCCTTATCATCCATTCATTCATCCGTTTTTTACTTTCCTTTTCTTCAAATTTATTTATTAATTTATTCTATGTGTTACTCCCAGCAAGTCTGAGCCAAATAGATGCAAATCAGCTACAGATAAAAGTCATCAAAAACAATCCAGCCACAAATCAGTCGCAGATTCAAATGCATGTATTTATCAGTTGAAGCTCATAAACATTCATTCTTTCTAAAGAACACTAAATCCAGCAGGGAGAATGGAACAAGTGTCTGTGTGAACCAGAGAAGAACTGCAGCAGGGAGTTCAAGGAAAACCAAGCCAGCATTATGAATGAATTAATATATCAGAAGAGCAATGGTTGTTTAAGAAATAGGATGCATGACTCAGGAACAACTCAAACATGAGCGGACTCTGGAGGTGAGAGAGCAGGTCTAGGGAAAGCTTTGCCTTTTCTTTTGCTCCCTATCGAAAAAATGACAAAACAAATTGAGGTAACTGTGGGAAAAAGAAAAAAGAAAGTCAAACAGCCACCAGAAAGGAAAGGTTCAAGTTTGCTGCTAATCTATAGATTTGATATCAGACAATATGTCTAGTCCACATGTAAATGTAAAAATAACATAGTCTGGATACTCAGCAGTCCTGAACCAACTGGAGATCACTGACAGGCCATATAGGGACTGGCCTGCTGAGGACTGAGGTTTCCAGAAATTTCTGTGAGAAACTTTGGGGAAGACTTTTCAAGCTGAACCTATACCTTGAAAAGCGAGGGAAACCTCTACTTCAAACATAACTCTAAACCTTCTGCTGAGGTCCAAACACAGAGTCACAAGAACTAAACTATATGAAATACACGCGCAACACGGCGTCCAAGAATCTGCACATCTTACATCTTAGTGCTCCCTGAGAAATGTGTTGAAGTCATGGTTCCTCCTTACAGTGCTGTCATCAACCATCTTTCTGACAATGCATGCAAAGCAGACAATGACTAAAGAAGCATTGGGGATTAATTTCCCTATGCAACAGCCCAGGAGAAAGCCACATTTTAAGGCGATAAATGGAATATACAGAATGTCAAATGCATGCTATGAAGAGAATGAAACATACAGTACAGTGTGGAGTAACCTGGAAGGAGGGGTGGAAGAAAATCTATAAAGCCTTCATTCATGCTTTGTAAAAACTTCTGTCCTCCTGTTATCAGATTCAACATCGCAACTCTATTTAATTTATTTTGAGAATTAAAAACAAACATTAAATAAAATTTTATAAGAGGTCCCTTGTTAAAGTACTCTCTTGGAAGTCCCTTCCTGCAACAGAAACCAATAATTCCCCAGAAAACACAGTTATCAGGCCCGGCTTTTAACTGAAAAACATGAGGTTATGAAATTCCAAGGGTCTGAATCTTAATTCACCAGTAAGTTTGCTCCTATATCCCCTGAATTTAAAAACTGTACAGAAATATACAGCATGCAGCACATTTCTTGGACTGTCAACAATTCTGAGCTTCAACGTTATTGAACTTGTCTGTTCATACTTAGTTGTTTTAGGACATAATGACCTTTAGCTTATATCCAAGGAAAAGGCAATGGTGTGACCAAGTGCTGCGAAACAATACAGCTAAATGACAACAATTTATACATTCACTTCATAGACAAATTGAATTCCAGCAAAAGAACATTCCTACCCCTGCTTCTCCACTAGAGTTTCAGATTTTGGAACTGTGTATGAATAGATCTCTGTTGAAACATTCAACCATTATGTAAAATGTACTTCTATACCTTTCTCAGTAATGAAACTAAGACTCAAACTCAAAAAGTGCAATGAAAATGATGTTATTCTGTATCACTGCTGTAATACCCTGTTCTTGAGCCTCTACTTTTACCCCATGGACCCCGGAAGCCATTACTGCTACCTTTAGCTAACCTAAAGACTGAATGTCAAATTCTAGCATTCCAGGAGGTCATTTTGCTGTACTACAACTCATACAGGACTTTTAATCTATTGGGTTTTTTGTGACCAAGGCATTCAGTTGGAATCAGTGAAGCACTACTGCTTTAGGCAGGTTCATTTTTGCTATACATAATAAATAAGGATAATATTCTGAATTTAATAAGATAGATAATACTTCTTCAGGAAGGCAGAACTGGGCTTCTGAAAAAGCAATTAAAAAGTAACATCTATTGTTTGTTTATAACTAAATGACTATGTTTCAGCTCCCCTGCCCATGTGCAATATTGCATGCCTTGTTAATGTTTTCTCATTAACCTCTTATGAAAAAATCTGTATGGAAGCAAAATCATCAGAACAAAAGCACAATGTGATACACTTTAAAATGAGCAGGAGGTATCATTAATTTTTTAATGTTGCCCCTCTGTTCTTAAGCTATTTAACAAAAAATCCCCCTTCTCCCTAGGTCACCACCTAAACCATTTATAATTCTTCCAATATATTAAACAGAAATATTCAGCTGAACTCTCCAAATGGACTAGCTCTAAGAGCTCTTGGGTTGATGACTCTGTAGTACATCAATAGCAAAGCCTTAAGGTTAGGCCAGCTTTGAAAACTTCCCCCTTGGGCATTGTTGTTACATGTTAACAATGCTCATTACTGCTTGGAGGGTACACCAAAAATGAATTCTTGTTCTATTAATACAGAAAATGAGAATGAGATTTTATAGTAATTTTAAAAAGGGTTGAACAAAGTGCTAGCAATTACACAGGCAGAGATAGTTGATTCAAGCACCTATAGGCATTTGGATTACAGTATTATCTCTTATTAAAATATTTTTATTAGTGAACAGTAGAGATTAAGAGCTGTTATTAAAAAAAATCACAGAGAGATAGAGACAGGTGGCTCTGGAAACTGAATCAGTTACTGCAATAAATTTGTTTCTGATATAAACTAGCTTTTCAGGGAAGATACCACAGAGATGAATTTACAAACCACTGTGCCTGAGTGTCTGAACTGTTGACTGATCCAACACTTCAATTTCTTTGTCATTCTGAGACCCATCATTAAAAATATACACATGAATGGCCCTGTTCTTTGTTTTTTGCATAATCTGGAGGGAAAAATGGTACAAAATGAGATTCTCTCACTTGGAATACATGAATTTAATTTTCTTTACCTTAAAATTTATGCTTATGTAAGGCATGAGAAGTGTTTGATTGCAGCAGAAAGAATTTTTTAATTTTGGATCTCTTCAGGTGTTTTTTTAATTGGAAAAAAAAAAGGACATGAGGAATTAAGAAGAAAGAGGAATTCACTTTAAACAAACATTTGACATATATCCTACTGTAAGATAGTTTTTAAAAGATACTGGCAACATAGATAAAAACTTAACTACAGAAATTAGAATTAAAGCTGCACTCATTAGTGATTGGTAGCAATGCCTTCCAGATATTCTGTGAAAAAAGTTCTTCATTTAGCTTCTCATTACATACTTGAAAGGAACAAATGCCAGATTTTCATCTTTTCTTTGTCTGAGTTTCTTTCAAAGATTGTTAGTCAAACATTTCAAAGGGACATGCTAATTTGTACATTTAAACTTCAGCAAAGGCTTTCAGGTGCCATTTGTTTGCATCAACTGGGAGATTTTCAGGAAAAAAAGAGAATATTTGAACACAAAGTCAATAAGCTCCTTTAAAACCTTGCCCAAAGAACCTGTTGCAAGGTGAAATTGCTAGCTTTCACTTTGGGATAATTTCAGATAATGAGGTCAAGATTCTGAGATGTACTGACAGTACTTTGGTTTATTTTTGGGTCTATTTTATTTTGTTTTGTTCTTTACAATTCTTAAAGAGTTGGAGCATTATTACTGTTCTACCTACCATTTGCATTTATCACACCCTTTTCCTACTAGAAATTGTCCTGGCTCCCAGTGCCAAGGTGCAGAGAGACTCTCTGGCAGAGGACCTTGCCTGAACTAGTGTTTCCTTTATTCACCAAGCAAAAAATAGCAAGCTGGATGAATTAGTCCCAAAATTGTGGACCATGCAAAGACTAGAGAAGATATACTAAATGTTGAAAAGCTACACTGTTCTTTCCCATGGCCACAGAAACCAGCTAACTTCCTTTGAAAACTCCCATCCTCGTTATGATCTGTATTTAGCCTAAGGGAGGAAGGCAGGTAACTAAATCATGTATCAAGGAACAGTAATAAATATTTGAAAGTTAAGACTTGGAAATTTAATAGGTAAGTAATATACTGCTTTTATTCAGAGAGCACTGGAGCACTTGGTGGAACTGCCTAGAGAAATTTTGACTTGATGTTTCAGTCGAGATCAGACGTGTTTTAGGAAGATGAACTTTAAACAAGGAGTTTATTATGCCAAATAATATTTTACATCTTATTTTGTCAGACTAGACAATCTAATAGTCCCTCTAGCCTTAAAAAAACCTGAGACTTACAAGGAAACATGTAGAAAAACAAGTTCTCATTAGAAAAACTGTGAAGCATTCACAACCCGAACAAGGCTTCATTTATACATTTCTTGCAAGCAAGTTACAAGTACAGCCTTGTAACCACCATCTCTCTCATATTAGAAAAACATCACTTTTAGAATCAGTAACCACAAGTCTCCATAAAATACAACTCTGGTAGCTGATCTCTAGGGTTCCAGGCCTGCAGCCCTTATTCCTGAGAATAATCTCACTGTAGTCAACGGGACCGCTTTGCCCGTGCCAGGATGAATGCACTAGTTCTTATTTGGAACTTCCATGGTATGACCAACTGGGGATCCCTGGCATCCAGAAACAAGGCTGGAGTCCAGGTCACCCAAAACCTGAATGAGCTTTAAGTTTGCATCTGAAGTAAGAAAGACTTCTGCAGTACGCTACAAACAATGCCTGCTTTGCTTGTAGAATAGTAACAGTGGATAAAGAAAAACACGCAGGTACAATTTATGGTAGCTCTCTGAGTTTTCTTGGAAACTGATGTAATTTTGATGGATAGGACAAACATTTTAGCTAAAGCACAACTACATTTGTATTTATAGTAGCTTCTCTGGGAAAGACACTAACCCCAACATTCTCAAATGCTAAGCAATTCAGTTTTCCTTGAAAAGCAGCCCTTAATTTTGCCAGTGAATAAAAGCTATTCAAATATTAGCAAGGTGAGAACCAGCACCCATGACATCAACTGACGGCTCCTGGTGACACAGGAAGACTGTAGGAAACTCCTGATTAGAGCCTAGACCTCATGGCTCCTTTGTCCCATGCCTTAACAAGAAGACAATCCTTCTACAGGATGTAACTGTAGGAACTTATCAATAGACACTTCCTATCATGAGCTAATAAGATCTGTTAGTTTCTGTGATAAAATATCATTGCAAACTGTATGTTTAAGATTGCCTGCTCTTTACAAATGAAGAGACTTTAACTGGAAAACTGCCCAAGTGGCCTACATATTCATACATACCATGTTCACACCATATGACAGTAATTGAAATAGAGTGACTATATGGAATGCATATTGGAGAGGAAATTTGATAATGTCTTCTGGAAAAAGCTTGTTGCATGAAATGTTGCAGATGAACAGTGTCCCCTTCAAGGAAAGTAATTAATACTGTACATATTTTAAAATATTAAAAAAAGAAAAAAGCTGGCAACAATTTATTCCTATAGTTTGCTGAGCAGTACCAGAGTATAATGTATTCTTGCTACCATTACTATTAATTATTTTTATGCCAGTGCAACTTCTTCTGCTAGAAAAAAAAGGTGAAAGTATTTCTTTAAGGACATACTTTTGACAGCATGCTCTTTAAGGATTATACAGTAAGATGGGCAGTGGTAATGTAGGAGACCAACAAACAACAGTGATGTGTAACTTAAGAAGGGGCATTTGTTTTGTAAACTGCATTCCCTTTATCACTGACTACTCTGTAATGCAGAACAGAGCTGACTATTCTGTAATGAAGATGAAGTGTTTGTGTGAAGGTTTCACATGGAGACTGCTGTTCCAGTGTAGCTTTTGCAAATTAGAAGCCTGAAGTCAGTAAAGTGGCCCAGACATTATACTCTTGTAGGAAAAAACTCACTACTGCCTATTTGTTTACCACAAGTATGTTTCCCAAGAGCTTTTTCTTTTTTTAATATATATATATCCAGATTTTTGGCAACTAGCTCAGAGCACCTGACTTCAGTAAGTATAATTTCTCATTTGAGAGACCAGAATTCTATGAGTGGCCATTTGACAAAATACTTATTTCATACTGCACTGCTTTACTTGACTGGTACTGTATATAATCATTCATTGTTATCCATTAAGTGACTAGAGTAGTTAACAAGCAAACACTGCCAGCAGAATTACTGTAAATAAGGTTCTATATATTTCAGATTGCTGGGCTATAATTAAGGCATTTCACTATTTTATACACATTTCCTTAAGCAACTCTTTCTCCAGTTTTTATTTATAGATTTTCTGTTTGCATTTTAAGTTGTTGTATTCAACAGGGAATTAAGTCAGGAAAACTCTGTGCCTGCTTTAGGACTGATACTGAATTAATTACTTCAAATCTGAATACTCTATTTCTCCTGAAGTTAAGTGCAGAGCTCATAGTAGAAAGATTAGGGTCAACTGCATTTCTTATTTTAGAACATGGATTTGCTGACTTGAATGCTGATATGGCATCAGGTTCTTATATCTTGATGATCCTAAGATTCCTCAGTGACTTGTCCCTCCTCTTCTCCAGGAACAAAGTAGTGAAATAGGCATTTTGCAGTATGTGTGGACCACAGCACTCAGCCTGCTCTAGAAACTCTTCTGTGAGGAGTTTTGATAAGAAGAGAGTTCTAAAATACTGATGTCCCTCCCTTAAGGTAGTCAAAACATGACAATAACCTACCAGAAGCCACAGTGCAATGTTGACAAATTTGTTTGTAGGAGGGGATCAGAAATAAATGTAAGAATTTACACTTGGATATTTTTTGCTGTATATATTCTAAAGCTATCCCAGTTATATCTTCCTTTCTTAACTGTGACATCAAACAGTGAAATGAGAAACATATTCTTTCTAGTCTTTGTAGTCTTTTTGGAGGTGGAGAAAGCAGAGCAAGGTTATTAATTTGGGGGAGAATGTCAGTCCTGCAGTGCAAGTTTTAAAGTAAGTTCAATGACATCCACTTATCTCTCACATAATTTTTCATCTTCATTGCCTTACATGCTCATTCCCAAAGTCCTCCAGAAAGCTAACAAGTCCTACCTCATTCTTTGACATCCTGTTGTGAAGTCGTGGTATCAGTACAGGGCACCAGTTGTCCTTCCCAGCAGCATATTGTGATCCCTTTCCATAAAAGCAGAATATATGACAAGAACTGTAGAAAGCTCCAGCTCCCATGCACCTTTCCTTCATCTTTCACCCACACAGAATCCCCTCTTCTAAAATAGTGCTTGTTTTCTGGGTATTATTAAAGACAAAGTTTGCAGAAAAGGTCACTCAAACCTACTAGACCTGTAGGAAACTGTAATTCCAACCACAGACATAGAAATTGCCTCAACTTTGAACTAGAATATTTTGAGCCTCACTAAATCAGAGCAAATCTGTGTTCCAAAGCAGAAACTAGCTGAGTTGCACTCTGGTCAGACTCCTCCTAATGTTCTCAACAGTGAGTCTTACCCACTTCAAACTCATCAGAGTGCCTAACTTCAAACAACCCCCACTGTACAAACTGGATAACTTAGATACTTAAAAAAACAAATGCAAGTTTGTTAAAACTGAGACGCTTAAGGTTAGGAGATGATAGTCTACAAAGAGGAGATGTTAAGAGTATGTGGAGGGGAATGCCATTATTTAGTAACAAAATTGCTGAGAAAAGCTGAGAGAGTAGAAAAGCACTCAATGAATTCCATTATTTTGGAGTATGATTAACTACACAGAAGTCCTCTTTCAACAAAATGAAGTAGCAGAAACAATTCAATAGCTGTTCAATCTTTTTATTCTTTGATTTTACGATAAAAATGGGTGTGGTCAGTAAAACTCCCCCTCCAATGGAGCCCATAAAACTCCAGAGAGCCTGAAACCTCTGAGAAGCTTTGGCAAACTTCTCAGGAAATAACATAAGAAGCTGTTTTCTGGTTCATCTCACTATTTCCATGCTTACACTGATGTAATGGGAAGAGTGACACTTTGCATATTTCATTAGGACACGTACAGAAGTTCAGTTCTTAATTCTTAGAAGCTTTGTTCCCCCAAAAGTGGTCTCTGAAAACATCTGAAATCCCTCAGTCTCTGACTCTCACTACAATGAAACCTCCAACACTAAAGTGCAGTGACACTGCACAGTCAGACACCACAAAAAGCCCTAAATCTGACCTGAAACTCACACCAACATTCCTCTTTTGGCACATTCAGTACTTGAGGTTTAAGAAGCTGTGGGCACAACAACATGACTGAAGTCAAAGGGAATTACATCTTTAACTTTCATGTTCCTCACATGCTGTACATTATCCAAGCACAGGAAGAACTTACGTGATGAACTTTGGAACTTCATATTCAGCAAGAGGAACACGGTGGCTGCTTCTAGTGTTACCAATCCGTGTGGGTAATGAAGAGCTGCTGGAGCCTTGTGTTCCCACACCAAGTGTGAGCTTTCTACTTCTTAGTGTCAGTCTGACCAAGGGACATGCACCCTTCTCCACATTTCTCTACTTCCATCCTGATGCAAGTTGTTAAGTTCCAGACTCTTCCAGCTTACCTGGGGTTACCTTATGGAAATGTCCCCTCTCTTAACTTTTCACCATTTTGCTCTTAAGACTAGACAGGGTGAATGAAGAAATACATCCCTCCTAATTACTGTTATTGAGGCAAAAAGGATGCCCTTCATTGGCAACAGGGTTGTAAACTCTAACTCATCTCTTGATGAATTCTACACAGCCACACATTCTACAGCCAGTGATGTGCACTGTATTAACACTAGCACTGTATTTACTACTATTAAACAGTACTAAGCTCTAGAATCCATTGGTATATCTGATCCATCCCTGATAACATTGAAGTTGATTTTCGTAACTTTCTTTTGAGGCACTGAGTAAATTAAGGGAAAAAAAAAAAAAAAAGAAGACATAAAACTTCTGAGTGAAAACAGTGCTTTTCAAAAACTGTCCACTTCACAACAATTTTTAGTATAGAATTACGGAATTTTTTGTAACATAAAGATGGATCTGCTTGTCTGCATACTTAGGAGACATTCTTCAATTGTTAATAATGTCATTGGGTTATAAAAAGAGCTAATCCGTGTTTTAAATTGTTCATCTGGAAATATGGATCAAGAGGAAAAACCCTACCAGTTTTTATGTTTTAGAAAGCAGTACCAAAACACTAAACTCTTTTCAATTCAAAACAAGAGCCAAAATCGATGTAAAAGCAAATTTTAAATTGCTTCTGGCTGAGTAGTCGTCTGCAAAGCAGAAGGGGTGGGAGTACCAAAGAGTTTTCAATGGAAATACCGAGAAGCTTTTACTGTAGTCACACTAACAAGAGCTGCTATCATGAAGTAATAACATTATCCAGAAATCTTTGTTCATTACCTCATTCCTAATGCCATCTCATTTCACTTGAGTTACTTGGGTCTGACGATGGGGTTAACGAGCGAGGAGGTGTTTGAGTGGGTGTGAATTAGGGGAGCTGCTAAAATAGAAGCTATTTTAGCAGTTCTGTGTTTAATACAGTCTGAAGCTCAGTAATTTTTTTTTCAGGTAAAATACTCACACGTTCCAAGGCTAACACTGACTTTGGCAAAGCACAGATAATACCTAGACTTATTCATATTACATGGAGTATTACAGAGGAACTCATGCTTCTATTCCTTTTCTACCTCCGTCATTCTACCCACAAGTCTAACATAGCAGGAATGCTAATGCTTTAATTTCCTGCCTTCAGAAGTTTTCCTCAAAAATTTGGATATTTTCAGTGACCATGACAGTAAACATTGCTGATAGCTCCTCTTCCCCCATCCCCGTGCTCCACAAGCCATCCTCACATACCACACAGCAATCCATTACAATATGTTCTAACATCTGCCTCCTCATATGATGTACGACCTATTTGATTGACCCTTCTTATGCTGCTCCAAGACTGGCTGTTCATTGCAGTGGGAGGGTGAACAGTACTCATTGCTTCTTCAGTTAGCAACTGGTAAATGTATCTCCGTTCCAGGAAAGACTGGGAATGTCAAGCAGGGATCCTCCTCACTCCCCTCCACATAGCAACTCCATACAGTCCCTTCCTTTATCGCCATCAGGGACAGCGCTAAAGGAATCCATAACAGTCCGGAACAGGGAAGGTCTCTAGCAGGTCCTCCCATCTAATCGCTAATATAGGAAACATTTCTGCCAATTAAATTTTTCCGTGACAAATATTAACACTACCCAGTGTTTGTGACTCCAGCGTGGGAAGCATGAATAATGCAAGAAACAGTAAAGTCCTCCATTACGCTGGGATACTTCTTGTTTTTGCCAAAGTCAGCAACTGTAAAATATCTCTTCTCAACTTCTCCAGTTAACACCATGGCATAATGCAGGCCTTTGGTCAAAGTGATCACTACAATAAAAGCAGCATCTAAAGTAACATAAAAACACTTGCCAACATCGCAGGCATTAAATACAATTCTTACTCTCACCATCTATATTTCCATCATGTATTTTAACAAGATTAACATATTTCAGGACCGCTGACAATTTTCCAAAGTCATCTGGCACGAAATGGGATGAACACGGCTATGAAAATGTAGGGAAGCAATGTACTGAGACCAGTACAATGGGATATCTCCTCTTCCCAAAGACAGAAAACTCAACTGACACAGGGAAGCTACACATACTTGGCACTTAAAAAGTCATCTGTACTGACTCCAACTCAGTGACTTTCCCAAATTCCAATCACTACAGATATACAAAGTCGGTTGGTCTTGAGGCCCCATGTCCCAACAGCAATCACAGAAATATTCTGACTTTATGGTCCAGCACTACTTCTTTACTAACAGGAATTGCCTGGGCAAATGAAAACGAAAACTGAACCACAGTAGAAAAGTGACAGAAACTGCGAATAAGTGGGGAATCCACCTGACCAGTCTTCAGATAATCACACTCATCTCCCTCTGTAAAAACTAAAATGGAAACTGAAACTTTATGCCACATAAGTTATACATGGTAGACATCCATGGCTAAAGATGATTCTTATCCCACCATCCTGAGTACAAACGAGGATAAAACTAGCTAGTCTGTGCTCAGCACGTCTATGTCATTTTTTAAATTTCATGTCAGCAGCTGAATTTTTTAAAGAGAAATATATCTGTCCTCTTTGAAACTCATGGAAAACACACATTTCCTTTTCTTCTTGTTACACAAGTCAGATGGAAAGCGACTTTGTCTTCCTCAAAGCCGTACAACTGGTGAGGCACACAGCTACATTTTCAGCACAGAACATGTGGGAAAGGGCATATAACTCCCCCAAAGTTGCCTGCAAATTACTTTGGATTTGTGTAGAGAACATATATGTTAACATAAAGTAGAGTGTGAACCCAAGGAAAATGAAGACAAACACTGACAGCTGGCCAATCTTGCCCTTCTTTACTGTGTTTGCCTCAAATATAGTATGTTTGTAAGAATGTGTGAAATACTTCTGAAAATAACAGTTATACTCCATTTAGTTTTAACAAGCAAAGGAACATACAATTTACAATCCTCCTCAGAAGGATCTGATTTAGTCAAATTCATGGAGAGACGTCAGCAAATTCCCAGAAGGAGTTAGAAACTTCACTTATTCAATATCTTGCAAATTATGGAACATGTGTGTTTCATTTGGATTTTTTTCTCACACGTCCAAGGTTACAGTGATTTTATAAATTATTTAGTTTTAATTTTTATCTTCAACTTAATGTTTCAAAAATAATCAGACCGACGCTTACACCATACCAGGTATCTTTCTTCCAAAAGTGGGGTGTTACCACATTTCAGAAGGACACTGAACACCAACTACAGTTTCTTTTTCTAACCAAGGTGGGATGCAGAAGAAGCAATCTTTGTTGCCGGCATCCCAGCAGAGACTGGCAGCCAGCCTTTCTCATTCTCCTCCTACGGAATTTTGAGAAGGAGATTCACACTGTTAGGATACAACGGACATATGCTGCAGGGCTCATCCCCAGTTAAGTAAGATCAATTATGGCAAGCTAGACCTTCATCCTTCAAATACACTTCTATTATGCAACTCTGAGCCCTGTCCCCAGTATTTAATATACTGCAAGCACAGGAAGGATCCACTAGTGCTTCCCACTGCAGAAGAAAGAACTTTGACTGGTAGACAACAGTCATCCTGAAAGGCCTTTTGCTTCAATTTGCTGTGTGGGAAGGATTATACTGATTTTAATAAGCTTAGGATAAGCAACATCCTAGAGGATGTACATCACAGATTTTCTCATGAGATTGAAAATATCTTACCTTCCATTATTGTTTATAATTAGTGCCAAACTGTTTCCCTCAGAACCACTGTTCTTACAGATGACACCTATCGGCGTCATCACTGACAGCCTTTTAGACTTCTGACCCTCCTTGAAAGTAAGGCATTGTAAGAACTGTAAAACTGCTTTGACTAACAAGACTGGTAGCCAGTAGGATATGTTCAGGGACACTAAAATGTGCAGGATTACTTGGCATTTGCAGACATGTGGGGAATCCCTTGTTTTACACCACCACAGTTAACTGTAACCTCTTTGACTTGAATTGCCATTTCTGCAGTAGCTGAACCAAGCAACCCCAAAGACGGTATCTGTTCTCATTGGCCTAGAGGAAATCTAAGAAGTTGTCAGTGGTATTATCCTTCCTCCCTCTCCCCTCTGCTTGTCTTCCATATTCCGATGGCTGTTTATGAGCTCAGATGTCATTCTTTGCACCAGGGAAAGATAGATGGGACACACCAACCCCAACCTAAGTGACCTTTGGATGTGACAAGATTTTTAGGTCAGTCCTGCTAAATGGAAGCCTTGGTGTATCGAGGCTCGCCTCAGGGTGAAATTTCCAGTGAATTTATTATCTCCCAATGCCCTTTGGACTGCTTCCCACCATCAAACACCATGGCAGCACTCGGAACAGGAAGAAATACATTAACTGGAATCTGATCGTTTTAAAAGGTTACAGCTGCCCAAATATAATTTAATTTCATACTTGCCCTTTGAGGGTTTGGTGTATATTTTCATTTTATGACTGCAAATGATAAAGCTCTTAAGATTCCAGGCAATAAAAAGGAAAAGGGGGGAGAAAGTATTTTAAGGGTTAGAAGTCTATTCAGTTCATAGTCAATGAGCTGAGTGACAAATCAGCTTTTTTTTTTTAAATCTAACATTTCCTCGGTTTTTAGTAGTAATTTCTCTCTACACTTGATGGGGAACAATACCTTTTAGTGAAATCAAACCTGTAATGCCACCCAGTGTGATAGGAAACTTTTGCTGTGCAAGCACCAACCTATCTTAGATCCCTTAAGGACCTACTTCAGAGCAGCAATTAATGTGAAGTGAAATGAAGTAATCTGAACGAACTGATGCAAAAAAAAAAAAAAAAGAAAAATCAATCAGACTTGAGAAAATGCTTCAATCTAAGTGTAATACTTTGAGCTTTAACTGAGTAGGCCATAGTTCCTTTCAGAATCTCTTCTTCTCTACTTTCTTCTGTCTGAGCTCAGGTAATGTATACAGGTCCATCTTCCCATGGCCACAGAGTAGGATAAAAATCAGGGGTTTGTGGCAGCACTGAGTTTGGTTGGAGTCCCACACCTATGAGACAACAAAATTCTAAGGGATGAGTATGTGGGATATGACATCCTAGTACACAACACTAAATGTTGGGAAATTATTCTCTCTTTTTTCACCCACTTAAAGTGAAAGGAGTCATGATACACTGAAACACAAGCTACCACACAAATGTGAGTTTGGTCAGCTTGAACTAAAGGTAGGAAATGCTGAGTATTCACGTCTTTCACTGCATCCAATGAAAAGTGAGTTACCAAATGAACACCACCTCACCACCAAACACCCTGATGCAATTTTGATGACTGCTTCCTTTCCACACAACAAAACACAGAAAAAATAAAACAGCTGTGGAAAGCAGGAAGGATTAAGTGTGAATGTTGCATATCCTATTTTCAAAGCCACCGTAAGAAATTAATTATTGATGGGCTCCCAAATCCCTTGAGGGCTCTTTAAAAATCTTTCCCAAACACACACTGATATACACTGTCTAAATTACTTTTGCCACTAGTATATAAGACCAGTGTTCAGGAAGAAGCAAGGCTGCCATGATAATGGGAATGGGGTAAGTAGGGTTGATAGGCAAGTAGGATGGATAGCCCTAAAAGGAACCATATTCCAAGCAACTACTGTCACAGCAGGACAGCAAGTTAAATGGAAGGTATAAACACATGATGCATGAGGGAAGTGGTTCTGCGCCCTTTATTCTGCTCTGGTGAGACCTCACCTGCAGTGCTGCATCCAGCTCTGTGGTCCCCAGCACAGGAAGGACATGGACCTGTTGCAGCAAGTCCAGAGGAGGCCACAAGAGGACTAGAGGAATGGAACACCTCTCCTATGAGGAAAGGCTGAGAGAATTGGGACTGTTCAACCAGGAAAAGAGAAGACTTCAGGCTGACTGAATTGTGGCCTTATCAGTACCTGAAGGAAGCCTACAAGAAAAACGGAGAGAGACTATTTACAAGAGTCTGGAGTGACAGGACAAGGGGGAATACCTTCAAACTGAAAGAGAGTAGGTTTAGATGAGACATTAGGAAGAAATTCTCCACTGATGAGGCACTGGAACAGGTTGCCCAGAGAAGCTGTGGCTGTTCCACTGCCATATCCCTGAAAGTGTTCAAGGCCAGCCTGGTCTAGTGAAAGGTGTCCCTGTCCACGGCAGAGCGTTGGAACAAGATGATGACCAAGGTTCCTTCAAACCCAGGCCATTCTATGATTCTTAACCTAAACACCAGTAAGCCCCAAGTCTGTAAACATTGAAATACTGAACAAACACCAACGCAGAACTACTGTGGAGAAAGTAAGTGATATTTAAGGACAGTTTAACCTACTATAAAATGTAGCACACCTCTTAGTGTTTCTACTGTGAATTTTCTAATTTTCAGAAGTTCAGAGTTTAATGGTAAAATCAACGCCAGAGATAAACTAGGACTTCAGCCATGTGGTTTTGCCAAATTCATATAGATCCATTTGGTTCTCTTAATGAAATAAATACGCTGCTCTATTCCATGATAATGGCCCAAAACACTATCACAAGCTGCAATGTTTTGGTGTATTAGTGGAGAACACATTGTTAAATTTTTGGAAAGAGTGTTTTGAGCCATGGAAGGGAAAAGAAGAGCCTGGAAAAGAAAAAGAAAAGGCTTTGTTGCCAGATGTGATTTTCGCACTCCAGTGTAGAGAGCGGAGTAACCCACAGACGGACACTTCACCTTCAGAGGGGCAGAGAGCCACTGGCTTTGCTGCCCAGATGTGCTGAAGGAAAGCCACCTTTCCCCAGCACAGCATCCACAGGGAGGCATGCAGGGATACTGCTGTTTGGGCCCCTGAGCACATCAGGTAGGGGGACAGGTACCACCCCTCGTGGTAACCCACATCTCTGAGGGAATAACCTCCTTCCCTCACACACAAACTGGCAGCCCCAGGCCCCTTTGGGAGAAACAGATATTGTACCTACAGGAAGAAACTGAAAAAAGCCATTTCACAGCAGTCCCCAAAGACAATTTGACTCCCTCAATATGCCACAAACACATGGCCCCTGTCAGCCACCGCTGGTGCAGTGTGTGGCACAGCTGTGGTTGCTAAAGCAAAGTACAGCTTGCAGTACAGCAAGAAACCTCTGATGTAACGCAGCTTTTGAATAGCAAGAGCAATCACTCTAAACAGCAAGACATGGAGGTGCAGATGTAGTTGGAAAACACTTCTAAAAAATCTCACTTTCTGCTACCATAGAGCATTTGAAACTTTCTTACTGCTTTCCTATGGTACTGACAATCATAGGACACTGATTTCAACGGTTCTCCCAGTTTAAAAACACAGTCTTTTAATTTTTTTTCTTTCTTGTATTGCGCTTTTCAGACTGATTCGTATTTTTTGTCCATTGGGGAATGACAATTAACACAGAGGCTTGCTGACAGCCTTGCTCTCTGTAACTCCAGAGTTTGTCAGGCTCTGAGATGGATGCCTTCATAAATTTGCAGTGTATTTCCGGAGGGGTAAGTTATCTGTGATGTGACCACTCTCTACGGCTAAGGGGTTAAGGAATGTAAATCCAGCAGACTGCAGTGCTTCTCTCCTTACCTGTACAATTAATGGAAAGGAACAGAAACAGACTACTGGTAAAAATGACAAAAAAATAAGGCACTTAGGCAAAGTGAAAGGGATAGTTAGAAGCTAGTCTAGGAATTAGACTCAAACTCGAGAGGTCAGCAGAGCTCATGCAGGTTACAAAATTTTAAAGCTAGTCTCAGGGACCTCAGAGCTATGGGTACAGTTGCCTCCAAATTTTATTATTTAGATTGATCTTACAAAGTCCACTGGAGCTAAAAATATTAGGCACCTCTGAAAGCAGAAAAGGAATTTGATGAAAACTGAACCTAAGTTTTGGGGAAATAACTGCACTCTGACTTAACCTCAGGAACACGCTTATGCTATCCAGGCACAACAGAATAATTAACACTCCGGAAGCTACATCTCCAGATACAATGGTTAAATTGATGACTTTGGAAAGAAAACAAACACAACAAGCATCCTGACTTCAGTAGCTTGTTGTCTAATGTTTTCATCTACAGTCAACAGTAAATAGGTATTTCATAGTTTCAAACTGTGCCTAATATTAGCCTCCATTCATCAAAGGTGCTCAAATACCCAGGCAAGGAATAAGCCTGGCAAGGAATCAGACTTAAGAAAGACAGGTTAAGAATAAGAGCACAAGAACTTTTAATGGTTTTCACTGTTCACGCCATGTACAATTTATATCATAGATCAGTGACACGCTCCCCATGTACATATTTACTATTCTGTTTATTTCTATCCTATTCTGCCTTGCCAACTAGAAATCACCTAAACTCTGGAGGAAAAAGAATGGTCATAAACAAGACTGCAGTAAGAAATAAGACATAAATCAAAATTCTTACACATTCATAGATTATACCAATCTGCATCTAACAGCAATCCATGTCATATGACCCAGGTACAACAGAGCTAGCAAGATCTCAAGGGAGAACTTGTGCCAAGCAAGTTTTAGGATGCATACAATGTAGTAATTTAATGTGGATCTAAAGAAGTAAGTGTGTGTCAGTAAGTAGTTAGTTTGTATACGTGTTTATCACTGTTGTTATTTGTAGTATTGTTCCTCAAGCACTGAAGCATGTGCACGTCAGTGATTTCCAGTTTTCCTGTGTGTTTGTCTGTCACAGCGTTCTGCTGAGGCACTGTAAATATACACTGTTGGCAGAGCTCAGCATAAAGACAATGAACTCCAAAAATATTTGGAAAAATTCACTAGTCTGACTGCAGTTTTCATGTTTTACAGGAGGCCCGTAACCCCCCAGTTTATGGTTTCAGAGTGAGTCCCCCAGCAGCCAGCCAAGCCCCACTCGGTGTGGTTTCCCGTCCTCTCCCCCCACTGGACAGTTTGCTCAGGATTATACAATCTGATTTGCATGATTATATAATCTTCTTTTCAGCAACATCCCTCTGAAAAGAGCAAACAACATAATAGGAAAACCAGTAGCACAAGCCAACTCTTTCAAAACCCAGTGTCTGAAATGCGCAAAGGGCACAAAGTAGGGGAGAAAAAAAAGGAGAGGTGTTTTTTTTTGTTTTGGTACCAGATTTTTCATACAGACCTTGCCAGGGAGAATTAATTCTAAACAAATTTAAATCATAAAACACCGTGTTCTGTGAAACACAAGTACAGGTTTTCTCTGTTTCCAATATAGGGAGGGAAGCATTGTTTTAGTTATTTCAAGGTATATATAAAGAAGTTGCTGTTTACTTCTTTTTCAACAGAAGTTACTTCAGGGAAGTATTCTCAGATGGTTTTTGCCCACCCTCATTTAAAACACTGGTGGGCAGGTGCTGCCACTGCCGCTATTTTGACATTGTTTTTGCCCTGCAGCTAGTTGAACTCACAACGTCGACACCACCACTCCAATCACCCAAAGTCCTGGTTATATCACACAGAAGTATAAACAAAGTCTTAGCTGATATATATGCCTCCACTTCTCATGTCTTATTTCATACACTTCAGACTTTGTCCTAGACAGGACATTGTGTAAGTGAAGACTGTCATATTCCAATCTGCAAACAGGCTCTTCTGCTGGCTGCTAAAACTACTTATGATGTCAGTTACTTCAGCAATATTCATCTAAAATTAATGCCTTATAAATAATCAAGGAGTAATCTGCTTCCGTCTGTCAGGCTAACCCCAAAAAGAAAGAAGTGTAACATTTTTGCAAGAGAAAAGAAATTAAGGATGACCTGACCTCACAAGCACGCTTGCCAGACAGTTACACACTCTTTCTTGCATGACCTATTTTTCCCTGCTCACACCACGGAGACGTTTCAAACAAATGCCCAGTAATTCAGACTGCTTGAAACACAGAGGGTTGCCACCCAAACAAGGCAGTTGGGCATCTTAATGGCTCTGTCGGGTTTCCAAAAGTTTTTAGTGACTTGTTATCTCCTTTCAAGTTGAAATAGAGCTCTACGTAACTAGTCCATGAAGGCCAATGTTAAATGTCACACTTTTCCAGAAATCAGGGTACTGGTATGGATCATGGCCTACCATTTTGTTGCATATCACAGTGTGTGAATGACCTATATGAAAAGCCTACGTGGGGGTTTTAGTTATAACACTAACATAAGGAATAACTTACAGATAAAGGAAGTGTTTATAGCTTAAGTAAGAGTTCCTATAGCCTACGTTCCAATGCTGGAATAGTTTCAACCTGCTTTTGAAAGATGCTCAATACTACTGCCTATTAAATTCCTGTGAGATTTAGAGAACATCTGTTTCTATTACTGGAATCAGATTCTGTACCAGTTATCAAGATCCGCATCAGCTGTAGCACGAAATACATAATACCCGTGGCTTTTCATCTTTCCCATTTGAGAACAACCCTCTTAGTAGAGACAAAGACCAATGTATCATGACATAACAGTCTATCTACAACAGGTTAGCTTCTCTGAGACAAATTTAGATCCACAACAGGTTAACTTGCCTGAGACACCTTTTAGATCTGTTAAAAGTATTAACAGTTCCCTAGCAGAAAATCACTGAATTATGCTATGATCAGATATATAAGGTCACTACAAGAAAAAGGCACAGAAACAGTCACCTTTTGCTAATTCACAGAAGTCAAGAAGATAAGAGAAAGCTTGAGGCAGAGAAGGAAAAAGGAAAATGAAAACAACACAAGTGATGAGGTGAAAGAAAAATAGAATAAATGCATCCATATGGAAGACGAGGCAAAGGATTTCGTTTCCTCATGCTGGGGCTTAGATGTAAAGATACAAGAATACGAAGCTGAATGCTGGTAAATAGGAAATAACAAGGAAAAGACATGGTATTTCCACTGTCCAAATGTCAAATGCCAATGGGAACCCAGGGGGTGGGGGGAAGAAGAGTAATTGCTGTATAAGCATCTTGTAACAGGTTCTTCCTAAGGGAAATCCTTGAAAACAGCTAGGTTCTGATGTTACCCATATGGGCTCAGGAAAGTCGGAGAAAATGCTGGCTGCACCTTTTCCAGGCTATTTGCATATGTTCTTTAGTATGCAGAATGTCTCTGTATGTAATTGAATTGTTGTTTTTGCCTCTATTAATACATATGCAAATGAGGTACTACTGCAGCTGTGCTGTATTAATCATATGTGTGCTTCTGTCTGTCTGCCCTGCAGGCTCAGGGTCGGAGGGAGGGAGAAGAGGGAATTCAGTCTCTTTAACCTACAAGAAAACTCACTCATGCAGACAGAGGTCTGCTAGCAAACAGCAGGCCTGAGTTACAACTGGAAGGCAGATAGGCTGGTCATTTTTCAGTCTTTTTTCATTTTTCATAGATATGGATGGAATCTGAAAGTTATGCAGAAGGGACTGTTAATCTAGATAAAATGAATATGCTACCACTGCTAATTCTTTCCCCTGGAGGGCTGAGGAGGGAGTTATAATCTGACAACCCACAGAGTAGCCATGATATTGTTTTATCATGTGTATTTACTGCCTGTAAATGTCCACTGTGCGTATGCTCAGACACTCACAGTGCTCAATAAAATACAAAACATTTATATGTAGTCTGCTGTAAAGACTGTCTCTCTAGTAAATTGATTGGATTCTGAAAAAAAGTGATATGATCAAGCTTTTCATTCAAATCTATTTTGATAGAATATATTGAGTTTATCTATAACATTGTATAAGATTACATCAAAGGCAAGTATGGGCTGTTTAGACACCAACTACAAAGCACATTTTACCCACCATGAACAAGATTTATTTGAGCTGGTATGTTCTGTGGTTCATGCTTTCACACAATCTATCACAATCTCTAGCTCTCAGCAGGTATCCAGAAAGTGAAGACTAGTTGCATCCTGGTGTTGCAAGTCTTGCTTTTGAGCTAATTGAGAGGAACTTTTTCCATTTAAAAACACAGGGATTGCTCAAAAAAGCCTTTGGCAATCAATAGCCCCTCACCTCACACCTTACTTATATATAGTTTAATGAATACTTCAAAATCATCACTAAGACTTCATAAAAAAAATAAAGAAATCTTCTGAAGTTCAAATTTTTTGAAGACAACTTACTCCTCATCCAACAGAGAGATCTTTACCCTGTTTAGATGGTCAGCTTCATTTACATGGAGAGTACTGGGCCTCACATTTTTCTAGTTGAAGCACCCGGGTCTTCACTGATCTCTTTTAAAATGGCTATCTTGGCTATCCATTTGCAGAACAGGTGGCAACACATTCCCTTACAAAGCCAGAAAGGAGTGCTGGACAGAAGTAGGGAATACAGAATCTGCATAATGTACCAATTAAAAAAAAACTATTTCAAAGGGCATCTAACTAAAATGTATATGTATTATGTTGCTTTATTACTCCTATTATTATCATTATTTGCGACGGCCATCAGAAACAGCACAGTGATATGCTGAGCTAATGGCAGATGGACAACTGCCATCTTTTGGTTATGCTAATGAGAAATGTCACTTTTCATGTGCTTAGTTGTTTTTTTTTTCCCCAGATGTGTGGGCTTGCAGTGAAAAACTAATTCTACTTTTTTTATGCTTAAGTGGATTGCATGAGTATTATAATACTGTAATTAAACTGTGCACTGATGATTCATTCCCTACAAATTAAGTCAAAGTCCAATTAATGAGAACAGGTAAAGTAAAAAAGCAAACAGTGAACGGATACTAACTCTCACTGTTGAAAAGCCAACTTAGATGGTATTTAAAGGAAGATACTACCCAGCAAATAGAAAGAATAACCTTCCACTGCCAAGAAACAATTTACCTTCTTGTAAGCAAAGAAGTTAGAGCAATATCCCAAAGAGGTCATGAATGGAGATTGCAGAGTAAATGAATAATGAATAAAGTATTGCCACCTCTCGGGTACATTCTGTAGAGACAATAATGGGGCATCAGACTTTTCTTCTCAATCGGAAATAATTAATGTCTTTGTATCTCTATCAGGTTGACTCCTCAATACAAGGAAACAATCAAGTTTTCAGTATTCAGATGCATCACTACAGTGTTCATTTAGTTTTTTCAGGGTCTTCTTTCACACATTTGAGGTGTTGTAACACTGGAAGGCCAACTACTTAATCTGGTCAAAACTGGTTATATCTACAGATTATAGTAAAAAATCAGTTAAGAGATATGCACTCTCCCCTCCCCTCCATAATTACATGTGTTTTACAATTAATTTATGCATGAAAATATCACAACAGCTCTTTAGGAGCAAGGGGAGGTTCCGTCATCAGCAACCTTTCAAATGAAACTGAAGGAGATACTTCAGAGAACTAAGCAGAAGTGGCAAGTAGAGAGACGTAGCTTTCTTGCAATGGTGCAGAAGCCAAAAGGAAGCAGATGTGTAAGAAAAAAAAAAAAGGGTACCTGAACAGGTAGTGCTCATGCTTTAGTTTTGTTTCATGGGCTACAGATGTTTTATGTAATACTCACTGGACCACTGGAACAGTCTACCTTTTGATCAGTCACTGTATACCTCTTAAAGAGCTCTATCCTTTCCATTTCCTTCAAGCAAAACAAACATGGATACCACAGATGATTATGTGACCCTTAAGATATCTAGATGCAAGGTTTCCCAAAGGAAAATTTCTAATGAGAACACCTAAATAACAGCAAGATGAACAACTCTGAAAAGCCCTGAAACTCCAAACAGGTTTACTTCCTCTCAAAATCAAGTCACTTATGTCAGTGCCTGCTTGTGGCCCCAATTCTTCCAAAAATGTGGTCCAGAGTATATAAATTCCATTTCAATTCAGCCCTTGGTATGATTCTTCCCACATAACTAATAGAATAGCTTTGCAGTAAGAAAAATTAAACTGACCCAAGCACGTAACAAAGAAAATGGAGACAAAAATACTTGGCCAAACTATTTTTTCCAGATATGTTTAGGGTCTGAATTTACTCATCATCTTCATAGAAATAGCCAAAGAGAACAAATCGGGATTTTTCTAACAACTGGTGTTCAGAATTGAGACCCAGTTAAAATGCGTTCAAACTTGCACACTGACATGAGGTTCTCTTGATTCATATAGTGACAAGTTTGGTCATAATGCTGAACAAAACCAATGTAATTATGATGTCCTGTTTCATGCTAAGACGAACATGGAAGAAAATTTTTTCTTTGAAAAAAAGTCTGCACTCCAAACCTTTTGTTTTTTGGTTTTTTTTTTTCCAAGAGCAGATGTTTGCAGGAAATCTGTATTACATCAGACTGCTATGCTGTTTTGACAGGACACAAAATGTCCATACAGTAAGACTACACGGGCAGCTGTCATGGTACATTCAGCATGATCTTTCAGTGTAGTTATGGGTATATACAGCATTTGTATTACTGCCAATTAATCAGTCGTTGTCACTATCTGGTTATCAAACATGCAATCTGGGAAATCTGAACCATTTGCACTCCCAGTGGTGTGGATTCCTATCAGTCTTCAGATCATGCAATCGGGTCCTTTGTTTCCTAATGCTCAGAAAGTATGCAGGAAATATTTTTTTTTTATCAGAAATGATCAGATATAATTTTATACTGAATTTCCTCAGACTTCTGAAATCATCTCTTTCATACTAGCAATGCCCAAGATGACCAGTATTAGAATAATCGCTTCAGTTTAGCTTGTGTAAAACTTGTTACATGATAGCTATGCTTACAGCTTTGCATGTTGATCTTCAAGAAAGAGGAATTTAATTCCCTCATCTGCCAAACCATATAGGAAAACATTATGTTCATATAAGGCATATAGCAGTACTTTGAACTCACTAGCCTTAGTCAGCAGAACACAGCAGCAAGGCTGTGTTCAGTTTTGTTCTTTCTTGTTCATTTGAAACAGGATCACCATGCTGCATCCCTCCTGAAGAACAAAACTATATGATATTTATGATATTTTCTTATTATTATTTATTGTATTTTCTTATTTTTATTATATTTTATTATTAATATAAGAAACTGAGATGCTAACTAAGAGGCATTTTACTGCCATGAGAGTGTATTTTAAAATGACACTTCACACAACATTCAGGACTTAGTCTTCTCATTATCAGAAGAAATCTAAAAATTATTTTTTTTCCAGATGGCATTTATGTCATTGAATGTGGGAATGAGTGAATATGTAGTGCTGATAGATAGCACTCAATCAGAGGACAGGTTCACGTTTGCATCGTGTTAGCTCCAGCTTCTCCAACATGGCCCCATCCTTTTGCAACACCTAACAATATGAGTTTTAGTTTCCATTCTCACTGCTTCATTAGTCTCTCTGTGAATACTGAAAATAAAGGCAATCACGTATGGCTAATTGTGGCAGATATCAGATGACAGAATCTGTATATCCCAGTGGGGACTCAAAGGGAAGGAGAGAAATGGAGGGCTTCAGATTACGAACCCGTCACTGGGAATCAACAGGGGATTTCAAAATGAGAGATTACATTTTCACTGATAAAGAGTTTCCTTGTCACTGGAAAACAATCAGGTGTTAGCTGCTCTTCTATAAATACAGTGTGTGTTTCATTTACAAAAAGAAAATTCAATTTTTGACAACCAGGGATAAAAAGGTACTTCCTGTTGATCTCATGGTACACTACTAAAGCCATGACCTGACTTAAAATTCTCTAATGAAAAAACAAAGATGTGTTTATCGCTACACAAACAAACAAGAAAAATTCCTTGGCTTTGTCTTCGCTAAGATAACGTTGTGTACTGAATTCTGCTGGGAGCAACAAACTGAGCATTGTGTTAGGTCCTTTGATCTCCCCTGAAAACCACTGCTTTAAGTACACAAAGTCTGAAAGATGAGTGATAGGGAGGATAGAAGAAGAAGAAAAGAAGGAACATTGTACTTTCCTGACCTTTTACTGTCTGATGACCAGATGACAGAGGGTTTGTAGGGAACACTGTGGTTACATGAATGCAGGGGAATGTCTGAAGTAAGAAGAGTTCCCCCTTGAAAGAGACTGCAATGCCATTTAAAGGTGGGTTTGGACCAATTCTTCATAAAAAAAAAATCATGAATGTTTCTTTGTGACTCAACAAAGTCATCATCATCACTGAGCTGAAGTGGATTTGTACAGAGTTTGGAAGGCATAATCTTTCTAGGTTAGCAGCTACACTAGATTCAGCTCCAGTCATGTTAGCATAGCCGAGTGGCCCTCCTGAGTAGCACTGAATGGCAAAACCTTTCTTGAAGTGCATCTAGCCTGACTCTTTCAAATGGCACCAGAAGTTAAGCAGTATGTCCAATTTCTATTAAGACAGGTTGCACTGATAGCTGAAAATAACACACAAAGAAAGACAACTTTAATTTTTTTCCATCATAAACACACCCTTAGATGTTGCGTCTGAAAGATTCAATGGAGTCTACAGTCAGTAATTTGAACCTTTACCACTGACTGGCTGCCAAACTCTCCCTTTAATTCCAGACTAAATAACATGCAGCAAAACAACATAGGTGAATTTGCTCAATATTTTCATTTTAATGTTCTTCACTGCACAGAAACAAGAGGTCTTTGAGGTTCTCAAATTTTCCACAACCTAAACTCATCCAAAGATATTTATGAAGTCAGTCACATTTGCACAAAGCCCACCTTTTAACAAGAAAACTGACATTGTGATAAAGCCTATTTTAATCAGAATACTTCAGCCCACAGCATGCATAGATACAGCCCAAAGATGGTCCTGAAATGAAAGCAAACCATTCTCCCAACTTACTGGAGCACTGACAGATTATTTTAGGACTAGCTTGAATGAAAAATAAGAATTACACTCAGACCTTTGTTTTCTCACTGCTAGCTAGCTCCATGTTTGTTTTTCCTTTTTTCCCCCCTCTTTCTTCCATATGTCTGTTCATGTGTGTTTGGCTATTATAAGCACTTTATCAATACTGACGTTACTCCTCAAAATTTGTTTCAAAGGGATGACTTTTATGGCTCCCATGATTCTTAAGCCGCCTACGGTATTTGTAACTCACAGAATCAGAAACTAACACACAGACAGTGTAGCTTTTCATACAAAGGCACAATAGGAATGAATGTATTAACCTCTGTGGTGCATGGAATGTGTCAGCTTACACACTGGCAGCTATTTCTGTGAAACTCAGCTAACTTCCGCTGGCTGTGTTAAATAAAATAAAATAATAAAAAAAAAAGATCCTCCCCAGAACTATGTCCCATGCTCTCGTATGCTGGCCAAACAACTGAAATATCTGATGTCTACTTCATGCTGATGTGGGCCAAACAGAGTTTGAGAATGCGTTTCACACGTAATGAGTTATAAACACTGAGCCTTTCCAAGCAGGTATAAAGCTCTGCTGTTTCCATGTGACTTGGCAAATAATAGTGAGTGGGGAGACGCATTTGCAATTGAGAGCATGGGGTTTTTTTTCCTTGTTTCTAGAAAAGAGCGTCAATCCAGATCACGCAGAATTACAGATGACTTGGATCTTGGTTTTCCGTTTAGTCCCAAATTTTACTCAGCTTCATCCTGCCAGCAAAGCATACATGGCAGGTAGCAAAATCCAAACTGTAGCAATGGACATCACATTTGCTTAATTCCAATTACTTGATAAGGGTTGTGTGGCTGATCAGGAATACCTGAGGAACATCTGCACTGCTGTCATTAGGACCCATGGACACCCTAATACTCTCAAAATTTAAAAATATCAGCAGTTTGAAAATCATATACATCTGGCTACCAAATCAAGTCTTCAATGTGGCTGAAAAAAAACTCTTTAGTATTGTTCCACCTGTTTTCTAATTGTCTATGTTAAATTAGGATAATCACTAATAATCTGCACTACAGTAGTGCCTAAAATGCTTGGGTACCATAAAACACTGTAGGAGGGGCCAGTCATTGCTCTGAAGAGCTTATGGCCTAAAAGGACATAATCATGTAAACAACTTTTAAGCAGTTTAAAAGTGCTTGTCAGGACAGAGCTTTTCTGCCTGGCAATCCATTTCCTTTTGGTGGTTTACACCTAGCTAGCATTACAGCCTGCATCAGAAGGATCTAACGGAAAAGTATCCTGGTTTCAGCTGGGACAGAGTTGGTTTCCTTCTCAGTAGCTGTGTTTTGGATTTAGGATGAGAATAATGTTGATAACACACTGATGTTTTGGTTGTTTCTAAACAGCACTTACCCTAAACCAAGGATTTCTCGTTTTCCATGCTCCACCAGAGAGAAACTGTACAAAATGTTGGGAGGCGGCAAGGCTGAGACAGCTGACCCAAAGTGGCCAAAGCAATATTCCATAACAGAGAATGTCATGCTCAGTTTATAAACTGGGGGGAGTTTTCCTGGAGGGGCTGATCACTGCTCAGGGCCAGGCTGGGCATCGGTCAACGGATGGAGAGCAATGGTACTGTGCACCACTTGTTTTTTCTTGTATTTTAAATCTCTCTCTCTCTCTCTCTCTCCTTTTCATTACATTCATTACTATTAGTGTTGTTATTATCATGACTCCTACTGTATTTACCTTTATTTCAATTATGAAAATGTTCTTATCTCAATCCATGGGTTTTACCTCTTTTTTCCCTGATTCTCCTCCCCATCCCACTTTCGGAGGGGTGGAGTGAGTGAGTGTTTGTGAAGGACTTAGTTGCCAGCTGGGGTTAAACTGCAACAATAAGAGAAGCAAACATGCCACTATGCAGAAATTTAAACTACAAACCTAAAAGTAGTTAAATCGACAATAAAGACACAAACCCCGTAACAAGAAGTTCCTGGAAGGTAAAAGAAAATATGTATCATTTGATGATTCTTTTGCTTCAGACGTAAATTTAACGAGACAAGAACAGCCCCAAAACCCTGTTAATTGCATTGTGTTGCAATGGAAGAGAAAACTGGTTTTCATATTTACCTAACCTTTGCCTCTTCTGCATTGTGCTGGGACTTACCTGCAGTTGGAGAGGGCCTAAGCCCGGTGTTGCTGCGGCAGCAGCTGCCATGGTAGTTGGGATCAGCTGAACAGGGTAGGGGTCACCTAAGTAAGAGAATAATAGAGGCGTCAGCACCTTTTATCTACTCTCCACCTGCAAATTAAAGTCCTGCATTCACTCTTTCCAAAAGCCTTCTTTTGTGTGCCTTGTTGAGGCCTAATGAAAAGCTCTATTGTGCAGCCTTTTACTAACACTCTTTTCACAATTCTGGCTGAGAGAGGAATGTGAATAAAAGGCACAAGCAATTAAGGCGGAAACCTCATCCTTTTTCATGATGTATTTAGGGAAATGGGAAAAAAAAGTGCACATTGATCAGAAGGCTGCACTTCAAAAAAAAGGAAAGAAAGAAGATGGGGGTGGAGGAGAAGAAAAGGAAAACAGTACAACCTTGATAAGATCACAGCATTAGAAGGGGACAAATTTACAAGCTTGTCCAGAATATGAAGTTAACCAAACTCCACTCGCTGTTAGTAAACTGAGCCTCACGCGGAGCAGAAATGGCACTCAATTGACTACTCTGCTTTCTTTCAGGTGAGGAAAAAAATCTCACTTTAGTGTCAGGGTTTGATCCTACAACAGGAAAAAGCACGTGAAGTTAAGGAAATCAGATACAAGCCTCCGAAATCCCTGCACTGACTTCACTTCATGACTTGGGATTCAATTTTGCTTCTGATGGAAAACTACTTCATTCTTACTAAGAACTGCATTGTGCTGGATAAGATATAAAGACCCAGTAACGGTTTTAGGAAAAATTGCAGTAATTTATAAGGGAGAATTACCTGAGATGACAAAAATTGACAAGGAGACTGGTAGGTTTTAATGTTATGGAGTGCTCACTTTTGGTCACTCCTTACATATCTGATTTGTTAAAATAAACTTCATACCAGCCTGTACCCACTATTAAGACTACTGGTAAAAAATAATACAAAATGTTACAGACATTATATTGCCTCCCCAAATGATAAAAACTTTAAGCACTTTCCACTGAAATAAGGCTCACCAGAGCACTTCTGTATGTCCCTATGTTCTGGTGACGTGCATGATTTCTGTAGCATTAAAACAGCCACTTGAAATGAGACTGTGGAAAGGGCAGAACACTTTATCAGAAAAATCTACCTAAACATTCCTGTACATTTTATTAGAGAGGCAGATTAAAAGTTTTCCCCTTTATTGTGCTTTTTTGAATGAACAGGGGGAAAAAAGACAAGAAGGCAATGCAGGGTGTTCTGTACAAGCACTATTAGTTATTGTTCAATTAAAGTTTAAATGTTATCAAGCCTTAGTTACAGGAAACAGAAAACAAAGGGAATGAAATTTATCTAATGATTTTTCAGTGTTAGAAATAAGCTGAGTTGGTGTACACACATTCAGGAAAACTGCTAATGTGTTTTCTTCCCTTTTATAAAGCAACTTTCTTTACAGAGATCTTTTCATTCAAGCATTTTGATCTCCTGTTAAGAATTAAATAGCACAACTTCTAAAATGAAGGGCTAGCAAAAAACTGGGCTGGCAAAGTACCTTAACAGATATTTAACTTAAATTAGGTGTGCATGCTTATATTTAAGAACATCTTAACTAATTCTTTGCTGACTGAAACCTCACAGTCTGTCAAGGCCTACCAGCCAAGCAATGGGAACCCAAAGGTCCACCCAGGCATCCCCATCCACAAATGTCTTTGCATCAGCACCACGCCCCAAATTCTCTATTTATGTTTGTCGATGGGCAACAGATTTCCTGACTTGCTTGGTTGTCTTTTCTCCCCAGAGGATGCCATTGTTCTACACTTCCCAATTTTACTTTGCTTTAACTGAGGCACCCATTTTCCTTGTCGTATCATGGACTGAATTATTAATTTCTCTGACTCAAAATTTTCTGAAGAGTTATCTTGTGACTCAAGCTGTGAGCCTTAAACATGTGAAGACACAGAGAAAAAAGAGATGGTAGTCAGAGAGTCAGTGTCAATGGTGTTTATCTGCTTCCATACCACTAGGAGCCCAAAGGCTAATCTCAGCAGCATTCTGAAAGTTTCCTCTCTAGAAGGGGACATTTTGATCAAAAAACAGCCATTAAAGAAGATAAAGTTTTTAGTTTCTCAACTCAAAAAAAAAAAAAAAAAAGAACGAGGGAAAAGTTTCTCACTAGGACACTGATTCTTACAGCCAATTAAAATTTCTAGTTTTGAATGACTTGTATTAAAACATACATATTAAAAGATAGCTTCCGTGCACTGTCCCATGTTCCTCTTCTCTCCACACACACGTGTAAGCCTCAGCCCATCATGCTAATTTATAAATCCCATTCTTGTCACCTTCCTAAACAGCCATGCAGATTCTCATATGCTCATCTTTTGTGGTAATTCCTATCCTTTACGGTTCATTTGGTAGAGTTATCAAGGAGATTCTTGAGAGAGGAACATGCTGAAGTCCCCATGGCCACAAGCATATCCCACACGTGCATGGTCACAACCACTTGCTTTGGAAGTGTATGCAATGCTTCTGGGACTCCTACTAGAAAGCAACTACTACCGCAATACATGCTAATGTAGCTTTTCTGAACTCAAAAACAAAAACTCAGATTCATCCTAAAGCAAGATTATAGCTGTGCAGAGCCAGGCTTGCCTGTCTATTAGATTGGTTTTTTGTTAGCTCACTCTTTAAACAGTTTTACATTTTTCTACTGGTCCCCAATAATTTTAACTAACAAAAACAGCAAACAAAAACAAAAGGCTTCTGCAACCTATCATGAATCTTTGCACTGTTATGGTTTGGTAATACCCTCTGCTATCTTGTGGTTAAGCACAGGAGATAGACCACAAAAGAGCACGGAATATGCTCAAACACCATGCCATGGTGGGCACTCTTCAGACAGTGCCCTTCCCAGGGAAGGTTTTGGGTCCCTGTCCATATTCACATCACGCAATGCAGGAGCAACTGCCACCCTCAAAATACTGACAAAGGTCTCAGGTCTTATCTGATAAATACATTTCTTGCTGTTTCTCTAGAACATGATGCATCTTTTTACTATCCTTAAATTTATTCCCACAGAGTGAAGTTTTTGACTGAGCAGTTTTAGCTAGTTCTGAAGTCTGGGAAATGCATGTCTTTAATATTTCATTACATCTTCAGTAAATATCTTATTTTTAGATATAAATAGTGGCTACATTTTTTTCCCAAGCTTTAGGAATATTTCAGGAATGTGAGGCGAGATATACAGTTAATAGAAATAGATATTTCCCAAGCCAGTCAGAAGTTTGCACAACTGAGGACACCAATAAATTCTCAAACAATTACAATACATTTCCATTTACAAAATTCACTATTAACCTACTAATGCATGCATGCAGTAGTGTACCTCCCTGCATCTCTCAGCTACCAAAAGAAACATTTTGTGCAGTTCTTTCGTGTTCCAAACTGCCTCTTGTTATGTGTGAACTTTTCTTATAAACAAAGCATCAGAGAGAAGTTTTGTTGCTGTTGTTTTTCTTTAGCACCCTATATGGTAAAATCTGGAGAAGATCAAAGGCCAAGATTTTTACTGTGAGAACAAGTTAAAAATTATTTCATTAGCTGATGTATTATTCCCTAACATATATAATTATTTCCCAGCTACTCAGTGACATCACTTTGAAGAACAGAATTATTTGAGGCTGAGTACATGAAAAGAGCACATTATTTACTGGTGACGCAGCACCTAAAGAAATGAAGGGGATATGGGGGAGTTGATGGGGTGTATTAGGGGTGTTGGGGACACTGTGAGCAAAGGAGAACACCAGTGGTTCAGGGAAGAAAGAATGCAAGGCTGAACCCTCAATTCCGTGCCTATATTTTATTTCTCTATCCTTCTTCTGGTCCGACTTCCACAAACATACCCAAAACCTCTTTCCTGATAATTTATGCACTGCAACTTCTTTCAATTTCAAATCACACCTTCATCCTTGCCCAAAATAATCTTCCAAGATCCTGCTTACAAGAGGATTTTTCATGAAGTACATTCACTTCCAAACCACTCTTTCTATGAACTCTCATATGATACTCCACTGAAAACACTTTTCTGCGAAAGTAAGTTGTGGTACAGAGCCAAGTGGACATCCTGTCCCAAAACACAAAATAACAGCCCTGTGTTTAGGAACTTGATTTTCAACTGACTAGCTACCAAGTTCATGGATATTAAACGATTCTATACCTGTGGAAATACAACAGTGGCTCTTAAACCATTTATATGTTTTGCAAAATTTTATCAAAGGAGTTTAGTAAGTTAAAAAACATTAAGGCTTTCTTTAAAAAAAAAAAAAACAAAACCAAAAAAAAAAAAAATTAAGCACAGGAGCTAACATTATGCGTGTTGCACCATTTACCCAAACTCCTAGGATGTTTTTTGTATTCCTTTTTCTGTCACTCATCTCATTTATTCTCCTTCATGGTGTAATCCCCCCTAGTGTCTTGTCTTGTCTCCTGACAGGCTGCAAGCTCTTCAGAGCAGGCACAATTGTCTTACTTGCTATATAAATCAAGCTACATGCTAATGTTAAATTATAATGTTTTGACAGGATTTTTAAGATGAACCTGATTACATGAAACAATAGAACACTCTGTGGTTTTTTTTTTTCCCTGAAATTTTCTTCTCTTAAAAAAGGGATACCAGAAGAGGAGAAGTAGGGTATTTAATTCCCATGATTTTAAAAAAAAACACATTGTTTTCCTCCTACCTATCTTTCAGGGAAAGCAAACGAAAAAAGTTGGAGGTCATGGAAGAAGAAAAAAAAAGAAAATAGAGTGAAGAATATTAGGAGTATGAAACAAATCCAAATTCTTAAACTATAATTTCTAAAACTAAATTCCATGAAAAATACCAGAATAAACATTTCCTTATAGTAGCTTCTGTTGAATGAAAAGGAGTTCTACATTATCTTCCCCCCATTTTTGACAAGTTCTAGAAAAAGCCACAATAATTTTACACTCAATTTATCATTTAAGTGTATTTATAATGAATTATCACGGCTGATGGTTAACTGACAGGTAAGCCACTGCATCTCTTCTCACCACTCATTCATTCTCAACCTCATCACCATTTTCCTATCTTTTTTTTTGGTGTGATGGTGGACATATAGTAAGAGTAATGGGAAGCTGTGAAAGCAGTGCTCCCTGACTTCTGGCTCCAGGCATTAGGGATTTAGATAAATAAGAAAAAGAGCATGAAGAAGATACCACCTAGCCTCCAGAAAGTTATCCAAGCTGGTTCCCTGATTTTCTTTGAGATAGTTCTGGACAGTACTGACCGACAGTAGTCTGTTTTGTATTTTAGAGAAACAATTCAGTACGCAGGAGGAATGGCTCTGGAGGGAGCTAAAAGCAGCCTTCCAATCCCTATGAGGAGGTGATCAACAAGGCAATGCCAGGCTCCTCTTGGCAGTGTTTGGTTGGAAGGCAAGAGCCAATGGGCATAAAGAGAGGATCAGATTTTCCCCATGAGGACAGCCAGATGTTAAAACAAGCTGTCAAAACAGGGTTGTGCGCTCTCCATCCTTGGACGTTTGCAAGCCCTAACTGGACACAGCCCTAAGTAATCTGATCCTATCTCCTAGATGACCCTGCTTGGAGGAAGAGATTGGACTGCAAGCCTTCTAAGATCCCTTCCAACCAGAATAATCCTATGATTTCCAGAGTACCCATTTGTGTGCGCTCATGAATTTAAAAATCAGCAGCTTTATTTGATTGTGCAAATGTGGATAGCAATGCTTTACCACCAGACATCTTCCGTGGCCTGGAAACAGAATTAAAACTATCAGCCTGTCTTTACAGGACCCCATTGTTTTGCTTGTCTGCTTTGTTTTTATTAACATTATTGTGAGAAGCCCCCACACAGAGATCAGGAGCTATGGAATTCTTTCCCTTAGAAACGGAATCTTCAGATGTGTTGTTATATTTTGCAGCCTTGATGCCTTCCGTTGCATTTGCAACCTTACAGAACTGACACATTCTCATGTATGCTAAAAGGCAAAGTTGTTACCAAAAATTCCTCCTTCTTGCTGTTTCTATTCACAATGCCATTACTCTTTTCTTATCCTGGGGGGAACATGAGGGTTTAGTCATATGCTCATTCTTTTCCAAGGCATAAACAGTAGCCCTGAAAGATGACTAGCATCTTTATAAAGAAGCTACAGTATGTGGTCCTCACAACACATGGTTCCTATTTTTGTCTTTCTGATAAAAGCATAGCAATGTCAATATTTTTTTCTTGAGATTTGGCGATTGCCAATGACCTGTATGTCAGCTGACACAGTTAAATCAGAAATTAGCACTCAGTCTTTTTAGAAGACAGAAACATGGACACTGAGCACAAGAAAAATTATAAGATTGTCCACATGATACTACATTAAACAATGAAACATGTGATCGACTACAAAACAGAGATACATCAGCAAATTTCCCTGAGGAAGTTTACAGCATTTAACTCCTAAACATTAATTTTATTGTACTGTGTGGGGAACCAATTAACTGAGAGTTTAATTTTTATCAGACATCAGAATTATTGTTCAGAATATACGTGAATAATTCAGCATATTTCAATTTTATTAGGCTTGGCTTGTTCATCTCGCACATTTTTGCCAATCTGGAAAGGTAGTTAGATATTTCATTGATAACTTTCTGTGCATTATTTTATTTAGAACACTTCCAGCACCAATGAGCTGATATCTAAGACACATACAATGTACCTACTGTATATTCACATTTTCCCCCCTAATTGGATATGGTTGAAATAGTGATTAAAGCGCTTTCGGGAAACCTCGTGTTGATGACATCTGACTGTGAACACAATATGATTTGTTACAACAAATTATCCGCAGGGTAGAGGAGCAATGGGCAAAGAAAAAGAATTCTTGTTTCCAAAATCTGGCATATTTCCATAAAAAAAACATAGGTATCAGCAAATAAAAGGTTATCTAGAAGCTTTCCTGAGAATCCTCGAACAACCTGGAAAATGTACTTGGGGTAAATCCCACTCCTGGGAATACAGACTTAGTAACTATTGTTTCCTGAGAAAAGAAAACAAATCCTAAAAATCTTCAAATAATTCAGTTTAGAAAACAAAGTGTATTTTTCTCCATCTTCCAGAGAAGAACCTTTTTGGAGTGCAACACCTTCAGTCATACTGAAAAGGCTCAGGACTGACACATTACCCCATTGCTCTAAGCGGTTAGTCAGCATTTCCCTTTCCTTTGAACGTCATCATCAAATGCTTTAAGTAGTGATGGAGTGCAGTTTCCAAAATTTATCTTACTTAGCACCACTAATTGGGGAAGATCTGTCTTCTTTACAAAGTTTGGGCTATTCTGTGTCTTTTAGTGGAAAGTAGATTGTGAACAGCGCTGCAAAAGCAGGAGAACAGAAGCAGCACAGGGAAGCACTCTGAGCCAGTGCATTCTGATACTTGCATTTGATGAAGAACACCCAGTGTTGAACACCCTGAGAATACTGTTCTCAGCCTAACTCCTTTTGCCTTTTCTAGGCCCCAGAAGCAGCCTCTTTTGCCTTCCTAAATCTTTACTTCGTTCTCTTTATTATCTGTTATACAGGAGATACAATCATGCCTTAGTATTCCACATACAAATCTCTGCATATGTGCATTAATAAAAGGATCACACTACCTACGACTGAAGAGCAGCCTCCTCAGAGGCAGAACTATGCAGTTTTTAAAGGGCACAATACAAAACTTCTTCTCTTCTATCGCTTACACCATTTTTATGCTTTCAGAGCACTTCACAAATATTAATTAGCTCTAAATAAATTCTAATTATTTCTAAGAGTGGCCCTAGCAGATCTGTATCATCTGGTGTGAAATCTGACTTCAGTAAAGTCAACAGCAACAGCTCCTCAGACCTCAGCAGAGCTGACATTTCACTTGCCATTGCTAAAATGCTGGGAGTCGTGTATATTATCCAGTAAGTACCACAAGTAGAGCTGATCTAGTGATAGCAGTAGTAACAAATGATAGGGTTATTGAATGCTGGCTGAGAAGAAAAGAAGGGTTAAATGATCTGAACCAATCTGTAGAGCCCAAATGTGGGAGAAGCTTTGGGAAATGCATTAAACGGGCTCTGCTTGCTTTCAACATCAGCTCAGATGGAAGGTGCTCGTCTGCTGTTAAACCATTTTAAATACTTGGGATACTGGGGTTAACTCCTAACATCTGCTCATGCTGCAGGTCACTAACTTAGGTAATCCACTTTGAAACATCAGGTCTTTATAAAAAGATTTGCATTATATATCTATATAAAAACTACATATTATGTGCACAATAAAATACATGTGAAGAGGTTTGCATAGAACTAAAAATCTTTAAATTTCAAAAACCACACAATGCACGGATAACTAAGCATGGAGCAAATAAGCAGGTGACCAGTATTTTTCTTGCTAATTGTGGACAATAGAGTCCATCACATACTGCCATCTGATTTTTCTCATAAGAAATAAATACTTTTATTGTAAGTAAAAATATTAAATATTTTATATATGCAATTATAACTAGGGATGGAGGTTAAAAATCAACTGGAAGCATAGATTATGAATCTTTTTCTCAAATAGAAATGTAATCCTAATAGAAGTTCTTCTCTTTATCTCTGCCAACTTTACCACCACACAATATGCCATAGAGAAAAAAGGGGAAGTGTCAACTTGTGTAAATTGTCCCTTATGTAATGCAAACCATCTGTTTTAAAAAAACAAAACAAAATGAAAAACCAAGCCACTCCCAAGCATGATCTGCTGTGAAGAAAAAGAAAGAAAAGGGAATTCAGTGCATCAAATTGGAAGCCAAAGACCATGACCTGCCATGTAACCATGGAGAAAATATTTACCCCTCTCCTCCCTGTATTTACACAATTTTGAAAAATATTTGGAAAAGTATAATTGAATAATTTGCTCTGCACATATTAGAGATTGATATTGTTGTATTCTTTTGAGCATTTCATCTGTCTAGAATGTTTTCAATCAGGCTGGAACACAAGCAGAAGAAACCTCTTTGTTTTCAGTAACATACTGCACAACTGTGCCACCCACCACTGGGTCAGAAGGTACCTGAGTCCTCAGTCACTGGAACCTGGCAAAGTATAGGGGGATAAAGTATCAGCATACTTCTGCCCTGTTCTTCTACTCTTCTTTAGGTATCTACCATGAGAGGAGTCTAAACAGAGCACTGCTATTAATGTTACAACTATTTTTGTGTTATTTTCAGCCAAATCCTCAGAAAACAAAGTACATGTAGAGTAAAAAGTACTCTTCCTTTCCAGTCTCTCTCTCCCTGGGTAAGTCACTAGTCTGTTGGAAAGCACTGGCTGAGGAATCCTACCACATACATTCTCTGAAACCATTGGGAGACATACATTTGACCCTCTGTTGGGAGGGACAGGTGAATCAGAAAGCACTGAGTTAATTTGATTTCATTATTTAAGCTGAGTGAAAGTAGAACCATTATCTAAGCTGAGTGAAATTAGAACAGCAGTATAACTAGCTATTCATCATTTTTTCTCTTTTGCTGACCTTTGAGGCTTGATCGCACATCCTCTTCCAGCTGCAGCTGTGCTGGCTGAAGAGGCCACCATCTCCAACCACAGCCCCCTGCCAAAGGTTACCACTGTGACCAAGCTGCTTGTTTAATCCCTTCCCAACATGCTTCCAGGAAAATGAGCTGGCTCCATTTAAGTAATTTTAACAGAGGGTCCTTCCTACCCCAGCCTGGACAGAAGCAAGTGAGGGAGTGCTTAACCAAGAAGCTTGGCCTTTATGTTGGAAGTTTGAGGCACAGTGATGAGCAGCTGGAAGTGGTTCTCTCTGCAGCTACTGGGGCTGCAGACAGCAGCAACCAGCCATCAGGTGTGACCAGGTCCACAGCTGACTAGAGGGAGACCTCCAGCACCTTAGATAACATGCTGCTGATTTTCAGACACACTGAAGATCTGACTTTTCAAAAGGGTGCAAAACAGTATGAACATCCCTTTGAAGGTATCCCCAACAGATATCCAAAATCAACATATGCAGTTGATCATTAGTTAGTTATGAAAGTACTGGCTGTCGCAACAATTCTCTCTTCCTTCTCCTCCAAATTTTCAAAACTCCCCTTTATTGAGGAGCAGTATAAGAAAATTTTCATAGTTTCTTGTTATTTGTGACTGGAACTGAATTGTCCCATAAAGATTTTTATCGGTCCTATGTGCAGGTTGCTAATGCTAATAAACAAAAGAATTATTGCTAGAGAATTCCTACGAATCATCCATACAAAATCATTCTGAAAAATGTATCAGTCCAGAAAAAACAGTAGGTTTGCCAAAAGGGCCAGGAAGATGTAGAAGTGAGGCCTATTTTCATTAGAACACAGAATGGCAGTCATGTGAAGATGCTTCTAGCGGGGTCTTCCAAAGTTCCTAGGAAGACCTTGCACCCAAAAGCAAACTCAGTGAAAGTCGGGCATTTAACTTGTTCAAAAGCTGAGCAAATTATTCCACTCTACATTCCCTGCTGCAGTTCTGTGCTGGTACCCACTCAGCTCAGTTCAAGCCAGCACAGGTGACTGCACTGAAGTTTAGAGTACTTTGAGTACTTAGAGTACTTTGAATACTTAGAGTACTTTGCTAAATATCCCCGATCTTAGATCCTAGTGCCTTTGTCACTCTTCAAGTGGAAATCTGGTCTCCCAAATCACTCAGGTGCTTTACAAAGTTTTATCCAAAGCTCTTTGGTTTACAGTCTACTACATCTTTGTCAAGTGGACTGATACACAGTAGGGTAAGCAGAAAAGTGGAAGAAGTATATTTTAATGGTCTGTCACAAACATTACTTGATGTGAACATGTAGTTTCAAGGCAGCTGGGTTTTTCATTGCTACAAGTCTTCTAGGTGTAGCTAAATCCTTATATGCTTTTTTGTTTACACTAAACTGTGAGTGAAAAGAAGAAATCCTTTGGACTACTTATCACTTCTCCTCAGCTTCTCAGTCAAATTCAGTCAAACATGCCAGGGAATCACCAAACACAGAACTGTTTTTCCACTGGCTTCTGCTCAGTCCTAGACCTTGGCATGCAGTTAATTCCAAGCCTTACTGCCAGGAGCAGTAGCAACTTTGCTTTTTCCTTTCTTTTTCATTTTCAAGGTTACACAACTGCATAATGTTGTATCTACTTCATAGATGTGAGGAACTATAGAACTACCTTACAGTTAATGTGCATGCAGTAAAAAGAAGGGAAAAAAAAAAACCATCTCAACTCTTTCTATCCAAACTGGACTTCATTAACATGGAACTAATTTAATCTGCCAGCTATATCTAATAAGGTGCTTTCCTGACCTTTTCCAGGCCTACAGTTAGGGTAGCATTCATAGTCAGTGTGGCTTTTAGTTAAACATTCTTTAATGTGAATCACTGCTTCTCCCAGTTGAAAGAAACTGTGTGTGAAATCACTGGAAGAACTGAATGAGCCTATGTTTTGGCACTGCAGCTGCTGAAGGACATGAAGTGTTTTGAGCAATAATTTTCAGTAGTGGTCCCAGTCTGTACAATATTAAGGAAGGGTATTAGAGGACAAAGAAACTCCAGTTCGCACTTCAGGAGTGTGTCTACAATGTTCAGAAACTGAAAGAAATCTGAAATTGTGGCTAAGCCAGTTTAACTCAAGAAATCTTTTTATGTTCCAAGTTCATGAAACAGCTGCAGTGACAAGTGCTGAGTAATTCAAAACACCTGATGAATTCATGAGTTAGTCAATGACACCGATGCACACACTGACATGGATAAAATAAAGCTAAACATCCATGCTAGAGACAGAGAAGGGTAGAACAAGCAAGTCCTAGATAACTCAGTAGGAAACGGATGGCAGAAGAGTTGCATAAGCACAAATATGAAAACTAGACCATGAAATTCATGCTCTAGCTAAGTCTGTTCGTGGACACATAGTTCCTCAATTATTGTCTTAACTTGTATTTACTATCATCCTGTTGACAGGAACGTGAAATCCTACACAAGGCTTAAATAAAATTAATAAAATATCTGGGGATTGTAGAGAACAATACAAATCTTTCAAAGATTAAAAAAATAGATGCTATATTTTTTAGTGCTAGGCTCTCATAAACATGCTCATAGTTTGTGTTAGTCCATCAAACTGAAAGGCATATGCTATCTCTGATCTCTGTGCAGAACCCCCGTTGAGATTAATGTGAGTTCTGTGTGAAGAAAGAGACTAGAATAGGCCCTCAGTTCACAAATAGTAAGCAGGCTGCTTCAGGAAAAAACATGTTTTCTTACAACAGTGTTGAAATTTATTTGGAAGTTTCAAATAGCTTCTCTTCAGATGCAAGTTCGTATGTATGGCCATGAGCATGTTCACTCGTCAAAAAGACCTGTCAGAGAAAAGGTGCCCAAATCTACCTGTTGTGTGAAATGTTTTGCCGTTATGTTGAAAACACATACTTCATCTCTGAAAACCTTTTCTCATACAGTAAAGACTAATCCTCTGTTTCACCCTCATCTCTGCAAATTAAAGGCTTTGTCCATTAGTTAGGTGACATTTTTATACAGACTGTCATGAAACTGTGCCTTATATCCACTTTCAGCTAAAAAAAGATCTACAGGACTTACTGCATCCCGCTTTGTAGCTGAAACCAGGAGGAAGAAGGAATCCTTGCTGTGCAGCTGCTGCTAGGGTTCGTTGGTCTGGAGGAAATACTGGAATCATTAATGGAGGCAGCTGACCCTGGACCTGCTGAACAAGAGAGGGAGAATCAAACACGGAATTTTTTCTGCAGACAATGTCTGCTAACACCCTTTTACTTCTGCTCTGAGGTCAGGTTTGAATATGCCTCTCTGTAACGGGGTGTCCCAGCAGCATCCACTATTCAGCTTCATCTTGATTACCAAACACTTCATAGGAACTACATTAATCCAAAATAAACTGAAAGATTCCACATATCTATATCACAGCTATATTCATATACCTCTATATAGAGTTCCACATATATGCATACCTATATCCCAATTAATTACTCCCCCTCCCCTCCTCCAAGCCCATGTTGACTCTCTTATCTTTGACTGTAGGGTGGCATTTTCTTCTCTTTTACTGCACTGTGTAACACTATCTCTGCCTCAGACAGTAGCTTTCACCCTGACTGAGCCCAAACACAAAGACATTCCTCTCAGAAGTACAAATAAGGGCGTAAGTAGCAAACAGCACAGTCAGTACTATTTTTCTGCCCATACACATGCACTTATTTGTGCAGGAGAAAATACAAGGTCTCTGAGATGGTAAGAAAAAAAAGGTTTAGACATTTTATTCTCAAATAAAACACAGCTATGTCTGAAGCATTAGCTGTTCAACTCCGCACAGCAACTGTACACAACCATGCAAGTCAGGAAGTGGAAAATATTATATTAAGTGGATATTGCAGGGGACTTAAGACATGCAGAAATTAGTCATCAAAACTGGAAGTTGGCCATGGCACAACATCTAATACGATTGCTTTTACCCAGTTCTGTCAGGGTTTTTAATTGCTAGAAATGGACATCGTCTTTGTGTTTCGCAGAGATGAGAAACAAAAAGTTTTCTACATGAAAATGCAAAATGACTACTTTTAATGAAAAAATTTTTAATTAAAAAAACCCACAGTCAATAAAGGGAGACTGACTCAGTTTTTAAGAGAGCTCATCTAGATTTTTGATGGCACTGTGGAGCTAAGGCACCAGAGGCAGATATGTTATCGAAGACTGCAGTTTCATTTGTGCCTTAAGAAACTTGGAGAATTAGAGTGTTGATAGACAACCTGCTATGAGCAGAGGCATAAGAAGGTGCTCCTCCCTTCATTACTGCCTGCACAGCAGAACTGGCAAAAGAGAACCAGCACAAGCTCCTTGGCAGCCACAGTTCAGACTACAGCATCTGCACTTAATTTCATTTTAATTTAATCTCCTGAAAATCCAGGAGATGTCTCAGTTCACCCAGCACTGTTATAAGGCATAAGACTGATACAAAATTTGGGATGGTAACCTCTTAATTTATGCCAGGACCTGTCAACACCTCTGTGTGTGCTGACTGTATCTTTATAGTCTGAAATAATTTTCAAGGATGAAGTTCAAGACTGCTGTTGACGGAAATTTTTGCAGTGGGAGATTAGGATTGGGACTGAAGCTGGAGTAGATGTAGCTCCAGCCACTGAAGTAGCTTGATCCATTTTTTTGTTACTTCAGTATTTTCCTTTCTACTCTAATCCTGTTAACTAGAAGACATACATACTTTCAACTGGATTGCTGGAGAAAAAAATTACATAAAATGTGATTTATTCTCTATTCCCATTCAGTCATCCTAGTACAGCCCAATATCTGCCTTTTCTTCATGTGTTTATTTTTTGTTTGTTTTGCTTGGGGTTTTGTGGTTTGCTTTTTTTTTAAAGACAAAGACAAAGTAACTATATTCTTTTAGAACAAAAATGAACAGCCGTGTGGAATTTTTGCATAGTACTCTTCTTCGGCAAAGAGCCACAGAACTTTTTTTTTTAAATGGTTTCCAAGGATGAAAGTGACTTTGCCAAGCAAAGAAGCTTCAAAACAGGACTCAAAAACACTAATAGAAAGACAGATGGTTCTACTAAGAGCTCTGCTGCCAAAAAAAATGTTAAAAAAAAAAGTGAAAAAAATGGAGTGATGTTATTGAAGCTGACTGCAAAGTTCTCTGATGACTGCAAATACTCTTGTCCCACTGCAAGTGTTAACTCTGCCTCCAGGGCTAATATAACTAAAGCACCACACACACACAAATTGTCATTGCCAAGCCCACAATGTAGCACAAGTCTGCACTTGATTCCAAGTGACTGCCAAATACACGAGCAAAACACCACACTGAAAAATTCCCATTTAGGAAAACATTTACCAGGAAAATGCCCTTTCTTCTTAACTCTGACTGCAGCATTTCATTTTTTTGAAATAGCTGCTCCTCTTTATCTCTCCAAGGGGCCTTATACCCACTAATTTCAAATGACACAACCCCGGTTGCATTAAGGAGGTAAGAACTATAGAGTGATGAGGATGGTTTGCATGGATACAGAAATAACGCAGTCAAAACAATGTGATTTTCATTCCAGGATGGAATGTATGTAGCAGCACTCAAACAGCTACACTTCATTTTCTCCTAAATATAAATAAATGCAAACGTTAGTTTATTTTAATCCGATTACCTGACACAACATGATATAAATTACAGACTCTTCGTTTTTTAAGGCTCATTTTACTACTACATCTTAACTTTTGTTACGTTTATTATTATTAACTAGAATTGCTAGGATACAGCTGTCCCGAGAGGCACCAAATACAGGCCCTCCTTTTGAGTTTAACATGAAGGGCATTTCCCTCTTTCTTTTTTTTTTTTTTTTAAGCCATTACTATGTCAGTTACTTCTCTCTAATGGCTTTTATTATATGGCTAACATACTTCCCAGTGTTTTCTGGATGATAACTTCTTGATACTGCATTTCTAATTTGAACATAATGGACTGCAAATCAGAACTGTTTTCCAGACCCTTCAATTTGTTCTGCTAATGGACATATGTCCATAAAAAGAAATACCTCTTCAACAGTCTCAGAATCTACATAGCTGTCAAGATTCTCCACTTGCCAGCCTTTCTATGTGATTACCTCTTCTTAGTTCTAATTTCCTAAAAGTGAAAACTGTATTTGAAATCCTTACAAAATTCCCAATGGATTTTATGGGCTACAATTTCACCCTGCAACTTCTCATCTACTTTATGATGTTAGTTTGGATGACACAGATACAATCTTCCAAGGGCCTGTTTTTTCACTACACACACTACTGCCACAATGTCAGCTGATCACACAGTTCCCTGATCTTCCTTTTAACTGAATGCCACATTAATCAGAAGTATTCTTGTACTGCATGACAACCCACAGGGACATGGTACACACAGAAAAGGCATGGAATGCACATAAAATAACAAAGAAACAAACCAAATGTCATGAGACCAAAATATTCTACACAATCAATTCACTAGTCAAGGAATTCAGACTTTCATTGTAACATGGGCTTCCCTTTTGCTCCAAATCACTTGCCAGAGATATGAAAGACATACCTACTTTACATTTAGTTTGTGAGAAACAACACCCCTTAAGGAAGCACAAGAGTTCAAACAGTCCAAGAAAATAAAGGTTCTCTAATTCATAATGACCACAGTAAGACATCTTCTGTAATGGCGATGTATTTTAGGAGCATGAGGAACTCCAACTAAGTATAACCTAGAGCCAAATCAGGGAATCTTCACACTTGCCACTGAAAATCCAAAAACGAGACAATCCCTAAAGAACTTATCAATGCAAAAACCAGTATGAGCACATCACAAGAAACTAATAGTGTGTCTACTGTCCAGGTGGGAAACTGAGGCACCCACAGCTGCCTGTAGAGATTTCTGATTTTCAAAAGTGCCTCACTGTATCTTTATCTGGATCTTTATTTGTTTCAGTGCCTTTGAAAAACCTGGCCTTAAGTGACTTACCATATCAAAAGAAATTTGTTGATAAACTTGGAACCAACTCAAGCTGTTGAAGCCTAGGCCAGCATCTTCAAAAGTCTGTGCATGTCCTTTATGACTTGACCATAACAAATCCAACCACACAAAGTCATGCATTCAGTATAGCCAGATTAGATTCCCAGCATTCCCAGCTTCATTATAATTGTAGTATTTCTGCCTAAATTCTGGTCTCCTACCTACTTTTAGGAACATACTATGGTTACCACAGCTACCTAAGCACTAAGCAGTATGTTTTTAACAGTTACCCCTACTGTTTGTTACTAGCTCCTCCTGTGACTTAAATAAATTCAGATTGCAAACACTTGACAACTACAGTTCTACTCTATTTTCTGTAAAATGTCACGTGTGCTTTGGGTCACTATGTAAATAGCTACATAGGCAAAATAGTTTAAAGAAACATTAAGACTGCCAAGTTAGGCATTCAGATCTTAGGAAATGTCAGAATCAGGGTAGCATGCATGATCTTATTTTGGTCCTTTATGCCCATGCATCCTGACAAAATCTTTACCTGGAAGTTCACAGTTCCTCCCCCCGCCCCAACTCTTGCTTAATCTAGAAGTCTTATAATATTTCTTAATAACATAAACCCATACTTTCAACAAACCTAAGCCCCTAACATAGCAGCTGCTATTAATTTATTTTCTCTTCATACCCTTTCACCAATTTCATTTCCGCAGTTGCTCATTACATGTTTATTAGCATCAGCTTTTATATAAGTTCTCCTCTCTCCAAGGTAAATATCTCAACACATTTCTCGGCAGCCACATATAACACTTTCCACTGAGGGGCGGATACTGCTCGTCCACCCACCTCTAGTTCTCCAGAAGCAATTCTACCCCTCTTGGTGAGACTGGTGACGGAGCAACGAATTACTCAGTGTGAATAAGAATGGCTGCTAAAAGCAACACTCTCTTCTCTACAAACTGACAAAACTCTGAGCAGTACTTTACTCTTGAACTGTTCAGAAGATGTGCCCTTCAGGAGCCATACAAGCATCTTCACTGAAATAGAGTCTTTACGTGGCATCTTCACGTAGAAACGTGGCTACTTTTTATTTTTGAGTTATTCTCAGCTGCCTCAAATAAGTTCAGTTTTTACAATCCTAGAACAGTGGATGCACATGAATTATTCTATTAAGTTCAAACCGTTGTATGAACATCTTCTTGCCTGCGATGTGTTTGTAACTTAAGCGTCTCTTCTACTGTTTATGAAAGAATGCAATGCACATTTAACATGCAGTAACATAAATCTGTCCTTCAAAAATGACATGTTTAATTGCATTGGTCCCCCCTTCCTCCAGAAACACTTGGCTCCCGGTGGTGCACACTATGCTGAAGGACCGGATTCTTTAATTAGCACATGTGTTGGCCACCTCTTTCTCTCTCCCTCACCCACCCCCCCAATGTCTATCTTAAGGGAAATAAAAATATATGTCCTCATATAACTACAATCTGCTATTTTCCCTTACAGTGACGTTTAAAATAAGAAAAGAAAATGTTGTTCTCTTTCTCTTCCATATATCAATTCCCTAAATTGACATACGTGTGTCCTAAATCTTTACAGCAGGGAGCCCTGCCTACCCAGGTTATGCAATGATCACTCTCCTACTGTGTTTGAGGTGGATTTTTATGGGGTGCTTAGTGAATGTTTAGGATGCAAACCAGAGGGTGGATGGCTAGAAGGAGAGATGCAGAGAGGAAGACACTGATGGGAAAGAGAGCACACCCATTCCACCCCATGCTCTGTAGTTTTTACCACTGCAGAGCAGCTCACTCTTCTATCAGATTAGTAGAGGGTATCCTGACAAAGGATTTTGTGAAAGTTTTTTCTTCCTAATCACTACTTGTAAATTCTTCTGCAGTGGATGACTTGGGTCCTAAATACTGGTTTCCCTTTGATGCTGAGGCTTACACAATTCATACCAGTACTTATCAAAATCCACCCTGTCCAAACACCTCAGTTCACTCAGTAGCTCTCACTGCTCTCACAGTTGTTTGCAAGCAGTGATACTGATGGTAGAAAACACACTCTCCTGATGGCAATTGCTTAAGAAGCATAAAGGTATTTAGGGAGACACCTCCATCACTCACCATACACACACAACAACTCCATTTGGAGAGTGGTGTGGAAAAAAAATATTAGTTTGATGGAATATGGAGACAGTCCTTACCATAAATGGTATATACACAACCTGGCTCATGAAAACTACAAGGAACAAACTTCCAGGAGAAGTGAAATATGTCTCAGGAATTACATAAACTTTTTTCATTTTAAAAAACCAAGGCTTTTAAGGCTGGAAACTTTCTGTTTCTGCTCAGTCCTTTAAGAGAATGCAGGTGTCACAACCAGCATCCATCTCAAATTCATCTCATCAAAAAGTCTGTAAATGAACACATACTCAGCCTTTTTAACTAAAGTGCAGAGAAGTGCCTTAAACTGCCAAATAATACAGAAAGTAGCTGTTTCCATGTTGATAACTCGCTTCCAAAGGCTTCCATCCTCCACTTCATACCACAGAAAAAAATGCACTGGTGAGAGACAAACACCTCCAGCAGCACTTTGAAGGACAGAAGCCAAAAAGACTTTTTGCATTAAGGAACATCTCTTGGATATTTCCAAAGGAAAAAGCAGTATTACTTATTCATTTCTGTAACTAAAATAAAGAACTTCAGAAACCTTTTTTGTTTGTTTGTTTTTTTGTTTGGTCGGTTGGGTTTTTTTGTTGTTTGTTTTTGGGTTTTTTTGTTTCTTTTTCTTTTATATATATATTTGATTTGGTACAGAAAAAAACACAGAGAGGAGGGAAAAGCAGTAAGATGACTTTTTTTGCATTTGGGATGACTTGTAACAGGAAGTATTCACACTTGTGCCACTTAGCATGTAAGGAACCTACAGTGCACTTCTGCCACAAAGGCATTGCAACAAATAACCTAACTGAAAAGGAAGAGACCACCTGAAATAAAAAGAACATAAACTGGAATTCTTTCCAATATGCAGCTGTTTTAAGACAAAAGCCTAAGAGTTCACATAGGAAAGGCTGCTCCAGACTATAAAACACCCCAGTGTATGGGGTTCTCTGGCAAAACCAGGACTTTCAGAGCGAGCTACTATGATTCAGGTAACAGCTACACTGGAAGACTGAAGTGCACTCTCAAAAGAACCCTTTCTAATCCCGGCTCAACTGCCACACTCAAAATAATTTGCTCTTTCATTTTTACAGAAGAAAAAGATCCATTGTTTGCTTGATTGAGCCACTTGTTTCATGAAGAGGTTAAAGTCAGCAGAGGACACAAAATTGGCTTTTGAGGTATGATGACCAATGTCTCAGCCAAAATTACTTATTTAACCTTTCTTAATATTCACACAAACACTATGTTTCTCATGGCATAGCTTCCAAGCACCTAGGCACCTTGTTTAAATGTTAGTACCCTTCCTAGAAGAATAAGCCATGACTTTAATGGAATCCTGCCACAAACCTGTGGCTGTCAAAAATGCTGATTTATATACTATATTGTCCTCCATTTGTGCTTTCGCTGGCTACAAGCAACTCGCTCCTAAAATGCAACTGTCATGTAGCAAGAGTTAATCTGCAAAGTCACTTCCTTCAAACTGGAAAATCTATGAGCTTACATTAATGACTGATGCTACCTCGCAGAGTATGATGGAGCACAGAGTTTCCAGATGCTTGGTTAATGCTTTTCCCAATGAGGTCTGGACCAGTGCTGATTGCTCTAGCAGTAAGCTATTCAGCGAAACATTTGTCAGTGAAAAGAAAACAGGTGTGAGATTTCCTGATGTGATTTAAAAGACAGCATGTAGGATAATTTCTTGAGTAGTGCATGCGTACTGTTTTCTACAGCTGATCTATTATATATTGGTTCAGTTATTCAAATTATAATGAACTGTGGGTTGATTTGTACATAAAGAATAAGAGATAAAAAGCAGTATACTTCCCTTATCATTGTTCATAACAGCCTTCCAGAAGTGACCTGTACACTTTTCCTTCCGATTTTCCATGTTCTATTTAAAAGGACTTAAGTAGCCAAGTTTTGAGCCTTGCGTGCTAACCCAGCCCTCTTTCTTTTGGAAGTCACTTCTTTGGTGTACCCAGCACTCACATTTTACTAGATGAAAAGTCTTTGTCCAGCAGTATCATGGATTGCTGTCAAAAGAGCTCTGGAAAGAAGGTCTAGCATGAAGCGCTGCAGCATAGAGTGCAGGGAAGGGCAAATAGGACAGTTTTGCTAATGGGGGATGTTTCTATTTGAGGATGTCAGAATGACAGGTATAACAGTCAAGACAGCAGTGCAGAATCTAGAGGACTCTTCCTGTAAGAGCACAGGGCTTTTTCAAGGTTGACTCTGCAGATCCCAAAGTTATTAATCAATGAGTAGGCTGTAAGAACAATAGGAATGGGTAGGAAGGCTCAGAACTAGCACGGCACCTAAAGAGGAGGGAGAAGAGCAATCATCCAAAAATGACTTTTCAAGAACTTCTGTGAATGCTGGAAGTCAATAGACTCAGGTAGGGAAATAAATTTTAGTGTTACACGCCATCACAGGCAGCAAGTCTGGCTCCTTTTTGACAGATAAATTCTGTGACCTAGGAGAAATGCCCCACCTTGCTATCTCTTCAGAACTTTTGAGGCACCTTTGGGCTCATCCCAAGTATTGTTGTGCAAACCAGACCATAAAATGCTTGGCTATAAACCTGCCCAAGATGGGTTTCAGGTTGAGAATGCATCTTAGGTAATTTATTCCAAATAATTTTCTAAAATAACTTTAAAATTATCTCTTAATAATTTCTAAATTTATCCTAACCATAGTTCTTACTCCTGTGTAGAGTGAAGCAATGCAGCTTCTGGAGTGTGAACCTACTAACCAAAGATTTCTTTAGTGCATTCCCTCCAAAAGATCAAGAAATGGGTGGCAAGAGCAAGGCTGATGCCATTATTCTTAAGCAAGTGGTATTTTTTGACATATAAAGTTTTTCAGAGGCATCTATGTTAAGAGCAGCTGCTACACCTCCCCCTTTACCTTGTTTATTTTTCTCCAACATATTCAACTAATCATTCTGATGTATAAATTGCAGCAATATTTTTCCTGTCTACTGTTCCAAACCCCCAAATTCTTAAATGGAAACAGGGAAAACAGTTCAAATTAGGAAACCACTGTATTTGAGGTTGTGTATAGATGATGGCTGGTTCCATGACCTCATTTTTGACACAATGGTAAGGTTCAAATTCAGAACAGATCAATATCTAAGACCTAAACCACTAACAGTGGACTGCCTTCTTCAGAGACTGGGTATTTTACTGATGGCACAGAAGCACTCGTAGAGAACAGCTGTGAATCAAGAGTAGCACTCAGCCCGTTGTTCAAACACTCATTATGAGTCACCCATGACACGTTGCTTGCAATGATTCTCTAAATAATTACATCAAAATATTTAAGTCTTACAAATTATGATGAAACAATTCTACTTTTATAACCCCTAACACAGAAATCTTGCCTTCTTATGTAAGTGGACACAGAAGATGGGGAGATCATTAGAATTATGCCTTAGAATAACTACTTCTTGTTTTGGTTCGGGGGTTTTTTTGGTGCCAATTTCCTTAATATGATTTAGTGTAATACTACCATACAGAGAGGAAAGGGTATTCTTTCAAGAAAAACCCTAAGGTTCCAAGACGTGTTTTTCACTCAGCATCTCTTTGACAAGTGGAATATCATTAATTAAAACAAACACAACAATTTCAGTGTGTAGGCGGTGGGCAAGAAACAGGGGTTATTTAATATCATGTAGTGGGCAGAAATTCAAAACCCATTCGGCTGCTGAACAGTGCAATGGTATAAACAAACACGAAAGTCTTATCAAAGTCATCCACTTAAAATCATACTATCTAGAAAAAGAGAGAAAAAATAGACTTAAAGGACTAAAAAAAAAAAAATAAATTTCAGCACTAGAATTCAGTAGCTCCTCTTGCTTTCTTTAAATGGAAAGGTTGAGGGACACGGTTAATAAAACTGCATACCATCTAATACAGTATAGGGGAAAAAACCATTCTTCATAATACAATCAGTGTAGACTCCTGAAGAATTGGGTCTGCTCACAAAATCTTAGACCAAGATCCACTGACTAAACCCTCTAAATGCACTTTCTTTTTCCCAATTTTACTATTGTTAAATCAGGTACATGTTTCAGCCTAAGTCTGTGTCCAGTGAGATCAGAATACAAGCTGCTACAACAACTCAGCGTAATTCTTTCCTGAAAAAAAAATATTATTATTAATATTACTACTATTATTGCTATTATTATTATTATTGCTGTCATTATTGCTATTATTCTTATTGTATATTGAGTTTTATTGCTTTCCACAAGATCTTAAAAACCCCTGCACTTCAACGTTGGACAAATGGCCAGGAAAGCTCAGACCAAATGTTAGTAGAAACCTCTGTGGAAAACACATTTCTAGTATGGATAGCCTCTAATTGCTGCCCAGGGAAATGCACAATAAAGACCTCTTTTCAATCTTTCAGCTGTTCAGACTTGTTTCTGCCTGTATCTTCTGCCAGTGGAAGTGTTCCTCAGTAGAGTTCAGTTTTACCATAAAAAGTTTGATTTTAAAAGGAAAATGGATTCAGGTTGCAGAAGAAATACTATTAAATAGATACCTCGCCACCCTTCCATTCATGCCCTGATGCTTTTTTTTCCTTGTTACCAAAATCCTCATACAAAAATGTTTTTCACAAGTTTTGTTTGGGAACATTTTTTGAATAGGCCTGAAGACAGTCTCTCTTTTTGTGCCTACAATTTAGTGACAGCAATGCAGTTAAAGCACAATTAACTGTAGATAGACTGATAAAGTTTAGACATCTCATCATTTGATTTCTGTGTACAGCCAGGTAACCAGCTATCCAAATTCTGCAGCTTTTTACTGCATTGAATTGCAGACACAAATATTTTGATTGCCCAAAACATTTTAGCTTTTTTCCCCTCTGCTGTCTCTTTCAGTTCTTCCTTGTCTTCCTCCTCCTCCTTTATTATTAAAAATATGAGGAAAACAAAAAAGGGAGGGGGCTATAAAAGAAAAAAAGAGAAGACTATATGCGATTGGTTTTTTTGGCTCTTGTAGATATGGACCATGCAATGGAGAAGAAAACTGAAGAAGGTGCTCCTACCTCACAGGAGCACCTCTCATCATAAATCAGTTTTTAATTTTACTGGTGGATTACAGCAACCAGACAAACATTTGCTGCCTTACCTCCCCTGGCTATTGCTCTTTGAATCGGCTTGGCTATTCAAGGTGCAGTTTAGGAGTGGGAGCCCCAACTGTCTTACAGCTCCCAAGAGAACACCTGACTGGGGTGCAGTCGGGGAAAACAGAACTGCATTCACAAAGCATAACACGCACGGGTAACAGGGAAGTGCAGGATCTCACAAGAGGGGGGAAAGTACAACATAATGAAAATGAATAATCTTGGGGTATTTTCTTCCTAGTCTGAAGTAGTTCTTGAATGTACAATCATTTTTTTCTGGCTTGACTGCCTTTAAATACACACATACCATACTCCTAGCTCAATTTTTAAGCCACTATAGGTATTAGAGGACAATTTACATGTGATTTGCATTTTTTTCCCTGTGCCTGTGGTTTTGGTAAGTCTTCCAAACCTAATGACTGTTCTTTTGGCCAGCAACATAAATGCTGTAATCACACAATTATTGTGCTGGGAACAGTTTAATTCAGCATTTTGTTCTCAACCACAGAACAATTACTCAACAATTTTGGTTAACCATACTAGCTCACTGCCTGGAGAGGAAGCAGAATATTCACAAAATCTATTGTCTTACATAAAGGCAGTCAGTAGATTCTTATCTATTATAACTCTCCAGCATCTCTTTGCTCTTTGAGGTACTTCCACATACTCCCAGTTAATGAAAATAAATTACCAGCAGCACACTGTATTAGCTTATTCATCTCTATCTGTTGAATGCTTTTAATTGTGCATTTGCATACTAAAGAGAAAGGTAGATGGGATGTGTCTGGGAGAGAGGGATGTAATAGAGCACTGTAAAAAGCTCTGAAAACTACTACAGTGATATTATCCATCTACTCTATTCTAAGCATAAACCTTGGCCATTCAGGACTCATTTTGAAGTTCTGCTCTTAAGCCACCCATTTCTCTTCAATGAAAAGAAGAACAACAACCGCAACACAAGAATAAGAACGTAACAGAAGAAATTTTCTGATCAATTGATTTATTCCTAGAACTATTTATACAGAAAGACTGTTGGTCATGAAGTACTCCCAAGATCTTTTTAAGAACCATCTGAGGCAGAGAACAAGGTTTTAACCCAGAATGCAGCCTCTGAGACTGGAGGCTTGGTGTAATTGAGAATCAGGGGATTACAAAGGTTCACTAACACAAATCAGCAGTTTTCTTTTGTGCTACTCTGGGACAGCCCCAGGTTCAATGAAATGGTGATGATGAACCTCACAGCACTCATCATATCATACATGACATGACAGCACTTGATACCAGTGAGTTTGGATAAAGGGAAAGTGGGAAAAGCCCTTGAGTAGTCTACAATCACTCTCTGGCATGACAGAGGATGTGTAGATTTATATAAAAACCCCATCATTTTCGCCAGATGAACAGTTTTGTAAATGTTTACTCCCAGTGTTTTGTTTGGGGTTTTTTTTGTTGGATTTTTGGTGCTTTGTTTTTGTTTGGTTTTTTTGTTTGTTTAATTTAGGCACTTACACTTAACAGGTTTTGTGTGGTAGACCTGATTCACAATAAATTGAAATGAAGTTCTGAGACCTCAGCAAGAACAGATTCAAGCTAATTAACTATTAGGATCCTCACATATTTTCTGCTCTAAATTTCAGTCCTGGAAGCATTTTACCTATGCAAATAAAAATATTTTAGTAATTCCTTTTCCACTTTTGTTTTTTGCCTTGTCTTGCCAGTCACTGGGAATATTTTTGTTCAGAGTTGTAAATCTGAAAACGGCAACTCTGGCAACATTGCTAAACAAGTAAAATTAAACTAATTAAACAAAGCTGACTCAAAAAACTTAGTTTAATAGTTAGAGATATCAGAAAGGAGACCAGTAGTAAACATGATGAAAACATAAGAATAATATTTGATTTTTTTTAATGCCTTCAGTTTTTAAGAAGAAGTATTCAGTTTAGAAAAGAGACTTCGTAATAATCATTATTACTTAAGGGCAAAATTTGGCCTGTAGGAACTTTGTGTTGAGTCCTTGCTCTGCTGAAGTCAATATAAATTGCCCCTGATGATACTCTGCAGAAAAAACTTAATTTAAAAGAATAACTCTGATTAAAAAAAAAAAAAAAAGACAAGGCATCTATGGAGCAGAACATGGATGCAAATGTCATTATCATCAGGACACTGAGCTATGACACTTATTTTTTTGCTCCATTTATGACACGAGCAATAAGTACTGTTTTGCTTAAAGCCCAGTTTCAGTAGATGAGAAGACAGGCCTCATCTCTCTGAGATGTGGGAGACACAGTGTGAACTGCACTTAGGAAAGAGAAGTCCCAAGCCAGTTCTTTCAATTTCTTAGGCAACTGTTAAGCTTTCACCAGGCTACTGTATTAAAAAAAAAAAAAAAAAAAAAAAAAAAAAAAAAAAAAAGAAAAAAAAAAGAAGAAAAAAAAAAAGATCTCTTCTTTAACTGCTGTATGTGGGAAAGGAGGCCACTTTTACAGTCATGTCACTGTGCTTCAGGTACCTGTGTGCTGAGCCTTTTGGGTGCTGCCTGTGCTGCTCTGCCTCGTTTCTGGATTGTGATGACCCTTAGGCAGGAGTTAAGCATTTCGGTGTTTAGACCGGAGCAGATTCAGAGCATGCACAAGAGAAGAAATACAGAAAAATCTCAGGTTGCATCAACAGGTGTTGTGTATGTTTAGATGCCCCTAAAACTTCAGCTCTCATATTTGAACTACAGATCTTAGAAGCTCTGTCTAAATGATGTCTGGACAGGACACATGTGTGAACTCAGGAAGCACTTTTGGGACCCTCCGTTTAGATATTCCCAAAGTCTACCTAAGTCCCGTTATCAGAGAGTAAGTCCTCTTTTTTGATGTGATTTTAAGCCAGGCAGGTAAGAATTCTACAGAAAATTACCTCACCAAAAAATGCTGCAACCACGTTAGAGCTCCTAGTACCGTTCCCATACTCTCCAAAGGCAAGGCAATAAAACGACAACAGTGCTACACAACAACACCCTGCTTGTGTATGTGCATGGACATTGTTAACAAAGACACAGTTGCATTCCTGCAGCCAAATGGTTTTGAATAAAATAATCATGGAGCTCCTTGGCACCTAAAGGAATGGTTTAGGACACGAACTGCTGGCTTACTGACCGGCCTTGAAACCTGTTATATATATGCAAACACAATAGCAACACTTCAATATCCCATAACAAATGTAACTACAGATATGTCTAACGTGTGGTAAGGCAAATGAAAACCTATCTGAAGTCTTTGCGTTCAATACCTTTCCCCAAAAAGAAAATTATTATTTTAGCAGTTCAAACCTGAAATATTTTGCCAGAGAGTTTGTTCATTAAAATGTGACCCATTCTGAACACACTGTGTCCCTTTAAGACTAAAAGTCAGAGCTGTGTGCTCTGAGCCTTTTCATCAAGATGACTCATTCATTCATGGGCAGCTTGGATTGTATGGCTGGCTTATGGTAGCACTCTAAATTAGTACTCACACAATGGAGAGCTTATACAATTGCAGTAGTCCATATCCAGTAAAACTGCCTTAGTGCCTTGAATAATGGGCCTTGCTAAGTCTCTAACAGTTCTGTAAGAACCTCTAAACAGCTGCACACAACACATGACCTGTGCCATCTTTACAATGCCTGCTAACCATGAAAGCAAGCTTTGGGAACTATTTCCTCTGCACCCTCACCATTGGACAGCATCAATCCTTTTGCTTTTTAGAGAACAAGGGGATTTTTTTTCCCCCCCTCCTCTTTCTTTCTCACTTTTTTTTTTTTCCCCTTTTTCTTTCCAATCAGCTCTCCACTGATCATCCTTCACACTTTAGCCTCTGCCCCAGAATACTCCGGACAATAGTACTGATTCCATCTGTGCTCTCCATTAAAGCCCTCGTAATCCTCCTCCAAACAGCTGGACGCTCAGACTCCACACACAGACACTCCTTCTGTGGAACTGTTTGGCTACAATTACGCTGAGCTTGTGCTTATTTCAAGTCCCTGCCTGCAAATGCCTTCCGAAGGGTCCCCCAGGGCTGCACGGTAGAATGTCCTGACGCAACAAATCTAACAATACGTCGAGACAGACCCACACTCAGGCGAAAATGTGCTGCTAAGTCACCTCAGTGCCATGCAGCACTTGCAAGTTATTTTTCAGACAAATGACAATATTAATGACAAGCTTCAAACTCCCACCATGTCATTAAGTAATCATGGAAGAAGCATCCTCAGTTATTTAATCAAACGGTTTCAATACCTTTATTTTAATGTCACAGGCGCTGCAATGCCTCAGTTTTGCTTAGAAGCCTCCTTTTCAGGCGCTGCAGTGGTTTGGCTCTCTCCTGGAACAGCATCTGTTCAGGAGAATGATCTGACCACGTTTTGAAACGACTGAACGTTAGGGAAGGACCAGCAGAGCACACCCACAGGCTGGTCTAGCTGCGTGCCTTGATTTTTCTAGGGACCTAACTTTCCTCAGATTCAAGCAGTGGACTAAGTCCTCTCTGTCACAATTCAGCATGTTCAACGAGTATTCAGAAAAACGCAAGAGTAAGTCTAACGACGTTTATGAGAAGCCTTTGCTGATACTCCAATTAAAGTCAATAGTGAGTCCTACACATCTAAGTGCATCCTAAGTATTACAATGTGAGTGCATGTTTGACTGTGCCTGTATACACATATGCATCATCTGCGCCCATACAGAACTATAAACACACACGTTTTCTCCAGCAGATGTGTGTGCACACGTCTCACACACCACACCAGCACATGAGGAATGCTATCTATAAATCCCATTTCTGGTATTTATTTCAAAATGTAAATGTGTGTGTATGTGCACATGTACTGATATTTACACATATATTTATACACACCGTACCCACGAAACAGATGCCCCACGCACAGGAGTCCACACGCATATGCAAAGCATGTAGGCAAGTACCACAGGAGAGATGGTGATACTCAAGGGAAAATTCAAATCAGAACACAAACAGTATTTATCACATACCTCTTAATAGTTTCACTTGCACAGCGTACGCTCTCCTGTCTGAATGGGGGTGAAATCATACAATCTGAAATCTCTCGGATGCGTATCTTCTTTGCAGTCAATTGACAGACCCATGCCTATTCTTTTCCCAACTTATCATATAATATTACTGATGTACCATATTACCCACACTCAGTCCAAAGCCAGAGGGACTTTTAGGTTTCTCTGTTTTGTAACCCACAAGAGCTAAAATGAAAGTGGTTTTATAATGGACCCTTACCAGAAAGATCAAGAAGGACTATTTACAAGAGTAAATGTAGTGACAGGACAGGGAGAATGGTTTCAAACTGAAGGAGAATGTTTAAATTGGATATTAGGAAGAAATTCTTTACTGTGACGGTGGTGAGGCACTGGAACAGGTTGCCCAGAGAAGCTCTGGATGGCCCATCCCTGGAAGTGTTCAAGGCCAGGCAGGATGAAACTCTGAGCAACGTGGTCTAGTGGAAAGTGCCCCTGCCCTGGCAGGGGGGTTGGAACTAGATGATCTTTAGGATCCCTTCCAACCCAGGCCATTCTATAAATCTACAATTTTTAAGAGAAGTGGATAATTCACAGTTTCACAATGTGGCCCACAACATCTGCATGAAGCCTTGAAGCAACTCCAGACATTAGACTCCAATCACAACATTATTTATGGAAGAGCTATTGCATGTAAGTTATGTAAGTTTATTTGACCTATGGTATGAAGCAGTTTAAAGGCAGAAGGCCTCAAAAATGTATCCCAATAATTCTTCTAAATCACTCCAAAACCTATTTAAACAGATTTTTAAATTAAGCTCCTTTCATACAATTTGTTGCAGTATGAGGTAGCATAAAGATTTCATTGCTATTAGTTGAAGATATCAAGCATAATGCACAAGTGGCAAGTAACACACCTCTCCTAAACATGTCAATAAACCCTCCCTTGTGCATCAGTCCAGTGCATTACACATAAGAATACAGTCTGTCCACAGTAAAGACCAAAATTGGCTTTTTGTTGTAAACCCAAGAATTCCAAGTACATGGCTCAAAGCACAGATAAATACCTAGATTAGATACTTTTTGACTACTTCCCCCTATCTCATGAGAGGTCATTTATCCTCCAAAGTCTTTACAGGTGGTCGGCTGTCAAAGAACATACTTTCAGCTGAATTACAGGCGGTTTGGCCAAGATCCTTTTGTGATGTGGGATTTAAAAATAGGTGTTAATCATATTTTGAAAATTCTTCTACAGCTCCTTCATGGCACGTTGCTGTGTCCTAGAAACTTCAAATGAGGTTTATACAAAAGATCTTGGCAAGATCTAGCATAAAGAAAGGTAATGTTTGGGAAGTAACTCTCAGGTGCATTAAGAGCATCAGAATAGTCCGTCAGGCTCCAGCAGATTTTAAGGAGTGCCAAATATCTGAGGAGGAACTAAGCTTTTATTTAAAAAAAAAAAAAAAAAAAAAAAAGAAAAAAGTGTTCTCTCAGTTTTCCATGAGGAAACAGCCTTAAAAATATAAACAAGTTCCTATGAGTTCTGTCAAAGCATTTTTGCTGAATGTCTTTTCTTAACTGCTATTAAGTTATCTTTTCCCTTGTCTGTCCTAATCACCTCTGGCAGATGGTCCCCATTTCATCTGACATAAAAGCACCTGATAAAATAATCTGTCACCTTCCTCTTTTTTTGTCACACTCACTGGTCAGATGGACAGGGATACTAACATGACCTCCAGAAATTCCCATTTACTCTCACTCCCAGTGGACTCAATAAACAGTTGCCAAACTTTTAGTTACGGGAAGGATTTGGAAATAAAAATTTCAATTTAGGCACACAGAAGTTAGGAAGGACAAGCCAGAATGACTGTCTTTCCTTTATCTTCATTTACCTGGCTTGAAATACCATGCCTAATCCTGCAAAACTAAATTGAAGATCAATCTAACTGCCCACACCGGCTCTCCAGGTTCCCCTTTCCATTGTTCTTAAAATCAGGGTTCCCAGCCACTGCCCTATAAGGCTACAAGAGCTTCCCAGTACAGGTTCTTCAGACCCACTTCAGTTCATTGCATAAAATATTAATATTTTCTTGCTAGGTGGTAGAGCTATTTTCGTAATGTTTTAAGACTATCAAGAAGGCAGAAGGTCACCGAGGTAAAAATTGAGCGGCTATCTGAGCAGTGATACCAGGCTCTCTTAACACATGTATAAACCACAAAGTTCCAAGTCTCACTCCAAATCTCCACAATAAAATCAGATCTGGCACTTAGGCTCAGCCTCTCATAAAAACAGGCAAAGGTCAACTCCCAAGGAAGTTGTACTGCAGTTTAAAGAGTTTGGTTCGAACCTTCTCTAAACATAATAACTAGTTTCTTTCATGTCAATACAATCTGTTAGTAGCTACAAAACCCCAGACTCCCTCGTTTCAAGTGAGCTGGAATGTTCCCAGAGAGTCAGTCAGCTCCAGTCACCAGTCAGTCAGCTCCAGGGTCACTGTTGAGAAGACACTTTTAGATTTGTCCATAGTTTCTTTCCAGCTGGAAACCAAATCTGACCTATTAAACCACTGCTAGATTTACTCCACATTCTGACTGCATCAGCTGTGTGCCAGGAGCAGAACTTGGGAATTTGTCCTCTCCCACCTTTCGTCTATCACTCATCTCCACAGCTCCAAATAACTTCAAGATGGGACAAACTCCTCCCTCCCCAAGCCCTGACCTCTGTAAAATGTTGACTGGACATTACAATATACCTTCACAATGACAGTATTTCTGGTAAAAAAATACTCTGATTTTTTTTAGCCTAAAATTTACTAGAAGTATAAAGGTCTATAAAGCTCATCTATTATGGCTCAACTAAAAGTCTGTTCACTTTAGTTTTATTAAGAATTGTATTCAAACTCTTTATTGGTAATACCGGAACTGTACTGAAGCAGAATCCAATCTAATGTTTTGAGGCTGTAAAACAAGATGTTTGTGGGGAACTATTTTTATTTCAAATACGTATTTTCTTTCAATTTCAGGTGTCCTGCTTTTACCCCTCTATTTTATGGCCAAATTGTGCACTTACATATACAAAACCAGTTCATCCTGACAGCGGAAGGAAGTACACATGTACAAAAAGAGGAGAGATTTAGTTCTCCCTGTTTATGAAATAATCTTATTTAATTCATCCATGTTTCGTCAATACTACAGCTAGCACAGAGAGAAAACCTAATGAAGACAATGTGCACATCAAGAATATAAGATGGCCAAATGGCAGTTTTCTGCATGCATTTTTTCTAATAAAGTTAGTTTAACTTTTAACAGCTTAAAATAAACCTTTTATTTGTAATGTCAGGGTAGCTCAAAAGTTTACAGAACACAAAGCTTTTAGCTCATAGGGAGGCAGAAATAGATATTTTTTTCCCAATATGGACTGAATTCTTACATATGGAAGATTTCAGTCTCCTGCGTCTACTGATAAAAATGAATGGGATGTCACACAGGTTCACCTTATCTCAGATAAAAATTATTTCTTTAAGAACTTCACAAAATGTCAGACCAGTTCACCAGACAGAGGAAAAGCACTTAGATGATGATGTTGTGACACAGGACTCTTTAAGAGTCCCTGTTGAAGCAGTCGTTTTTTTAACGTCCCATATTGTATAAACAATATTAACCAGGATCAGCCATCAATTGTCTTTCATTCCCCTATAGATGTTCAGCTAGTATTCATAACATTCTTCATGCAAATGAAGGACAGTATTTTATCTTTAGAAGACACCACATTTCTCTGGGTTTTATGAGAATATGCACTTTTCTAGAGTGTGAAAAAGGATCACTGAGAATTCTGGAAAGATGTAATAGACCAAATCCCATGAAATTTGCCTGGTTTAGGCTGCAAATCTGAATGATCTGATTTGCTGTACTTATGTTGAGCCCAGGACAAATCAGTGAATCCATCCATACAAAGCTCATTGATGGTTTAGGTCCTTGGACACTGAAAGCACAGAGGAACAAAATCAACAGTAACCATCCTCAGCAGGCACTGACAAGGCCTTGGGACTCCCAGTGGAAAAATATAAGGAGTAATGTAACAGGCAAGGAGCTAGAACTGGGTGAGGGAAAGACAAAAATTAATAGCCATTTTGGTAAATGGCCTCACAATTCAAATTGCAAATCAATTTACAACCCACTTAAGAAAAAAAGACCTCACTTCCAGCTCTGAGAAATAGTTACAGAAAACCAGGAGCTCCTTATAAACTTGCAATTGTCCATGAGTAACCAACTATGAGCCTGAACTCCTGAAAGACTGAATCTTGTAAAAGAGAATAAGATAGGCCCATATTAAAACTTTTAATGACTTTAGTTAAAAAAAAAAAAAAAAAAAAAAAAAAAAAAAAAAAAAAA
>NW_020955218.1:760235-801017 GCF_003031625.1 Empidonax traillii | reverse complement strand
CATATGTAGTGTGAACAGGTTTGCTGGCACAAGCAAGTGAAAAACTCCAAGGTAAAGTTATTATTAGGGAGTAATTAGCTCTGTGAAGTAAATGAGTGAAACAATAGCTGCCAGCACTGACAATATGGCTAACATCTGACTATGTGGAAGATAACATTGTAAAGTATTGCTCCCTGAGCTAGAATCTGTTAATAACCATATGTTAGTGTAATTAATGCAGAGTCTTTCTGACCTGTTGTCACATAAGAACAATACTTTCTTGGAAACATTCAAACAGGCAGCTCTACACTCATGGATGGCAAAAAATAATTTGGGAAGTTGCTTACAAACACCTTTTCTTCAGTATTTCTTTAAAAAGAACTAAAAAACAGTAAATGGAGGAGGGAGGGAGGAAAAAAACCACACAAATCAACTTCTTTTAAGGTTGATGGCAAAGAGTTCAAACCCTGGATCAGGGCTTTCCAGACCAACTAAATGAAACCCTAAAGAATACTCCTGGATTTTAGGGGTGCTTGTAGTTCATGCCCAGACCAAATTCTGTAATTTGATTATTTTTATGGAGTGGTTTAAACCCTTTATCCAAAAAACCCCCCTTGAACTCCAGAGCATTCAAATCTGAGACCGGGTTCCAATTTTTTTGGCTTGAGCCCATTTCTAAATTGAATAGATGCCTCCAGGTGTCTGACATGCATCAGACATTCTGCCAAGGTCTTAATATACTGCTAGATAGGGAGGGTCTCCACTTGTCCCCCACACAGGACACTCTCACCTCCAAATGAGAGGATTCTGTGACTGCAAAGTGCAAGGCTGAAGACAGTTTCTCTTGAGTAGGTACTAAAAATCATGCCCAGAACTTCTGAATTTTCATAATAAGTGGCACCGATGCAATATTTTCCTCCCTTCATATCAACAACTCAAAATGTTTCAAAGAGGTCTGGTAAATACCGTTTGCTCAACAAGCCTTACATAATTACTGTATTTTCAAGTCATCGTGCTGATGTACTGTATCCCACGGAGTACACATGTCCCATAAAAAGCCCTTGTCTCTGAAGCTTCCTGATACAAAGACCTTTGTAATTTAATTTGAATATATCTCTATTCCAGCTGAACATCTCATATGCACCTCGTTCATTACAGCAGTCACACAGTCACTGGCTCACTGCAACAGTTTTCTGGAGAGGGCAAAGTGTGGTCATACATCCCAAAAGAATAGCCTTTATTTCCTAAAGAAGTAGTTAAACATCTTCAAGGACCTGGCCATACTTAATTTCAATTAAAAAAAAAAAATCCAAAATTTAATGCAAGCTTGTTAGTAGTTTCCCTTTTCCCTTTTTAGTGGGGCAGCCTGAAGAAAAAGGAAAGGTTTTTAATGCTTCAGAGGCTATTATGGCCAGGCAAAGGAGTCCTGCATGTTTGAGATCTCACACATTCATCTTCTTGCTAAACATCTGTTTAAGGCTTGTGTGATCTACCTGTCAGCACCAGTGATCCATAAAGTGTTTGAACCTCCTGTCACAAACCTCAGTGCTGGTTTGATCAGAGGCTTTGTGCACACTAATCACCCCCTTTATCTTTTCTAATGTTAGGAGAAAAAAAACACAGCAAGGCTGTCTTCCAAACCTGACTGTAATTAATCTTTCCATGGGGGAACCTGCCTGGTTTGAAAAAGCAAGATCTGATGGGCTGCTGCTCTTTTTCTGCAAGGGCCTTATTTTTCCTACCAGGCATCTTTACACTTGAGTGGTACCCTTTACAAAATACTTTAACTATATCCCAGTGACAGTGAAACAACCTTCAAGATCATCTTATGAATGAAACCGCTGGTAACTTTGCTGAGAAAAAGAGACCAATGAAAGGAGTTTGACAGAAGCATGTATAAACGATTCTCTCTTTTTAACTGCATGGGAAAAAAGGGAATCAGAACAAGAACTGGTCCCCTTTTCATCTTTCTCCTAAGCTGCTCTCTTCACTAATAATCCCACTGCTACCTTTCTTTTACTCAGCAGCACACAAATGTACTGAGAGCTGCAGGAGTTCCCAAGAGGGAACAGATAACATCAGGTGGGTTTTGGTTTTATTACAGTTTGCCTTTTGCCACTGTTTGCTTTCTGTGGCACAAGGGGACTGAACACTGTGCGTGATACAGATGACAATTTCAAAGCGCACTTTCAATGAGGTCCATAATAAATGGGAGTGGCATAAGTAAATTTAAATTTACTAACATCTTTTCTAATAAGGGAACCTTCCTTACCTGCTCAGCATCCCTGAGTCAAGGTATTATCAGTAAAATAAATTCGAGTGAGCGGGTGGTAGGAAGCAGAGGGAAACTGATGCTGCAAGACCAAATCTGGGTATAAATTTCAGAGCAATCCTCAACTTAAATGAAGTCAAAAACCTTGAAAATACATGGATAGAGTGGGCAGACAGGGTTTGTTTGCATAATTATCTAACCAGAAAGAAGAACTTTGGGAATTTGTGCAATAACGTAGCAAGTAATTGGTGGGATGTGACTACAATGATCACATGGACATCCTGTATTAGCTAAGGCTCTTAAAAATAAGGCTGTGCCACAGTGAAACACTAATCTCAGAATCCAGGTGAATTCAGAGACAAAACTAAGTGAAGTGAATCTTTCTATTACTGTCACCATTTATTAGTTAGACTGTGAGGAAGTTCAAAGGACTCCAGAGGTCCGACATCTCACGGTACACGATCAAAGAGAGTCCCATGCATTTTGTATCTTTTTTTAAAGACAAGATACCCCAAGTATGAAGCATAACAAAATAGACAGGACTAAATGTCTACCAAGACTATTTAGGGTTCTGCACTTGGATCCATCTAGATTTCATAGATTTGCTAATGGTCTGCAGGTAACAGCAGCATTAAAATTTGAGAAATAATTTGGGCACTATGGAGGGTCAGACCCTTCTGGAAAGGTTACTCAACACACTTGAGGTACTTTGGAACAAAGTGTAAAGCAGGACAGGAGAAGTGAACAAACAAAACAATGGGGTGAGCATCACCAACAGAACAGATCAGTATCAGCATGAAATATGGAGAGAAAAAATATGAGTTAAAGATCTGTGAAGAATGTTGCAGAAGTAACATCTAACTTAAATTTCATATTATGGAAAAGAAGGAGCTAATGCCAAGGCTGAAGAAAGGAGCCGGGTGCAATAAACATCAACAAAAGTGAAGGGATGTTAGTGTTTGGGGAATGTCCTGCCAGGGGAACAGGGAGACAATGGAAATGTAATGAGAACAGAAAACTCAGAAATCAAGTAATAAAATTGACAAAAGCATGATTGCAATTTTTAGGCAGAACAAAAGCTTGAATTTTAGAAATGCCATATCAAAATAATCAAGAAAATTTTGGATATGAGACTGTAGACAAAAAAGTCAAAATGATTTCTTGGAATATGAGTCTGCTTGATAGAGAGGAAGATGATGTTGCTACCAGTTAAAGGATAGAGGAAACAGAGAAGCTCTGGGTAGAGAGCTAATGAGTTCACTTGAGGTTAGTGACTCTGCCCAAGATTGATGTTCCCTTGAACTAGAGATTAAGGCACTGGAATCACAACTAATTCATCACCTTTCTTATTCCTACCTGTTGGCCATGAAAAATCACCTGGTATTCCAGACAGGCGCCTTATACTGAAGCTTGACATCTAACTGTCTATAGAGTCCATCTAAATTTGATAGAGGACACAGGCCAACACCCAGATAAACTCTGTACCATATAAGCTTTGATTATACTGTGAGGACAGGACTAAACTGGTATCTTACATGGTATACAATCCAAATGGTTTAAATCTATATCTCACCAAGTAATTAAGAGTTCAGTGATTCTATAGAGGATATAATGTGCTGTAAACAGTACGTTGGGCATGGATAGGATTACGATAATATTAAAGAACATCTGGACCATCCTATGTATTTCATGGAAGAAAGGGAAAATATATCAATTCTTTACAATTTCATGAAAAAGCAACTATGTAATTAATGGAAGGATTTTTCCTATCTTTTTCTGCCTTGTGCTTTCTAACTCTCACCTCATCTCATCGTGGTATGAGCATACTGCTTGACAAAAATGAATGACAGTTTTTGTTTAAGAAGAATAGCTCCTTCAGAGATCATTTAGATCTTCCAGTCAGTCATGTCTGAGGAAAGACATGGTCTTGTCTTGCTTTGCAGTAAGAACCAAGTTTCTATATCTTAACTTAAAATTATTAAGACCTCCTAACTTCACCTTCCCTTATGTATCAGAATAATGCTTATGGTCAGTGATGTCCGGGAAATTATACATAGTTTTGCCTTTTCAGAGTTTTGTGCATGCGTGTGAACACACTGGAAGACAACAGGGTTCTCTTGGTCAGTACCCTATGAAATTCATTCTCCTGAAGTTTTTTGGCTTTGGAGGTGCACTTGCAAGTACTTATCCAAAACTCGTATTCGAGTTTGTACTCATTAGCTTAAAGTCTGCACTTCTAAGCAGAACTGCATGGGAGAGGTAGCTGCAACCTTGCCTGCAGAAGTACAGATGTTTAGCTAAAGTGGTCTATATAGTAGGAGTAGTAGAGAAAGAAGATGCTTTTCCTGCAGAATTCAGTGGATGAAGAAACTACAAACATGGGTCTCCCCACTGATTTTGCCTTCTTCAGATCATTCACGCCTCTTCCAGTTCTCTGTGATGGAAACACACACTGCAAGAAGGCATTCTGCATATCCAGGAAACACAAGGATAAAACTATTGGAGTTTTAATAGGCTACAATCTAAGGAAAAGCTATGCAAACTGCACTTCATACACTTAAAAAACTATTAGAACAAAAACCATATCTGTCCTAGTGCCTTGCTGATTTGTCAGTGCTGACTTACACATGCACACATAAAATGTTTAGCAGACACTGGCCCAGCTAAAAAAAAAAAAAAGCATTATGTTGGTGACATGTACCTTTTTTTCAGCAGCATCTATGAATAAAGCACTCACAAGTGAATTTAGAAAGCCTGGAAATTTCAGTACACATCTAAGCCTCCTCTACAAAATCAAACAAGCAGTCTAAGAAGATCCCAATTTCTTTCATATGTCTAGCTGCTTCTAAGAGCAACTGAACATGAAATTAATTCTCATCATGTTTTTTCTCTGAAGCCCAAGAGCACTTTCATCCCTCCTGTAGTATGTGAGGCTGCTAAGTAAAATCAGCAGATGCTGTAAAGCAACTTAAGCGAATTCCAGAAATGCAGAGAAGAACGTTTGAGAGTACATGTATCTCAAGGAGATATCAAAGAGCAGGCAAAGGAGGTTAAAGAAAGTTATAACCTTTAACAAACACCCAGAGGCTTCTGCTTTGACCACTTGTCTTAGTGAAATTTATCCTCCCAAAACAACACTTGCTAAAGACTGAGGATTTTGTTACTGCTTTTAATGAGTGCTGTAACAATTCCCTGCTTTCTAAGACTTCATGCTTAAGATGCTCATGACTAAAAATCTTACTCTTTCACTAAAATAAAAAACCCAAGTTTCTCAGTATCACAAGTTTTTATGCCTGTTCACCACTCCACTTTAAAACAAATCCTGAATCCTTCAATTGCCTGCACGAACTCAGTGAAATGTGTTTTTACCTAAAAAAATCTGATACCTCTACAAGCAGCAAGACAGGCATAGCTGCCTTGTGAGAAGAGAGCTGCCTGCCCTAGGAACACCTATTTCCCATGGCATCAGGAGATTACTAAAATGTGGAAAATGGAAACAAATGAGGAAAAAAGGCAGAGCTCTATATTCTTTCATTCCAGAGGGGTAATAGTTACAGTTCAGTTAACAGTTTTACCTGGATCTATAGCTGCCCTTTCTGATCAATATCTTTAGCAGTAGCTGGTAGAAATGAAATTATGCCACTCTCATAAGGAAGGATTTTTTTTTTTTTCACTTGCAAAATATAAAACTTTGACTAGGACTATCAGCATTATTTCTGCACACAGTTTCTGAAACATCAGCCAACACTACCTTTGCTAAAGATGGTCACTTTTCTGTCAAATATTGTGTCCCTACCCAGACAAGCAGCATATGGAGCAGATACAGAGACTGAAAAGCAGAAAGGAACAAAGCAGAAAGTATCCTGTCAACCTCAATAACCATTTCACAGGGCTAAAACAACCATTTTATTTTATTTGCCATTCAACAGCTCAACTTCAAATAGGTGTTTAATTAACTCAGAGTGGCAGTCTAAACGTTTAGCCTGAAGCTGCCTGACAAAGGAAGAAGTATCTACTGCATTTGCAGATTTAGAGCATCAGGGACAGAAGAAACTGTAAATTGCATAATGCAGAGAATTCGTTCGACACACGCACACAAAAACATAAAGATGGAACTCGCAACACTGTAAAGTTTCTTCTATGCCAAAACTTCATGCAAGTGTAAAAGGTCTAAGGAACAATGAGGGCACTTTATAGCTAAAACCTGTTTCCACAAAATAAAATTTTACTGGCTGTGAAGTAACCGATTTATTAAAAAATAGGAAAGACAAATCTAGGAAAGCACATAAAAATACAAGCACAATATGTTCAGAGGAGGATGAACAGGATTAAGGATTTTTAAAACTTAATCCGAAACACTATAATATTGGTTTAAGAAAGCATAAGGGTTCACAAACGCCTAACAGAAGCTGGGCATCTTACTATGAAGATGGGAGAAACAAGGAAGGCAACATATGTCTTGCCTCCACTACTTAACATCCTATTCAGTGGCAGAGCTTTAGACAGTCCCCTCTCTTGTTTCTTGGGAGAAAAAGCCAAATTAGAAGGAAATGAATGCTCTGGCAGCTGACTAATTATTTTGAATATTTGACTTGTTACCCACCAGCCTGCAAAACAGGTATATTCCCGGTATGCAGTGATACGTGTTGTCCCTTAAAATTAGATGGTCCTCAAATATTTTCTGTTAAAAGTATACTCAATGTCTCGGCGATGCAATAATCCACCTCCCTCTCCAGTTTATTACATGAAAAGATGTCACACTGTGACTGTTTTAATCAGTGAACAAACAAAGTGCCCAGCACCTGCCTTGGCTTTTATTATCATAATAATCCTGTTTTGTTTTTTAATTCTAAAACATCAGCAACTCACCCGTAGGTGAGCATGTGTTTATGCCGCCCCTACTGTTGCCTTTGTGGTTTCATTATTAGCAAGCCATTAAATGAAAAACAGGAGAAGAAGGGGGAGAGAGGGGAAAAGCAGGCCTGAGGCACAGCCATTTGTGCCTGTTAAATACAACGAGCTGGCCTTAGGTAACCAGAGCACTGAGACTGGCATGAAAGCAGGGTAAGTACCAGAAATTGAAAAGAAAGCAAGTCAGTGAATGAACCACTCTGAGTTGGAGCAGTTTAATCCAGGGCAGAAAAACCCAACACACGGGCAGGCATCCCACTGACATTTAGCACAGCTTAGCACAGCCAGAGTGGAATAAAAACCTAACAGTGGTCAAGGTGAGGAGAGGGTTCATGCATAATGACTACTGAGTGCCCTACGTTCTGATTTGTTAAGGCAGTTTTCACGGAATCAAGGGATGCTTGAAAAAGAAAGGTATGTGCTGACAAAGTCTTGGCTTTGTTACAATGAATGGATCTAGAAAAAATTTGAACACAGAAAATGCTAAAAATGCAAGGAAAATTGTTTTCTCACCTTGAAGAGGACAGAAATTGACCCTCATAAACTTTTTACAACTTATTCACTCACATTTTATTGATGGATCAGAACAGATTTTCCACATTAAACTCTACTGATGCGATTCAGTGGAATGGCACCAACGCAAATCTGACTCTGAAAGTAACAGGGATTCTTTTCTGCATGCTTCCCTGCCTCATTCTCCTCTGCAACCACTGCAGCCTGTATTCAATTTCTTCCAGTGAAATGGGAAATTCTATAGAAAAACAGTAAAAATGGAGACAGAAGATAAAAACCTAGAAGGTCTGAATCTCTGATAACTCTGCACTTCGGTTCACATTTTGTATTGTGGCCCAATGGGACACGACTGACAATCTGGGTTCTGTTCCTGGTTCTGGCAATGAGCTACAGCCTAACAATGTGCAAGCTGCTTCCCCTCTGTCCTCAATTCCCCTGGTCTGAAAAACAGGATGCTTTAAAAAGAATGAAAGAAAAAAAAAGAAAGAAAAATATTCCAAGATCCAGGGATGACGGTGCTACGTAATATCTGGATCATACACAAATATCCGTGCAAATAGGCTGTGAAATGCAAGTAAAACTTGGTGGTTTAATGTTATTTTGTAGAGTTATAAGTAACCACAAGGGATGAAAAGGCAGAGAAGAATCACACCTGGCAGTTATGAAATAGCGGATGATGCTTCCAGATCAAAGTTTCCATGCACAAGGAGTAACATTTGAATTTCAAGTCACTAGAGTATTTTGACATCTCTTTCTACTATTTAATAGGCAGTAACAACAATTTATCATAGTTCCTCTAAGATACGTAAAACAAAAATAACCAAGCATTGTGGGAAATCTACACTGCCAAAGCTTTCTGAAATAATCTGAGTGAAGACAAATCACGAGTTCAAGAAAGTGTCCTTCATGTAAGTATTTCAGTTTCCTTCTGAAGCAGTAAGAACCTTAGAGATAAGGACCAAACTTCCTACCCTAATCTTTATTTCTAAAAAAAGGGATTGGGCAAATAGGCTCAACATCTTAAGGCCCACTTTTCCCAGGGACTGGATAGAATTAGATCTGAGTAGGTTTATCTCAATCGAACTAGGATAGTTTCTATTAAAAAAAATAAAAATCCATATTTTAACCAGCAAAGTTTAATCCCTTCTTTTCCTGTGAAAACTCAGATAAGTTTGATTTTGCGCCTCTTGCTGTCTCCATACTCCAGGTATTATGTCATTGCACATTAGACTGTGTCAACACACCGTGACTTCGTCCCCGCTAATGCAAAACCTCAGAAAACATGGAGCCAGGAGATAATTTCAGAGCGCTTTTTTTTCTCTTTTTAATGTAACTCGGTATTTATCCTTCCATATTTTTGACATTTCCATTGAGTGATAGTCCCAAAACGAAGAAAATCAGCCTTTTGCATGCAAAGCCGTCTTAAAGCAGACTGTTGAGCAGCAATCTTTCTGGGCAGGTGAGCTTCACACACGTCTCAGGAAGCATCACTGTCTTGCGAAATCCAAGAACAGCAATGACAGGCTTCCAAGGAAGCCTCCTCAAGTCCCCCGTTGGCGGAAAGAAGACTTAACCTCCCACAAAAGGGCACCTCCTGAAGGAATGGGGAGGTGACGTCTCAAAATAAAAAATGGGTGTGAGGCTCTTAGAAAATGTGTCCATACTCTAACAAGAGCTGCCTGTGAGCAAGTTTGGATGCCTGAACGTAAGAAATGCCTGCTTTCAGAACAGTCTGGTTTTTTATTTATTTATTTATTTATTTAAATTTTTTTTTTTTCATTCAAGTATTAAAACAGTGGCTCAGGTTCCTTAAATGGAAAGAAAATACAAAGAAGGAGCTGGGTGGAACCTGATGACATTGTAACCTCATGTTAGTCTTGTCTGCATCTTGGTCACTTATTTCAGCACAAACTGTCTCTAAACGCTCATGTTCTGATTTTTATGATGTTTTACACTTCTACAGGAAGAGGGAATTTCAGGTCCCTTCAATCTATGTGTGACGACAAAATCAAATAAAACTTCATGAGCTTTGATTCAAATAATGTAATGAACTATGTTTATTGTGCTAGGTAACTAAACGCCAGCAAAAACAGACAACACATTTTAAGAGAAAGAACCCATTTAGCATTATTAAAGTCCCATCTTCCACTCTTAACTACTGCACGCTAAAGTAAATGTCAGCCCGAGGGGGGTTAATGTTTCTAAATTAAACACCCTTCAAACACGCTTTCTGACAGTTATCTTCATATTTTCCACAGATGCTGCCACTGCCACAAAGTTAAGCACTAAAATAGATACAATGCTAGTGTCACATCCAGGCTGTGCTGATACCCCTGCCACTGTAACTGCACCAGGAGGAAAAACACACTTTATATAGAGAGGATCTCGTGGCACTGCAGATGACATTTGGGAAGCTCTAACAGCTGATCAAAGCAACAGAAACTTACCAGCAGAAGGCTGTGTCTCAGACTGAAAGCAAAGAGTCCATCCATATTTGTTCCCTTGATACGCACTATCTCTGGTAGATTGGAATGATGCAAGTTATTCGACTTTTGCAGATGCACAGGGCAGCCTGTACAGATGTGGCATTCTCTGGAGGTTTTGCTTACCCTGTAAATCATTACGCCTATACCCTTAATTGTTTGGCACAGCTCCCAGGACATCCATTACACCTCCTCTGACTAATGCATATTTGTATCTGTTCACCCCTGGGGCTTCTAACCAATAAATGTCCTGGCATAAAGAGAAGGGCATGAAAATAACACATTACAGGTGAGCAGTACTCCATCAGGATACCTGAGCAGTATGAGCCAAAAGAGCCACTCAAAAATGTGGTACCAGCCTCTTGCCCCTCTTTGGTTTTCACCGCTTCTCTGGCTGTTTTAACATCTAGAGGATACTGGAGAATGTGGGAGTCCTATGCTAAACAAAAACTAGAAAGAATATTAAATGTACATTAGAGAAGTTGGTAGCATGGGGTACTGATTCTGTGTACATTCTGCTTAAAACACACCTAAGCACCTGTCATAACTGACAAGACCTCCACAAAGTACTTCCACAACTAAGCCAGAAAAACAATGGGTCCTACTCAACAGCAGGTGAGGTTGTGTGAAAGAAAAAAGCAAGGCAGGTAGAAAAACATCTGTGCTACCTACAACCCACTAGAGCAAGACCTGCTTCAGTAGGTGCAGAGAAAGTGCTTAGTTTCTAACCCTTGGTTGCCCCTTGAGAAAATCTGAGGAAGCTTCTCCCAGCTGTCTGACAACAGTACTTGTGGAGGCAGCAACACCAAACACTGGAAAAAAGGCAAACTCTTTCTGCAGAAACAGTCTGCTCTTTCTAAACCATTCCCACGGCTGCATCCAGGCTGAGGGGAGTGCAGCATTGGGAGGGTAAAAAGGAATCCGTTCTGTGGCAAAAGACAGGAGAAAAGGCAAACACACCCAAACCAAAAGACAGACAGAGCAGCGATGATGGCAGAGGGATGGAGGGCATTTGTGCAAATAGAGATTACATGTGCAATTCATTTAAAGGCAGTGGCATTTTTATCACAAAGAAGAGTTTAATCAAAGTCTCAAGAGATCTGCCATAAAGGAAGCCCTTGCCTTGCTGCCTCGGCTGTCTGAAAGAAACACCTGTTACGCACAACAAAAAAAGACAAAACAAACAATAGGTATAGAAAGGAGGCCACGGTTCAAACAATGTGAATTGGAGCAGCACAGTTTTCTCTAAATGAAGGGCTAGAATCCTATCAAATGAACAGCTGGGGAAAGCATAATTCTTTATATTTGCAGGGAAGTTGCACAGATTATATGATGGCAACAAATACAATATACGTATCTGAGCTCGGCTTCCTAGGCACCAGAAAGGACAGGAACCTCCTAAGATATCCCTGAGTGGAAGAATAAACTTACTTGAGCCCAGCTCCAGGAAAAAAGATAGCTGGCTTTCAAAAGAACACAATGGACAATTTTCCTCCCATGGGGCCTTTGCAAGAGTTTCTGCTAAGAGGATACTGAGCTCAAACAACCCTCTCAAAAGATGCAGAAGGCAAACTTGTGATTTACACAAATCCACCTAAATACACGAAGGGGACGTGAAGAACACCTAAAACGGATGTGCTTTGTATTTAATAAGAAGTGTGAATATTATTAACATAGAATACAGAATTCTATGCCAGTATTTAGATTACCATTTTTATTTCTTTATTCTGATTGTACCAAAAAGATAGGAATTCTGAACTGTGCAATAAGAAATAATGCAAGGGAAGTAGACTTAGTAACACCCTGAAACTCATGACACATTAAGATAAAATTCTTGAAAAATATAATTTCAAATCTGCCTTTCATTTCAAATAAAGAATAAATGCAAGAAATAGACCATAATTCTAATTCTAGTCACCAGAATGTATCAACTCTCCAAATCTTCACTTACCAATACAATGGCAAAGAAAATCCTGGATCTATCATGTATCTGGGGAGCTTATCCTACCCAGGGAAACCTCCTGCTGCCAGGAATATGTTCTGTGGAAGAACACATGCTACATTTATAGGGGTGTCTACACCTGTAGAGACAATCACAGAAGGGGAAAAGAGGGAAGTTCCAAAGTTTCACTCCTTGAAAGTTTTCTAATTTTAAAGTAATTTGAGTCAATTTCTGTTTATTTTGTATCTCCCACTGTATGCAGCAGCCTGTCTGCAACACTGGGAAATACTGCGATCATCCATGTCGTGCTCTAAATAAAGGGTTCTCTCTATTTGCCATGATTTCACATGAACTGTCAGCAGGGCTGAGGAATTCATAAAGCTTTGAACAATTCACAACTAAGATCAGGTGTAATTCGGTAAGTATTAATAACCAGTTGTTGCCACATGGAAAACATCCCTGCTCCTTCCTCCTAAAATCCTTTAGAGACGTCAAAAATTGATGTTCAGAGAGGTAAAACAGTCACGTTTTGTAATTGGTATCTGAACTGGGGCCTGTTTCACAGACACTTACTTGCTGTTCCCGGACTACAAATTTGAACTCCAGGGTTAAAGAAAATGGAATTGCTATTTAATTTAGATGTGCATGATTCTTAAGGGTGTTATGGACTTAAAACTCATCACACACAGTATATAGAGAAGCCTCTCTCATTGACACATCACAGCTCAGTCATGTGTACATGGCAGACAAGATTCTACACAAAGTTTGCAAGAGAGAAAACAATCTCACCACACAGAGCTTTAAAGGGTCAAATGCTACAACAGGCTTCCATCAAATACTCAGAGCAAGAGATTCCTTAACTAAAAGACCAGTGGCTTGGAATTTTCTACCTTCAGCCTTGGGTTTTTTTGCTAAAGCACAAAGCATGTGGTAAATTAGGAGGAAAGAATTGATTAGTGGCTACAACTGATCTGGTCCCAACCCTACCGGGATAAAAAACGAGGGAGCAAATGGAGGGTGCTGAAAAGAATTGAGTCAAACTCCATTTTCAACATAGCCAGCCCAAATTCATCAAAGGCACTCCAGCAATCAATCTCCCTTTCCAAGGATGACAGCAATAGGAAAAAAGTCTTCTCTATCTTGATGGAGACCAAAATTGGGAAAAAAAAAAAAAAAAAACAAACCCACAAAAAAAACCCTGGAGGAAGGAAGGAGACAGGATACAGAAAGAGAGGGGGGGCTTCATAGTACAGGGGCTTATCCACCACAGCCAGAGAACTGTTCTCTCCTGCTAGCCCAGGGGAACACAGCATTTCTCCTGTAACCCAACTGGCACTTAGCACTTCTGCCATGCTGACACTTCAGGGTTCAAGCTGGGCTGACAATACACTCAAGATGGTTGATATGTCAGGATTATGTGCTTTTCTGGCCATCAAACACACCAAGAAAAACAGTTAAAACAATGTTATTCTGGATGAAAAGTTCCCTCAAACATTAGGGAATGCCAGAACTAAGGCTGTCAACATAATTTTAATTTCCCCTCTTGTGAGTACAGCTTACAACTATACTATCATGTAATTCTGCTCCCCTGGGATACAATTTTTTTATTCAATACTTATGACAGAGAAACACGGGAATAATTTGTAAGATACCTATTTAACCAAATTCTGGCACTTGTAACTTTCAAATGCCTTACTTTGTTATCTAACTAATGTATTTCTATGCACACAATCTTCATAGCATACAAGAATATAGAAATCCCTTGATAATTTCTGTCCAAATCCATTTTAAATTGCTATTTTGTTGAGACTATCCAAGTTCCAACTTTAGAATAATTTGCTGAACACTATCAATATTATCTTTCAAATGAGTCAAATCTGACAAAAAATATTTTATAACATGCACACTATAAAATTACTCACTGTGCCAAATATTTATAAACTCCAAGCACTGTGAATTAAATTTGTCCTATTTAATTATTATTACGTCTCATATAAGTCTTCATGTTAGTTTTTATGACTTTATTAAACTTATCTTGCAACTCTAATTCTTTTATTTAACTTCTACATATAAGAAACTCTGACATATATTTCTTAGCCTCTTCAAAGCATATTTTAAATCAATTTAAATAAAAATCTTAAGTGGTTCCTTGAAATTATTTACCCATTACACATTTTATTTGCATGTGAAAAGTGATCTTAAGTGGAGACTATATACAAGAAACAAAATAAAGACAGCTGGCACAAGCTCCGTAACTCTCCAGTCAATCTTTCCTCAACAGAGACTTCCACATGACAACCGTACTTTTCCCTCTCTTTCTCCAAATTTCTAAGTCAGGCATCACTCACATCATCCCTTCAATCACAGCCCTTCAAGGGATTACAAAATGTTTCATTTACTCTTCTTACAAATACCAAGCATAATTAACTGCCTTCCACTTTCATTTTGAAAATATAATACAGTAGGAGACAAGCAACAGAAAGTGGACAACAAAAACAAAACCTTTCCCCTTGGCCTCTTGCACGATATTGTCACCAATGGTGAGCTCGTCTCCTAAACCATGCAGGGTAAGGCATCATCATCTTTTAGATGCCAGATGTCTGGAGAAAAATCCAAGGTGGTGAAGACAGTGGTGTTGATTCAGTAGGTGGAACCATACTTCTCCCCCTGAATCATTTTAAGCCATTATTCCAGCAGAGAGTTTGAAGTACTCTGTTTTGAATGAGCCATCAAAATGGTCGTGACCACTTAACATGGCAAGAGATGAATCAGAAAAGCAAGTCATTGACAGTAGAAACTAAATGGTCCTCACATTTCTCCCTTTTGACATAGGTATGGGAGGCCAAATATAACCTGTATCTCAAAAACAGCCATTCTGGTTCGAAGAGTAACCCTTTCAGACAGGCTAATCTGGACAGAATTAGATACCCAGATGCAATGCTTAGAATAACAACAAAAGATAATGGTACTTATACATCAGCACTCCCTATGTTGTTAGAGAAAGAGGTTTAACCCTGGCAGCAGGGTTTTTTCTTAAAGTAGTACAAGTGGATCCAGATCAACACCATGTACCTTCTGTCCCACTTCCAATTTGGGATATTACACATTACATGCTTGTATCTATGTCCTTGTTCTCCCATTTCACATGAAGATTCCCAGCCCACCTCAGCTCCAAGTACAAGCGCTTGTATTTGTACCTGTTTGTCTATCAGGTTAACTCCTGCTATGGTAGCTTTAAACATCACCACCTTCAGTGGAGCCCAACTCTACAAGGGCTGTTACTGCCGTCATTACAGAGTCAGCACAAGAAAATGTACCCTCAGCTCCCGTAGGTCAGAATCTCCTGATATAAATATTGTTAATAGTATCATCACCAAACATTAACCAAAAAAAGTTACATCTTCTATTTATGCTATGTATCACTAAAAAGCACAGTAACTCCTAAAAAAACCTTAGGAACCATTTTGTGAGTTAAAGCCAGGCAATCTCAGACACTGTCCGTAATACTGAAGAGGAAATAAACGAGATCTGAATTTAGCTTAGAGATTCATTCTCTTTTGGGATCCTTCAGGATGTCATCTGCTACATAAACTAAATACGACTTGGCCCACAGGACTGAAAACCCCCAATTTAAAGAAATCACCAGAATGATATGCAGTGGTGAATTTTCAAATTTTGTTTTGTTCTGGGGGGTGAGACCCTACAATAAATGCTCTCAAATTATGCAGCTATCTGAGTCATTCTGTAGCCAGTGACCCTTATAATGATGTTCTCATTTTCAGAGCCAATGCGATGCCACACAGTGATTTGTCTGTTAAATTGAATCTTTGCCTCTAGATAGATAGATAGATAGATATAAAGTTTATTTTGAAATGTCTCCTAGTGCCTCTGAGTCTGACTGATGTGAGATGTTATTTTGAACATGCCAAAGCATCTGAACGGCTCCAGTCCTTTCTTTTCAGCGTGCATTCCTTGATAAGTGGCAAAGCTTCCCACTTATCAGTCACTCAAAGTGACTGTGGCTGTCAGTTGTGTACAAAGCGCAATCAGTTTGGAAGCAGAGACACCAGCATTTTTCTTCTCAGCTTGAAGCAAACACGTTTTGACTGCTAGTCATTCAATTTTAAAGCATCTTCAATTAGGGGCGGATGAAGATATAAAGAAAACACATCCTAAACACCTCTGCCAGCCAGCAGTAAAAAATTTATTGTTATCTCCTGCTTTACCTTACTGCAGAGGCAGCAGTAGCAGCCTTTTTTGGCTGCACAACAAAAGTGCTCATGATTACACACACTCCATACAGACAAGATCACAGCCATAAAGAGTTCATGCTCAGCATCTCCAGCCACTCAGACAAACTGCCATGGTACCTTCCTTCTGCTCCCGTGCCTCTGCTGCCTGCTGTGTAAATACCTGCACGGGGACACAAACGAGGACGCAGCTCACGAGCACCCAGGTAGCCCACGCCATGCACTCTGAACACAAACATCCACACATGCACGCTCTATAGCAAATAAAATGCCAAACAAAACCCATTAATAAGACTGTGGAAATGCAAACAAGGAGAGGAAAGGGAGGGCTGGCAGAAAGGAGGAGTTGCTGTGGGAAAGGGCGGCAGCTGCGTAAGGAAGGTTGCTCAGTACCACAGAATCAGGGAGCTGGGAGTGGAAGAAAATGGTCAAAGCTGATGGGTGCTTCAGAGAGATGAAGAAATTGGAGAAGGGATCTGAAAACAAAAAGAAAGACAGGGTCCTAAAATGCCTGCCGAGGGGAGAGAGACCAAGATGAGGCCTTGAAGCACAATGCTGCAGCTGCGGTGACTGTACTTGACTGCTGGCCTTTTTCTTACAGTCTTAGCTGTTGGATTATTTTGGGTGTTTTGGTGTTCTGTTATTTAATAAAAATACGTTTCTGGCCCTCCCTCCCTTGTGATTCTGTGAGAGAAATGGAAAATGGGAACACTGAAAGCTCAGTAACACAAAGTAAATTAAGAAAAGATGCTAAAATTTCAAGAAAAATGTTCAAAACATGAACTTTTTCATGAAGTTCAAAACAATCTCATAATTTTTAGAACATTTGGACTGGTAACACTGGAGAAAGCAAGTGCTGTTGCAATCACATAGCTCAGCATAGGCAAAAAAATCCAATTCATCTCAAATATGCCCTTGCACTTTCAGTAAGTTCTAATTGAACAAGTTTTAAGCATATTATTCTTGTTCGCACTGGACAGCTACAGAAGTCAGTAAATTTGGATTGTGTAAGAGTGCAGTAAAGGCCTGAGATCAAATTACCTGCAGAAACTTGCTCTAAGGGTAATCTTTGGAGGCAAAGGCATGGTACATCGGTGCAAAATGATACTCTGCACTGAAATTAGTACAGATAAAGACCTCACGACTCTGCAATCTTTTACATAACTTAACTTTCATGGTAATGGAAGGAAGTGAAGGCCCACAGGTTACTCTACAGTCCGTGTTTTGTACCCTTCAGCCAAACACACACGTTATAGGCTGAAGCTGAGAGGACTGTAAGCAATTAGCTCATTCTGACTGCTAGCCTAGATTTTTCTTTTCACTCCTCCCTGTCCCTATTTCCTCCCCCAGCCTTGTCTCTTCTCTTTTTGTGTGAGTGTGGTTTTTTAGGTTGTTTTTTTGAATAACTTATTTCCCAGGGGCTTTTTCCTGCTCAAGGGACAGACGAGTTATTCTGATAACTGATGGGACATCAGCTGCAGAGCTTTTGTGAGAAACAATTGTTTTGCCTCTTTGCCGGCAACCTCAGTTGTTTGGGAAGAGGTTGCAAAGTCATGGGAAAGGCTGCAGTGTGACTCCTTCTTGGGCCTGTCTCACTGAATCCAGTATGCCCATGTTTATAAGTTGCAGGAAAACAGCTGCTCCTGACACATGATGAATTTGGACAAAATGTCCCCAATCCACGAGCCTGCTCGGTTTGACTGTGCAGTCACAGCTTGTCATATCCACACTGGCAAAAAAAAAACCAAAACAAAAAACAAACCGTCTCAGTGGACGGAGCCTGTTCTGAAAATATTTTGCAGAGCGAGGAGGAAGATACTTTCTCACAGTTTCCTACTGAAGAAAGGTCTCATTAAACTCCCACTAATATGAATAAGAGCCTTTTCTCCATGTTCAGTGGGAGTTGGATCAGGCCCTCACTTCAACAGCTTTATTGTCTTACCAAGGAAATCTTTTGTCCTCACCTCTCTCTGATATGCAAAGAGGACTCTAATTACCTAAAAACTAATACTGTTCTGCTGTGCAACGGCTTGCAAAGGGGTCGTAGCCCCACGAAGCCCTGCTCTGCTGCCACTGACTTCTAAGAAAACCAGAATTCCCTGGGAAAATGGCAATATAGAAGCAATAGACATTACTAAATCTGTGACCAAGCCCTCGTGTAGTGGTTGCTCTCTTTTGTATCTCGAGTGAAGGACTCTTCCTCTCCAGCCCTTTAAAGCCTCCTAGAGAATTCAGGGTTACAGACATGCCAGAAGCTGGGGACCAGGAAAGAAATTTCAAAAGTCCTTGTAGCTTCACTGAGGAGATACCAATAGGGCAAAGATCTCTACTCTCCTCATTGTAGCCCTAAGTATTCCAAGTATTTAACTCACATAGTGGCCTGCTGGAGTTTGCCTTCCAGCAGAAGACAGAAAATGAAAGGATGAGCCAAGCTGAAGGTATAACTTCAGAGTGCAGACTTGTTGGGGTACAGAACAAATCTTCATATTTCTTTATGTACAGTGAATTAGGGTCTTCTCGCAACAAGAGACAGAAACTGGTATTTTTCACAAGAAAACAAAGAGAACACAAACAGGCCTGAACATCATTCAACCAGTTCTGGATAACAAATGATAGCTCACCTGAAGAGTTCAAAAGTAAAACCGAATCTAATCAACAACAAAAATTACTGTCATAGATAACTGCATGGGTAAATTATGATATCTAAAGCACTCTGGAAGCAGGTCTCTATCAGTATTTTGGAAGACTGGAATCAATCCAGAGCCTCTTGGTGCTTGGAAAGTTTTGACAATAACAACTGTGTCATTTCAAAACTTTGCATGTTAAGCTTAAGAAATATTTTTCTCAACTTCTGTGTAACTCAGAAACCAAATCCTTCTTTCCTCCTCAAAATTTAGCTAGGTTTTGAAAAACAGATCTGGCTGCAAAATGGACTAACCATCCTGCAGGAAATTCCAAGTGTTGAAGATTTTATTACATTCCAAATTGGAACAACATCTTAAACCTCAGAAGGTAATGAGAATGGGAATATTCTGATTTGGGAACATATTACCACAGCCAGACCTCTCCATCTACCAACACAACTCATGGGGAAAGGGACCCAGCCAGCTGACAGCGGGTGGGAGGATGGAAATCTGGATCCAGACTCATAGGGGAAAGCCTTATTTGGAGCTGGGAGGACACCCAGTGCAGCTGAGGGATTCAGGAAAGCCAGGAAGCTTGCAGCCCAAAGGGGCACGAAGTCAGGTGGGCCATGGTGCCCACACTCCCTGCCAGACAAGCTGCTGAGGGTCTGCAGAGCTTGAGGCCATCAAGGTCAGAGTGAGCTTTCTGCCCAGGAGCCAGCACACCTGCCAGGAGCCAGGCAGAAGTCACATCCCACCTGGCAGGCAGAGTGGGCCAGAGGCACTCTTCCCAGTTTTGCATCAGAATTTAGTCAGGATCTTCTCATTCTTCAGAGGTCCAAATTTTCTTGCAAAGAAGGTGTCCTATCAGAACATCTGTTGAATGTCTCTAGCTCTGAAGGAAAATGAAAACTCTCTCCTAAAACATACAGAGTCATGAAATGGTTGCTGTCTGGCAGGAATTGCCCTCGAGTTTCAGACAGCACTTGGGTTCTTGAGCTAAGTATGTCACTCAGAAAAGAAAACAAATTCATAACTTGCAGTACTAAAGTACAGAAGTACTGGCAGTATTAAGCTAGAAAGTAAAACAGAACTGTGGCCCAAATGTTAGAGACACTGTAAAGCAGTGTTGTTGCTTGCTGCTGCTTTGAGATTTAGTTTTACATTATTGGCAACCTGAAGTGCTTCAAGATCTTGAGCTGGGCTCTCCAAAAAAAATTTTGACTAAAAATCAGAACAGTTTAAAAAACAGCATTTGGCCTCCGTTTTGTTTGCCTTCTAATTTTGGAACTTGTAGTGCTCATGGTTTCAGATTTTGCCTGGAAATATGAGAGCTGGAAGTTTACATTTTGAAGAAATGAAAGCTGGCATTTTTGTCATCACATGACTCCAAGAGCTGGGGCTTGAGGGAAAAACATAAAACATTGTCAGGCTTTCTACAAAATTGTGAGATTAGCAGCATCAGTTTTATCACAATTTCGGCTGCAAGGTTGACCTATTTTATCAACAGTGCCCTACTGAATATGAATTGCTTTATGAATTTTAACAACCATATTTCATTTTAAATATAGTTCAATTAAAGTGACATTCGTCACTGAGCTTCAAAGCAAACTATTCAATCATCATCCCGGGCTAGACTTTTTCTTTGAGCAAGTGCAAGGAGTGAACTGCACGACCCCTCAAAACTTTGTGTCTCAGAGACACCCTTCAAAGCAGAACACAACACACACCCATTGCCCATCCTGGGGACTGGCTCAGCATGAGGAAGGAGCATCCAGCCTTTCAAGTTTCTTTCACCCTCTGCCCCTGTGATGTGACAGCTACAGAGCCTCAGACTTCACCATGTTCTAGAGCAAGGGTGGCAGGAAGTAGATGGTGGCCTGACAAAAGACAAGGAGATCAGCAAGAGAGTTCTCCAGAGGCCCCGAAGGACAGAACCAGAGTTAGTCCGCGAATTTGCTGAGCTGTACTTGGTGTTTGCATGCTCTTTCCTCAGCCTGTTCTACAGCTGCAGGTTGCTACAGAGCTGCGCTGAAACACAACCTGAGATCTTTGGGGCTGCTGGTGCACAAGAGTCGACAAAACACGCACTCCAGTTTCATTTCTGCTAAAATAACTAGACTGAGGTGTGCGGGGAAGAAGACCCCAAATATTCAGCAGGTAGAAACTGTTAAAGTGAAAACCTTTCCAATACACACGCACACAAAGGTTACCAGAACAGAAAGCAGTGAGCATGGGAGGATGCATTCCAAAGTGGCATAAAATCAGATGGCGGGGAGGTTTAGTTAATGATTCAGAGAAACTCAAACCTCTTCACAAATTAGGTCTAGAACTTCCTGAAAAGTAGAAAAATAGATTATGAACATTTGCCAAAACACAAAATCTCATCTAGATCACATTTCAGCGTTTTGAGGTCATACAGACTGTCATATTTAATCTAATCTGCAACTTTTCTCCAGTTTAGCATTCTCTCTTAACTCTCTATACAAAGAAAAACTGCTTGTCTTCTGTGTTACTGGCACCTCCTTCCAGCTTATTCAGAAGAGACAGACTTGAAAAAGACATCAGAGACTCACATGCCAGGTGTATTTTTTTTTTAAGCTCAAGGAACTAAAGCATCTTTCTTCAGCGTCACAGAAGTGGTCAGTTTAACTGAGCTGTAGCTACACTCAGCATTTTCAGTCCTCTAAGGAAGAGAGAGAGACATTGCAGTCTCTCCCTGGTTATGTATTGTGTATCAGTGACTGTGTGATGGGGTAAGGAGAGAGGGAACTGTTTCCAAATTAGCATACTTAGAGAAAGGACTCATAAATCATGGGGTCAGGCAGGTTGTTCTTTTTTTAACCTTAGAGTATAATGTTTTCAATACAATATTTCAAAAGCTTTTTTTGCGTAATAATTTATCTGGAATTACGGCAACTCTTACAAGCTTAGAAAAAAATTGGCTAAAGTAAAACGATTCCTTTGTCATAAATAGGTTGTGTTCATAACTGCAGCCTAATCATTCAATTGCACTTAAGTCAAATAGTTATCCAGACTTTACAAGAATATTTCCCTGTCAATAAATCTAATGCTATTTAAAAACTTCAGGCCAACGTGACAGGAGCCTGTTGGATTAATTAGGGCAAGGTCAGAAAAGCTGAACTCACATCTACATTCATGTCACAATTTTGTTCCACCTACCATAACCTGACTGTAAACTCACTGACCGTTTTAAACATGGGCAAGTTAGGGAGACTTTATTGTTTTCATTTATATACAAAGGAAGGTTTCTTCAAGAATTTTTTTTTCTCCAACAGTCAAGTAATTGAGGAGAAATGTTTTGCTTTGTATTCATTGTCAACAAGGATTTTTTTTATTTTAAAATTTTTTTTTTTTCCTGTCAGTGACTTCACAGTTATTGGACTGGAATCACGGTTCATGAGACTTCAGGATCATACAGGCATGGAACTGTCCAGACTGCTTGCTCAGTATCATCAAAATTTCACTACAAACAGATCAGCTCTGTGGGAATGAGAGAACAGGATTGTCTCTCTGCCTGTTTAACTCTTGACCTTTATCGTCCGACCATCCAAAAGGAGGGTGCCCCAAATCTGACGGGGTTTGTGTGAAGCGGACCCTGACGGTGAAATTCTGACCTCAGCAGGGTCAGTATTTCATTTGAAATCCCTTGAGACAGACCTCCAAATCATTTCTTAGGCTTGCAGCTTGTATCAGATGGTAGCTATCTGACTTTCATTTACTACTAGCATAGGTCAAACGTGGACCAGGGATCAAGAGATGAAAGGCTCTATATCTCATTATCAATAACCAGTGTTCTCCACTACCCTAAAAACGACATACTTCATTCTTATCTACAAGGCCTTTAAACTTAAAAGGGCTGGGGTCAAATTATGTTACTTCAATTTATTTTTATTCACTGCTTATAAAACAACTTCCTCTCTCACTGCCATAGCTAAATACTAAAAATGTAAATATTTTCCGTTCTATTGTAGAGGTTCTGCTATTGTTTTTCTTTTAAAGTTTTACTAAAGATGCAGCAATAAAAAGAAATCCCTCCCACACACAAACTGAAGAAGAAAAAAAAAGTACAGAGGTCAAGGCCAAACGAGGCCTTAGCAATCTCAAAATTATTTTCAGCAAAGTGCATCTTGTATAGAAGCTGCCCAGTAACAGAGGGGTGGACATTGCCCAGAAGTTTTTCATAGTTATAGAAGTCCTGATACTTGACAGAATATGCTCTGAAATGATAGAGCCAGGTTTTCTTCCAGTGTGAAGCCACATAACTCCTCTGATTTTGCTGGAATTAGGTTTTCTTAGATGGGTTTACAGTTATGGTTGATAATTTAAGGCAATTAATTCTGAAATACAAAAGAGAAGCTTTGGAAGGAAAATCCTGTTGTTACTGAATAAAGAGAATGCACTATCCACTTCTACAGTGACTTGCAATGCTCTATACATAACTGCATACTTAAACAGCCAGAGATTTTGCCATGATCCCAGATATCTGTAAGATGTCAAACTCCTCCTTTGTTATTCTGTGAAAACCTTCACAGGAGAACTGATTTGCATTGTTCCCAAAACAGGGGCATGCACATATGCACGTGGAAGAAAAGTAATGAAATACAGTCAATGGCATGAAAAGAAACTTGTGAATACATTAAGGAAGAAAGAGGTTAAATAAATTTTACTGGTTATGCTGGGGTAACAACTTTTTCTACCACTTGGAATAAACCCGTAGAAACGTAGAACCTATACAGTTGCTCTCCTGAATCTAACCAACCTTTTGACCAGTTTCTCATTCAGACATTAATTTGCCCCAAATGCTGATATTTTCCAGACTTCCAGCACCTGGGACAGACAGAAGGAGGTCCTCTCGATTACCAAGGAGAACTGCTTCAGCAAAACCTCAAAAACAGAGTTGTAGGACAAAATTCCAAACCATCTCTTTCTGGTCACATTTTTGCCACTCCTGATGAACGAGGATTTAGTCTTCCAAACCCTTGTTTGCATGACCAGTTCCTCTCACATCTGGTTCCTGATCCTACAGGAACTGTGTTAATCATACAAGGCCTTCCAGAAACTGACCTTTATTGATTAATGTCAGGTAAAATCCTCATTTGTTTCCATAAACAAGATGTAAACCATCTGCTGAGATTCTTAAAGAAACTATGGCAATAATGGCTGAGGGAAAGCATGGGGACACAGAAAAAAGAAAGGAGAGATGACAGGGCATGGGAGGAGACGCATCTCTGACCTGGATCTGTTGCTGAAGAAGGTTAATTTTGTGTTGCTGCTGCAGAAGCTGCTGCTGTTGTCTTGCAATCTGTGGAGAAATTGCACAGAGGAAACATGAGATATGTATCACCATTCCTGGAGTCGGTCCATAGGAAACTTCCACCCTGCTCGGTTCTTTAAACCTCTCTATTAAGCTAAGAAACATTCAAGTACAGCCTGGACTTGCTGCTGAAGCAAGGGGCATATGAACAGAAGCAATTCATAGCTAATACCAGTGTGAAAGGGAATCCTATGGAAAATGTTGTGCTGGGTATCAAGAGAAGGACTGATGCAAAAATCTGTCTGAAATGGCACTGCTAAAATTCACCACGAGGACGAACACTACTGGCAGAGAAACTGGAAAATAGAAGGACAAGGTAGAAAAGGATAAAAAATTTTGATGGCCAGTAATATTCTTCTGTTTGGCACCATTTGTTCAAAAATTTTTTAAAAAATGGAAATCTGACACCCTGGAGGAAGGTATTAGTGCATGTATTTTTTTGATGCAGAAACAGGTACAAAGAGACTGGAGCTGAGTTTGGGAAAATCACCAACTCTTCTATGTGTGTATCAACTGCAAGGAACTAAGCGGGCAGTGCAAGGCCATACAGCTCAACACTGAAACAGGTTTATGGGAGGTGATGAAGTCGTCCAAAGTCTCCTCTCAAAGCCACATGCATTTTCCATAAGGACTTCCACTCTCCCTCTCTGCTGACTAAGTGATTGGGAATCCTACTGTAGGATCCTACTGTTAATACATAGTGAAGGAAAAGGCAGACAGTAACAGAACCAAAGTAGTGTTCTAAAGGCTGAACAGAGATAAGCCATTATATACTTAAAAAGCAAATTTAGAAACTTTCATGGGAGTCATCACAAAAGCCCTGCTCTCATGAACAGCTCGTGCAGCAGTACAAACATTAGAAGGAGCACTGCTCTTCCCCTGTGGTATGTGTACACATATCAGGGTCAGTTGGGAACTTATACATACTTACTGGGAGGAATTTTGTGCATTCTTCTCCTTAGGTATTTTCTTTTACTTCTATTATTAGACTATTAGCATAAGAAACACTCACTCATAGTTAACTCCACATCTAAAAGATTAAATAAATGTTTCCCTTCTGGAGTTTTTCTTTAAGCAACCAAATTAATTTTTATCAATACTTTTTTTTTCAAAGTTTGGTTATTTTAATTTCTATATAATACATAAGTATACACCATTTCCTCAATTAAAATAAATCCTAGTTATCCTAACAATAACACTGCAGGATTTCTTACTGCCTTTTCCATTCTCTCAGTTTTCTTTTTCACTTTCAGATCATTCAGCCTTTCTGTAACAGTAGTGATTTTAAAAGGTAGGGCAAAGGAGAGAGCTCATTTGGGATGTCCCCTAGTGAAGGAATCTTGCCACTTCCATATTCGCACCTTCATCTACCTTTATTATGCAAACAACAGCATGATATAAATTCTCTGGTTTAACAGGTAAGTCACTTCTGTTCTCCCTATGTGGGATTTCAGGCAGGAGGCCAAAATACACATTCTTTAAGATAAAGGTTTTAAATAATTAAAAATTGGGACAACCAAGCCTTAATGTCTGAAGGTATCAGCAGTGGTTTAAAATCTTAAGACTCACTTGGTACAATACCAGCACTGAAGCATGACAACTGTGACAGATTCCAGAGAATTCTGTGAGTTTCATAAAATTCACGTAGTTGCAATTCTATGATATAGACTTAAATTTTATTCCAAGTTGCAATAAACAGTCATGCAGACCAAAATACTTTCAGATAAGAAGTATCAATATGGACTGCTGACAAAATTTTAAACTACATGTCTAAGTATTCTCTGCTCATGTTCAGGTACAAAACCGGACATTTGTTTCTGTTAAACTTGTTAAAAAAGTTATGTTCTTACCTAAAATGTCCTATGTCCGTGTATGCACATTGGAACTACTCACATGTGAAAATGTGTTTGCATTTTCAGGAAAGGGCACATTTGCAAGAGCTGAAAATCAAGCCTCACAAATGTAGAAGAAAAAAAGATGCACTTGTTCGCTGACTTTATATTCTTTTCTGCTTTTTTCCACAGTAGGTAAAACCAACCTTTTCATTTCTCATATTACAATCCAAGTGCTGCACTTTGTTCCTTTTATACCTATTCGGTATTACTGAATTCAAGCAGGATTGGAAGATTATTCAGGAGGACTGAATTTACTCGCTTGTTTACACTTAGTTTAAAAAAAAAAAAAAAAAAACCTCAACAAACCAAACAAACCAGAATTGGAGTAAAATACCTCCAAAATGGAAGGTCCATAAGGTGTGGAAGGTTTATACAACAAAGAGCATCGTTTTACATATTTCAAGTTAAATCATTCTTTCACTATTGTTCATACTTTTTCACCTAGGAAAACAAATGGAAAAAAAAATTGGGGCGTAGAGCAAATTTTAGAGTATGATGCCTAAAAGATAAACTACTGGAAAGGCCTCCAAGAAAATTATTTAAGCTGAAAGCCACCATAATAATCACTCACCTGTTCCTGTTGCTGCTTAGCCAGCTCCATTTGCTGGCGTTGTTTCTCGATCTGTGATGCAGCCAGCTTCTTCTGTTCATCATGAGCTGCTAGCAGCTGTTCTCGCAAACTGGTCAGCTGATTGATCATACCCATGAGCTGCCTTTCTTTCTCAGCAAGGCTTTCTGGAGTCCCTGGGCATCATATGGTGGGGGGAAAAAAAAAAAAAAAAAAAAAAAAAAAAGGTAGAAAGAAGAGAGGAAATTTAGAGCCAGCCAGGTTTTTGTTTTGCAGCTTTACTGTGAGCAAAGTTTTAGCAGAACAAAAGAGCAGCAGCATATTGCAATATACTGCACACCAAGACCTGCTCCTCTACAGGAAAATGAGCAATGGAGGATAATTCTGTACACAGGCTTTGATCTGGTGTCCCCCTTCAATGTTTCCTTGTCCTTGCATCTATTTTTTCCTTGCCTTTTTATCGGACTAATAAGGGGAAAAAACACTGCCTGTTTTTAAAGAGTTTCAAGTTTTAAACACTGTTTATGTTTCCTGTGGATCAAAATCAACACTTCCAGTTTTGAAAGACAACTGTAGTTTTTCTAGAAACTTATGACAAAGATACAACTTTTGTAGGTGTCAAAGCACTGATGTAAGGTGTGCATTAACATCCCTCTATAACCAAGGAAAAGGAGAGGAGTCTCCTGGGTGCTGGGTACCTCCTGAGGCTCCCCACGGCCTTCTCACTGCTACCAGCGTGCAACAGCTGTCAGGAGGCTGTTATATCATCTACAGCTACCTTGATTAGGATGAAATTATATAGTATTTAAATTGCCAGTGACTATCACTGTTACTGCCACCAATGTGCATCTTCAAAGGAAAAAGTCTTGTATAAACATATCTGAAAACCTGAGTCAAACACGAGTCAAACGTGAGTGATCATCGCTCTCATTTGTCATTAGATGTTTTTTTTATAGGAGAGTTCAGGAGACACAGACAGAATAACCCACTACCTCACTTTCATAACTATTTTGTAAAAATGCTTCTTTTACCCAGAAGGACAGTGGTTATAAGGCAAGGGAAGAAAAAAATTCCAGGAAAAATCAAAAGCTATGAATCATTCACTACAAAAAAAAAAAAAAAGGCTCTATTAATACATGCAAGATCATTTGACTTTGAATTTAAAAGACCTGAAAATATGTGTAGCAGCTAATCCACAGATATCCCCAATACTACCACACCCTCTCACATGAGTCAGATCCTATGAAAACCTTTCTAAAAAACCTTTAGAAAAGGATTAAGGCTATCAGTGTCAATGCCTCCTCTGAAAATAGCCTGCTTTTGGGACAACCCTGCCACGCAAACCTCTCTCAAACACAGGAAGCATTCTTCTGCCAATGTCACCAGTGCTCTCCAAGTGAAAAAAAAAAAAAAAAAAAAAAAAGGAGAAAAATTGGCGACTACACTAAACAGGTTCCTAGCCAACTATCAGTCAGACATGGAAAAGAGCTACTGGTAATAGCTCATTTAGTCTACCCCCCTGCCAGTGCAGGAATGTTCCCTACAATGTATTTACTACAGCTTTCTAGATTGAATTGAAATGTCTGAAATGGTGAATCATCCAATGCTTGCTTTGGAAGACTGTACTACAGCCTTAGAGGTGTCACTGGGAGGGCTCTTTGCTTGATAGTTAGCTTAATTTACTTTCACTTAATTTCAACCCTGTGCTCCCAAGCAATATCCCATTTGCTACGTTAGCCAAGTCCAAGCCCTTAAATACATTTGTAGACAGCCATACAGAAGTGGAAAACCAAAAAGAATCAACATTTTCATATAAAGAAAATGCAACTTAATTAATTTTTTATTAAGATGTTAGAAATTCCTGTGAAAATATTCTCACCACATAACAAAGAACTACACAAGAATATTCTCAGATATAGTCTCCAAAAAAACTGTGGTACAAGCTGGAAACTTGAGAAACACACTGAAACAGAAACCATAGGACTTTAAACCTGTTCTGTTAAAAGCTGTGAGAGAGAATGGAAGCCAGTGCTAAAACACTAACACTGCTGAAGAAAACACTTCTAACTATGATTTTTATTTCCAACACTGGAGACAGAGAACTGCTACAAGTAATGCATTTGCCACCTGGCCATGGAATTAATCAGAAATTTCTATTGCCACTCTTCCATCTTTTCTTTCTTTTTCCCTAGGAAAAAAGGTACAGTGTTTCCAAGTGGAATAGAAGAATTATTCTAGAAGGCAGTCCCTGCCTTGTCCTGTCCATGGCTAGCATGTGGGTTTACTCTAACGAAGACTATCAGTACACTGATACTGCCAGTATAACTGGAACATCTGAAAACTAAATATTTTTTATTTCCTTATTCAGTCGATACTTTATTCCAAACTTCTACTGAGGGGTGGGTGAGCGCATGAGAAAGAGAGGGGAAGAAAGATCTAGGGAGAGAAGGAACACAAGATTGGCTCAGTCCTCAAGTTAGGTTAAGCAGAAAGAAATCACTGTCAAATAAACTCTTCAACAAATACACTGACACACATCAAAGATCTTCAGCCGGTACTGGTTCATCAGTGTATTTTGAGCTCCTACAGTAGCTTTCAGTTGGGAATCAAAAAGCACTTTGTAAAGTTAAATTAATCCCCACCACACCTCTGAAAAGGGGAAAACTGTTTCCATATGTGCAAACTGACAGACAAAGGGGTCACAGAGTTAGTTACCAACAGAGGCAGAAAAAAGCCACGCTGATATCCAGCGCCGTGCTCCAAGGCTCCGGCTGCGCTTCCCGAGAGGGAGCAGAACACTCTGGGTGCCACTGCCCTGACCAAGACACTGAACGTGGCACAGCCACAGGGCCATCCATCTACTGTGCTGCTTCTTTAATCCCACTGACCTACAGAGCAGCAAAGAACTTCTACCCCCTGTAAAAATGCAGCTTTACTGAACTGCAAGAATAAGAAGAAAGTCTGGATGAAGTACTGCATCCAGCTTTAGGATCCTCAGCACAGGAAAGATATGGGTCTGTTGGAAGAGGTACAGAGGAGGCCATGAAGATGATCAGGGGGCTGGAGCACCACTCTTATGAGGAAAGGCTGAGAGAGTTGGAGCTGTTCAGCCTGGAGAAAGCTCCAGGGACATCTAACAGCAGCCTTCCCTTACCTAAAGGGGGCTTATAAAGACGGGGACAAACTTTTTAGCAGGGCCTGCTGCAACAAGACAAAGAGTAATGGTTTTAAATTAAAAGAGGGAAAATTCAGATTAGATATAGGGAAGAAATTGTTTACAATGAGGGTAGTGAAACACTGGAACAGACTGCCCAGAGAGGTGGTGGATGTCTGATCCCTGGAAATCTTCAAGGTTGGGTTGGACAGGGCAGTTGGACTTGGTGACCCCTGAAGATCGCTTCCAACCCAAACTATGATTCTGTGAATTAAGAGCAAGAAGCCAGTGTAATGGAGTGCCAGTGCAGACACTGGAGTCACAGGCACATTGCAGCTGTGCAGCTGGTGACAAATCCACCAACGCAGCCTCTTCATTATTACTCAGTTTTAAAATCTGAGATGCCCAAAGGAGGTGTTTTACGTACTAGCTCAGTAGGTACAATACATAACTCCTTTGGTTTATAAACTGGAATGGAAGTAGTCTGACAAAAGGCAGATTTCTTGCATTACATTTCTTGGGCAATTTCAGTCTGCTAATAAACCAAAAGGGAAAATTTATCAGCATCAACTTTTTTAAAAAATCTCCTGCTAGAGAATACTTTCTGGAAAACACAGCTTAGTAGGTACTTTATTTTCATGTGACTAAGCCATCCTTCCAGTAACTGGAATAGTACTTAAGGATAATTTCAACTCTTTAAGGTAATAATTCCTTGCAAAATAAGTACTTGGATAGCCATACTCTCAAGTAACCTGCAGAAAACCAGAGGTAAGAGAGATCAGATGTGTGGGTCTAGCAGGAGATGCTGAGTTTTGGGGTAGATTTCCCCATGCCTTACCTAGACATCTATATAAGCCCCACTGATGATGAATCACAGAGAGTTTGGAGGTTTCTTGAAGATAAATGATGGCCTATAAAAGTGTGAAAATGAAAAAGAAGAGAAGTACTTGAATGAGATTGTAATAATAGTGAAGTGTTTGTGTTTAGTTTAAGTTTGGTAATTTTTACGTTACTCCTATTACCTATCATGTTTTTTCTAAAATTACTTTCATGGAAATGGCCAACAAAACTGCCACTTCACAGGTGCCACTGCCACTGAGTGTTTCTTTAACATATGAATGCCAAAGGATGTTCACTGTTATTTATTAAATGGTGAGGTGAGGGCATCGGTGGAGTCACCACATACGTACAGTCAGTGACACAAATTTTTCCTGGTGCATTAAAATGCACTGCAGAGTTAAAAGAAAGTTGCCATTTTTGTATCCTTTTCTAGGTGCTGTACATTGTGGGCAAGCAAGGATGGTGGACTTCTGTCCTATCCTCCCTATTTTCTCTCTGTTAACCTGCATGAGATCTAAACCTGTATCATGGTGTGAAGTGTCTTGGCAGCTATGGGATTTCCATTTTAAGAATTCTGTAGCTTACAGGGCAAAAACATGTCAGTATTTTAAGTAACAAAACCAACAGTTTCTTAAATTATGCTACTCAGGAATTAATGAACTATCCCCACGGCTGCTAACACTGCTAGAACTCAGAAGGTGGTGCAAACCCCCAGCCCCAGCAGCTACCTTCAGTCACTTCGTTACTAAACTCACTTGGAGCTGCTCCAAGCAGCACAGAGTTGGGAACAGTTATAGAGCTGGCTTGTCCTCTACATGCACCATGCATCCCCTACATGCACTATCCATACAGTTGCAGTGCTCTCACTCCAGCCATCCAGCGCGGCCGGGAGGAAAAAAGAAACAAGTGTCCATTATTGCAGTGTACAACTTGACAGCAAGCTAGACCACTTCACACAGGTATTGAGTGAGGAGTAAAAGGAGAGTGGCTTACATCAATGACTGCCTCAAAAATTACTCTTAATTACCGTCTGATCCACAACAAATAGATATTGCACATTTTATGTTTAACAAAGCTTTTAACCACCAGGCCACCTGCCTTTCAGGAGACTGCTGTAGGTGCTCATACTGTTCTCTCTGTACTGTATCACTGCAATGGTAAAACGTGGATTTTTTACAACTGATCAAAACAACTCAGGTAAGACAGCATCAAAGTATACACTGCAGGTTGATACAGTGAAAGGCCCGAGAAAAGATGCTCTCCAGATGCGTCAGATTATTCTCTACCACCACAAAGAGATATTCGGAAAGAAAAAAAAAAACAACACGTTTGTGGATGCAACAACCACAGCAGATGGCAAAAAAAGAAGACTCAAATTAGTGGCATTCTGTATCGCCAAACCTAAACTTCATCTCAGATCAACACTACCCATAATAGTGCTTAAGTAGTAAAAGAAATTTACTCAAATGTGAAATAAACTATTACACATTCTTAGTTCTGATTCACGGTCTCAGACTGGCAGTGACAGTAACATTTTAATAAACATTAGAATGAAGACACCAATATGACCAAATGACACACTTAAAGTGAGAAAACGAACAGGAGAAACCTTGGCATATCCACCCAAAACAGAACCAAAGCAAAAAAAAAAAAAGGCAGAGAAACCGTTTTTGCAATCAAAACAGTAAATACTTTATTATAATTTATTAGACAGAATGAGAATGTAAATGAGAAATTAGGAAAGCCAATATTTTCTTTAACAGACATTTTAGGCTTTTGCTGCAAATGCTCAAGTGATGAGAACGTTTGCTTGCAGCCAGCCTAAGGATCTGCTCGCAGCCGCGTGGCACCCAGCGTATTCTGCGAGGGCAGAGCCGTGGCAAGGTTCTCCTCAATCCCCCTGACACGTCCCCATTAAATGCTAGGAATGGCATCAATCGGGGGTGCTCGTGTGCACACCCTTACAGACAGTGAAATTCATCCACCGAGTCAGGTTACTATCACAGTAATTACGTAAATCGCTTTTGAACTGTCAGCATCTGTCTTTCAAAGAAAAATCAAAGAAAACAATGTGAGAGTACAAAGCCTGGGAGACACAATAATATTGTATTATGTTCATATCATTAACTATGGTTACAAAAGAAAAAAAAAGTCCTCCTGTATCTAAAAAGCTTTGTAGGTTAAAAATAAAAAAATTAAATGGAAATAAGAATATTTTGAAGTACTGTATATTTGAATAATGTTTAGATGTATAATAATTAGAGCACACAATATAGAGCATTTTTTAATTTCAAAGCATTTTCTAATTGATCTTCTTAAAAACTGCATGCAGGTAGACAGGTAATGGTATGCATTACTTTTTTCAAGAGCAAACTGAGGCATGAAGTTTTTAGTAACTTGCCTGAAGTCATTCTTAACTTTATGTGGTGTAAGAGGTTTTATTGCTGGCCTCGCTGAAGTCACCAGCAGAACTATTTCAGCGAGGCCAAGAATTTCCCCACTGACTTCAACAGGGATACATGTTAAATAGATAATTAAGTCTGTGCTTGACCCAGTTGGATACCAGGTAGGGTTCCAGCCAAAGGGACCCTTATGAATGAACCAATTACTATGTCATCCAACTTACCAAACAACAGAACCACGCCACAGCACAGTTTCTTTAACTTTACTCTGATGTAACAACAGTGTGACAAGGACTTAGCAATAACCCATATATGAGCTAAAAACTGAGTCACTTCCACGTATTTCCTGCAGTGGTGTGGGGTTTTTTCAGTGTGTTTTTTAAGTTAGGGAATGCTCAGTTTTGATACTAAAATTAAGGAGGTTTTTCAGACTGAACAACCTATTAACTAAGCTGTCCTCAGAAGAATTAAACTTCTACTAGCACTAACTGTATTAAACCCAAGGAATAAGTAAAATTATCAGTCCATAAAATAAATACCTTTTGTCGAGGGTTTTCTTCTAGTATCTTTTCTTTAAAGTATCCTTCTCATTGTCAACTATCTTTTTCCCCACTCCCCATCCCACTTTTAACCTTGCCACATTAGAAATCCAAACCCAGCATTACTCTGCTCAGTGAGGAAACCAAGAAAGTAAAATAAACAGGTCACCTAGTCTTCTTCTGCTTTAAAGCAAACTAATCTTTATCATGCTCTCTCTGAAAAAAAAAAAAAATCTATTTATAGCATAAATTCAAAGAGGAGTATCCTGCCCTCGCTACACGGATGGCTCACGTCACTTGGAGTCGTATATGTGAGGCAATGGGGAGCTGATGTTAAGATGCCTTCAGGAAACGTAAGTCTGATAAACAGATCTAAAGTGGCTGAGGTAAGTTCAGAATTTAAACTCTTATTTCCTCTGCCTTTGAACAGAAATGCTGGATGTTTATGACCAAGCAATGAGTATATACTTTAAATTATGTACTTGCTGGTATGTACTGGTGGATGGATGTGGGTCTGTGCCTGTGCACGTGTGTAAACTCCCTTGATGCTTCCCTAATCAATACTTCAGAGAGTGTTTTATTACGGACTGGCACACAGCTTTTCAGGCCAGTAAATCCTGGAGCTGTCAGGACATAAACATCTTAAATCTGGCATTTTTCATTAAGTATTTAAGCCAACTTTTGCTACACAATGACTGCCATCACTTACAACTACCCACCTTGCTAAATTAAATTACTTCATCTGATTGATATGGGAAGTCAGCATAATAAAAGAAAACTTTTTGACTGCTCTTTACTTGGCAAGACACAGCCACCAGAAAAAGAAACAGGGAAAGAAAAAGTGCACAATTCAAACCAATTTGTCTGTACCTACAGATTTATGTAATGAATCTTCTCTGTTGGACAAGAAAAAAAACCCTTTTTAGAAAAGCAAGATAGGAGGAAGTTATTTATTTCAGCAGACGGACAGTCTTAATCTTTTCTGTTTGAGTGGAAGACTGCAAAATGAATAAAAACAAATTATGAACAATTACCATCTTTTGCCATTACCAGCCTCAAGAACTCATACTCTGTGGGGACAAGAAGCTTAGCCGTCTGCTCTATAACAAACCAGCGCATTGCTGTTTCGCAAGGCTGGAAAGAAGCTGTCACTGAGTATTCTTTATTTGCTGTCAGAAAAAAGTTTTGGTACAGTAGACTGCAAACAAAGCTTGGTATTCAACCAGGTTAGTAACTTATTGTCAAGGTTACAAAAGGAAGAGACAACATTTGTATTGAAGCTATTTCTCAGAGGTTATTCATTGTTTTACTGTCTAGACAACAAGCTAGAACTAGGCTAGAGAAATAGCATTTGCTGCTGGAATTTTATGCAGTAGCAGGAAAAAGTAAAAAGTGTGTGTGTATTTGCTTTGTTTTGACAAACTGGCAGTTGTAGCTCAGCAACATTCAGCTCTATCAGCACATCTTTCAGGTAATTTTAGTAGAAAGAAGCACTGAACAAACAACCCTCTGCATGATTTTTAAGTATAGTGGTTTGGCCCCCATACGTTCAAACAAAACAAAGTCATTGGCTTTTGCTACTTAATTAGTTCAGTTTTATTCTACTTTCTCTATCAATAATCACTTCTTAAAAAATAAAAGTTGTATATGACTTAATTAGAACCTGACTTTTTCTGGTCAAATTAAATACCTTTACGTACAAAAATATAAATCTAGAGCAGCCTGAACTTTCTTCTTCGCCACAAATTCACTTTTTTTTTTGTTGCATTTTAGACGCTTTAAAAAAGATTCCTCCAACCCTCCTTCCACAGATACTACCCCCCACTCTAGGGTCAAATAGAAGCAGCTCCATCCAGTCACAATCTCCATCTCGGGCTTTCATTTGGCCTGAAAGAAGTTCTGCGTTGGTGTGGCTCAGTTGGCACTGGCTACTTCTCTGCAGCCTGAGAGTATCATATTGCACTGTGACCAACCTCCACTATTTCAGCAGCTGCCAAATTTCCTCTCAAAACTTAGGATTCCCTGTGTGCCATTGGGCAGATTTCCCCCACACCCCAGCACTTCTGAAATATTAACAAAGGACTAAAGCTCACTGTTAGCAATTTGCTACTATTAAACCCCTCAAAAAAAATAAACACAGAGAAGAAGATACTAAGTAGGTTGCAATAAATACTGAATTTATCACGGTTAAAAGTCGACAACCCGACATATCTTACCTCCCTCATTTATGACTCTCTCACTGTCCTTCTCTCCCCATTCCACATACAAAACTATCCACAAAAAATCATGTAAAATGTTCACATCTGACACAAGTTTACAAACATTTCTGAACCATCAATTTGCAAATGCAAAACTCACACAGCTCTATGAAAAGTGTGCAGCTTTCACACATCTCCTGGGGATCTGTGCTGCATTAGTCAAAGGTTTAAACCCAGTGTATTCCCCAGGAATAATCTTTTTCCCCTTCCCCCTCCTTCCTCCTGTCCACATCTAAATGCAGAATCCCCAGCTTCCTTGTCTCCAGTTTACAGATTATGTGATCCAAAGTGTCACTCACTGGATTACTGCACATAACCTGAGCACTACCCGAAGCTTACTTGTCTCCAACTTGTCCAGCATTACTTAAATGGAATTATCCGTCACAATCCATAAACCGAATCTGCATAGCCCACTTATCTCAAGATTCTGTGTGTCACCTACCAGATTATCCGTTTTAATCCATACATTGAATCTACATAACATATGTCTTTAATTCATGGGCTCTGATGAGCTATAGTATCGCTGAATGGATTATTTCTCTTTATCCATTATTGGCAGTCCTAAGACCGTTCGCTGCGTACTCTCTCATGTCCCATCTTATGAACACATAAGCAAAATCAGAGTCTTCAGCAAACACAGCTCTATCACACATCAAACACAGCCTGATATAATACCTCCACTGACACTTCACGTAACTTGGAACACAGTTTCTCACACAAAACAAATGCCTGTGTTATCGTGAATTAAAGATTAGGATTGGTAGGCTAATCTTACTTTCAGTTACACTCATAAATCTGTGGTTACTCCAGCACAGCCTTTGGAGTCACCTATATTTAAGTGGATACAGTGAAGAGATCAGTTTAACCTAATGACCATCCCTTTCACAGGAAGCGTAGAAAACGCTTCACCTGAGTTGTTTAGGAACTAACCTGCACAATAGAAACGAGTTTTCAAACAACAACAACAAAAAAATCAGGTTCAGGCTTGCCCGGTCTTTCTTGAGAGATTCAGGCGCAATCATTGTTAACAATGCCTTCCCCTCAACAGAAAACCAACTCAGAAAGATTGGAAACAAAAGTCTATTTAGCCTTTTGTTCTACATAACTATTCAAAATTAGCTAAGTGGAGAACATATAAAATATGCATTCTTATTTCTTGACAACTCTCAATAAACCAGAGATGGACAAGATTAACAGGAAGGCTTTGTACACACTGGGGAAGTGTTAAAAATTAAGAGTTCTCATCGTGGCTAAAGCTGCCTCACTCACACCAGTGTTAGCAAGGCTGTGAACTTCGTGATGCACCTGAGGGGTCAGCACTGTTTCTTGAGATCTGCTCAGAGGAGACCCAACACCAGGGAAGGAGAAGCTTCCTAATAATTTCCTTTATATTGGGATGGCCACTGACAAGAGTGTGGAAATGTAATTTTTATACCTTTCCCTATTGACAGCCTACCCCACGTGCTGCATCTGCTGCAGCTGGTTAACACTGCTTTGGAGGACAGCAGCCACTTTCACCCTGTAAGGCACAGCTATCAGGCAGTTACGCTGACAGCAGAGAGGGGGTATAATTTTCCTTCCTGTAGATGATCGGTTTGAGACCTGAAGATCTCTCTGCTCCACTGAATCCAATAAACTGCATTATCCATGAATAATCCAGAGGCCTTTTGAGCCCTGTTTTTGAATATGATGGATATAAGTAAGTTTGAACAGGCTTTAACCAATTCAATATACAGTTTTACAGCTTTACTTTAAAATACTTTGATTTAACGGCATGTTTTGTGGGCTCTACTACAGAGCGACTTGTTTTGAGCAGAGTAAAAATCCCAGGGATTTCAAAGCAGAATTTCTTAAGAAATTTTTAATGCCAAACTTGTATTATTTATTTAGCCCCAGACTATCTCTCTGAACAAACAGAGGCATTTGAGTTAAAATTTCTTCTATGGATACGAAAGGTTCTAGATTTTGCCCCATTTTAACACTATTCCCTTGCAGTACCTTTCAGTCAAGCCCTGGATTAAAATAATACATTTCCTTTCCCATTAGCAACTGGACATACATAGATCCTTCTAATTATGATCTTGAAGTTTGCAGCTGGATCTCTGCAGATGCTCGGTGATGGTTCTCCCGATGCACAGGTGTGCAGATGAAGGAAGGGGGGGCTTAAAGTAGCTGCCGAAGGTAACAAAGCAACTAAGAGGAACAACTGAATACAAAACGTGGGAGTCTGGTGACTTCCAGCCATTCACCAACTCCCCAATCTTTAATAAAATATTACTGCCTTCTAACTTAAAAGAAATCACACTAATAGAAAATAAAGTCTTGCTCTTCATCTCCTTTTCTTTTAATCTCTCCCAGAGAATAAAACTCAATGGTAATAACATAGACTTGGGCATTAACAATATGTAGCCTAGTGCTGAGACTTTAGCACATGACGTACTAAAACTCCCCCAGATCTAATGAAAAACACAATGAAATTTTGAACAGTTAAATGGAAAAAACTATTCAGTGCATAAGACAGTTGGGCAGTACAGCTTCTAATGCTGTCCACATTCCAGGGTATATTAATAATAAGACGCTACTTTTGTGGGGTTTCCAAATATCACTAATAGAGACATGAAAAGGGAAAAAATGCAGCTGGCAGGCCAAATACAGAGAGAAGTTAATTAAAAAATCACAACTGGAAAACTTAACAACTCTACATTCCTATAGAAGGGCAAAGAACATTTTCTAGCATAATATATGTGTGTTTGTACACGCGTATGTGAGTATAAAGCAGCTCAACTTGCACACCTTTCATGCTGCCTCACTAAATACAGCTGCAATACAGCTGAGCCATTGTTTGTTGGTCGCTCATGGCTGGCGGTGCCATGAAAACCGCATTCCTGGGCACTAAATAATCAGCCTGCCTGACCCCCCAAGAACCTGTAAGTCAAATTCATTTACCCCCAGAGGGCAATGCTCTATTGTATCCTCCCTCCTTTCTAGCCACCTAGGAACAATGGACAATAATTGCAACTGTCACGGCAGTCAGTAGGAAAAATAAACCAGTGCCTGTTTTCACAGCTTACTGCCAAACCTGATCCAAACACCTAATAACCATGCTCCCAACCATAGAACCACAGTCGCACTAAAAAGCCTCAGATGTGAGGCTTTTGAACAGAGTTACAGAACAATAACTCGACTTGTGCTCAAAATATGAAGCTAAAAAACAAAAATTAAAGCAAAGAAAACTCTTCTTTGAGGCTGTGCTGTTGCTCCCCATCCTCCCCCTCGGGCAAGACTGAAAGGACTGTTGAATTTCTCTCCTGGTAGCATATAGTTGGCTGCTGCCGCTTTCAAGTTTAGCTTGTGAAAGGGAAAGAGAGGAAAGGAGAAAAAAGATTGCCCTCCAACAGAACAAGATCATAGGCACTGGGAACACACTGCCTTCTCAGTGCACAAAACTTTTTAAGAGTAGCTTAACTGCGTCCAAAGGCAATGGAGAATCACTGGGAGTCCTTCTAAAGGCTCCAGCGTACCAGGAGTTAAAGACTGGCTCCAGACAACTTCTAAGAACCTCTGAAATACACAACCAAAAGTGGGTTTTTGAAAGACATCTTGGTACTTTGGGCCTGAAACACCTTAAAGATTCATCAATTCATGGCAAAAAAACGATGTTGTTTTAAAACAACGTGCTTTTAAAAAGCAGAACTCGCAGGTAAGCCCAGTGGCCACCCTACCCTCCCTCTTTATGACCTGTTGCTTTACGCAAATGGAGCAGGAATAGAGATCTAGGGTTTGGCCCTCTGTTACAGTAATATCTCAGCCTACTGGGGGTTGGAGCACTATATTCTGTTATACAGTTATTCTACATATGTAATGAATATATATTTTTGAATTACAGCCCCTCAGGGAGAAGCCAGGGGAAGTAAGTGGCATATTTTCCTACTTGTGTAAGTCAGCGGATGAGTGCAAACTGAGCCGGTGGCTTATCGGTGACAAGCTGGAAGGCACATATAATTAAAATAACACTATCTTTGCACATGCACCAATACATTAACCTCTGGGAGCATGTCATGCTGTATGCTTGAACTGAGTATTGCCCACCTCTTGCAGAAAAGGTCCCTAAACCTGTCAGGCATGAGGCTTGGGAGCCTGCCTGAGTGTGGATCTCTGTATCAGGGACTACATTAGTATGCAAACACACCAAAACTAACGGAGAGAAATGAAATCCAGTTTATAAACACAAAAGAAGGGTTTAATTTTAATCTCATTCTACTTTCACATTTCCAAAACAACACTGGCTTGGATTTTGCTACTCCAGATGTACACTGATATAAATGGGAGAAGAATCAGAGTCACTATTTCTTTTCAGAGTGATAATGGTTGCTGTAAAAACTTAAAATTTTTGACACGTGTATTTTGAGTCAGTTTCTCATCATAAGCACTGCAGAGGAATTATGAAAATATTAAATTACATGAAAACAAACAACTACAGGTTCCCTAAAATGACCTCACATATATAAAATGGGGAAATATCTTGGCAAAGCAGAAGCTACTGCTGCTGGAGAGTGGTCAAATTTTGTCATTTTCCTTCTGGAGTACGGCTTTAAAAGAACATGCTTTAGTGCACAGATGTTGTACACTGTCTTTTAAAATCTGCACTGGCTAATTTCAGTACCTAGAGGTATCGTTACACAAACTTTGCTCTTTTTATTTTTTCCTACATGCAAAAAAACAAAGAGAAAATCTACATCATCAAAATCTGTCTAAAAATTAACAAGGAATTCTGATCACCCTCAGATTTCAGAAGCTGAGCTCTGCTATACCCT
>NW_020955218.1:567004-760115 GCF_003031625.1 Empidonax traillii | reverse complement strand
AATTACATCCACTTTATAATGTGTGTTTAAACATCGTGTGGTGGTAAGCATACTGTGGAAAGATTTTTCCGGTAACATGCACATTATAAATAATAATAAAAAGTTGGGTATGAAAAAAGCCTTAAAAGACTGCAAAATCCAGAGGGAGAAAAGGCATTGCTTAGAATGGAAACCCATTATTTGCTCATTTCAGATTCTATCACTTCCTTTAAAAATAAAATAAAATAAAATATATTTGTTCAGTATTTTCAGGAAAAATGCAGCGAGGGTGTGGATGGGTCTGATATTTATGTCTATAACTCTTGTGTTCTGACCTCTTTTTGTGTAGAATTTTAATGCATAAGTAAATATAAATGCTAATAAAATTCAGAGAACATTAAACTCAATTCCAAACAATGTAATTGTATATTCTTGTCAGCATTTAGATGGGTACACAATTACAATAGCTTTCAATCCCACGATTAGCACTGCATTCAGTTAGAAAATGGAGTGTACTAAAAGATAAGTGTCCCAGTATGTGCCATCTAAATAACAATACCCACACTTATTATCTGGATCTAAGACATATACTGCTATTCTCCACATTTGTGTTTATGTGTATTTGTATTTGTTCAGGCATTTGTTTACCCCCTACCAGGAGCATAAAGGGAGTACATGTTAACTTATCAAAGGGACCGTCTGGCCTAGAGACCATACAATTATTAGCAACTGGTTAATTTTCCCCACAGTAAAAACCATTACGAGCAACCTTCATTATCTCGTTTGGGCTAATTCCGCCTCCTTTCTTGAAGCCCCAACTTGAAGCTCGGAGGCGCTGCGGTTCCTCGGGGCGGCCCCGCCGGCCGCGCTCCCCCCGCCGAGCCCCGCAGAGCCCCCGCCGCTCCCGAGGGGCTGAGCGAGCGCGGGCTCCCCTCGAACCAGCCACCCGCAGTGCAGTGTCAGTGCCTGAGGAAACCACAGCGACACGGGCACGGGGATGCCCCCTCCTGCACCTCGCATCGCCCCCGCCGCCGCCTCGCACACGGGTATGCGCCGACAGACACACGCACAGACCAGACAGACGGACAGCCACGACGCGCGCGCCGGGCACAGCCCCACGCCTGCATCCCGCCGGGAGCGTAGCGGCAAGCTACGGATCCCACCGAACAGCGCAGGAGGGTACTTTGTTCCGTGACATTTTTATTCACGCTGCGGCACCCCGATCTCCTCCCGTGCGCCCGCGGGCACGGCCGCTCCCTGCGCTGAGCCCCGGGCTCGCCCGAGCGCGATTTTTCCGTCAGAATCCCTAAAAGCGCTATGAAATCCTAAGGAGGCGGGCGGGAGAGGCTGCCGTGCGGAGCAGGGTCCGTGCCGGGGCTGGTGCCTCCGGGCACTTGCGCAGCTACTGCTGAAGTTTGTCCGTCCCCTCGAAGCACCCACGAAGGAAACCATTTCCCAAACGTGAATAGGTCAGATAAACGCCGCCGCCACTTTTTTTTTTTTCCCCTTTAATATTCTATTTTTTTATTCCCCAGTGCTTTTCTAAAAACTCTGGAGCAGCGTGTAAACAGGCCGGAGCAAATGTGGTATTTGCGGCGGAGGGTTGTCAGTCATTAAAAGCCAACAAACCTTTGCAAAGCAGGAATGCGGCAATAGGGATCCATTGTGAGCTGACAATGGGCTCCAGAGCCTCCAGGCACTAAAAGCAGCCCGCCTTACTTTTAAGTCCATTGTCAGCAAAGTCCACGACAAAGCTTTTCCCCTGCAGCTAGACAAAATATTCGCCGTGGTGCGCTCGTAAAAGAAACACAAGTCTTCTGTCTAACTTGCCGCCTTAAAGCTACAGTAGCCGCTCGCCGGGGCTGCCGGGGCCCCGCTGCCTCCCTCCCTACCTCCCGGTTTCCCTGCCTTGCCTGCCGGTTTCCCTGCCCGCCGCCCCCCGCCCCGCCCCGCCCCGCGGCCCCGACACCGCTGCAGCCGCGCCGGGAGCGGCGCCGGGACGGGCCCGCCGTGACTTTGCCGGGGGGGGGGATGAGCGAGCCGGTGCTTTGTCGGTGAAACCCCGAGTGCCGGAGTCCCCCCGCCGGAGGGCTCGTGTTACAAACGAGTATCCCCCGCAACCCGACTCCGCCGGTGATTCCGGGAGAGCCGCGGACAAACGAGCGGGGGAATAATGAATGCGGTGGACGGCCATGTATCAATGACTGGATTTCTGCGGGAATGGTAAAGATCTCAGTAGGAAATCATGATTAGAGATGTGAAAGGCCAAATGGCAAAATCCCAATAGTAACAATGCATCTGTTCATTAATGTGTGAATATGAGTAATATGAAAATTTAACACAATTATAAGCCCCCCTCAGCAATCCTGATGGCATAAAATAGATTGTGGTGATCTAATCAGCGTTTCCCCCGTTGAAATACTGTATGCTAACTATTCAAAATAATATTATATAGATTTTTTTCCCTTTAAAAACCCCCAAGCAATCATATTAAATTGATGTCCTAACTTAGTTTCAAACCTCTCGTGACTTCAACTGCAATTTTTACATAAGGCACTTCAACAGAATTTTGATACAGAATCAGCAAATAATCGTCCTTTTGCTAATACTTAAAAAAGAACTTTAATTCTGAAAGACAATAGCTTCCCCACCCCTATAGCTTTATGGAGCTAAAGAGCTAGATTAAATTACAGCTTGTTTAATTCTATTATATACCACGTTAACATATTGTACTTACATAAAATATGCTATTCATATACTCAACCTATCACATTTCAGTAACTGCTTGTGAAATACATTATGCACCATATCTTGGAAAGAAACATTTATTATGTCATTTATGTACCCCATTAAAAAAAGATTTGAAATTTACACATCTTAAATAAAAATAACTGTTTAAAAGGTTACGACTGTAGAGGTTTCATGAATTATACAGAAACAAAGTCATCCTTTGTTCAGCTTTTTTTAGACTTCGTTGGGAAGATGATGCTCTCAAATTATGAAAAGAAATAAACGCTGTATCTTTTTTGCAAAGCACGCGTTCTCTGGATTCATTAGAAAGTCAGTAAAACTTTTAATGCTTGCACATATAATGTGCAGCTTGAAATTGGGAAAAGGGACCAGCACACAGGAACTGCTACTCCTGATCCCTACTCCAACAGCTACTCTCCTCTTGGATTCCCCAAAACAATGTTTCTACATCCAAAAACTGAGCTATGTTCTGACAGATTTTGGATATGCATCAGGACAGCTATGTATTACAATAATCTGTATTTCCCAAAAGCTTCACATGGTTTTCTGAGTAGCATGGTTACTCAAAGTGCCTCCTAATTCCACCTTCGAGAAGAATTCAGAATTAGCCCCTTGCCTTCTTCTAAGCCCCACTTGAGCTAAGAATTCCCCTCTTACCTATCTGCAGTGTTGGTCCTACAGCACACAATAAAACATTTTCAAGTCTATCCACAACACAATATGAATAGGTCTACAAGAGTTGTTCATTGAGGTTTTGTGAACAGTAATACTGTTTGGAAAACATTTTTGTTCCAGGCACAACCATAAAAAGTGTTAAATGTTATTGAAGAGGAGAATTGTGGATAGGGCACCAAAGATAAGGACTGAGATGGAAAGAAGAACAGGATTCATTAAGTAAATGTTGGCGAAGAAGAGCCTGACTGAATCAACAGAGATACAAATTAACCCACAAAAATGATTTCTGCTGTCTCTATTCAACACATTTACCAGTCATTAGCTCTTTCCAGAGATATTTATGGCACTTTTTTGTTTTTTTCTTTCACCCTTGCCTCTGTTGCTTGCATATGCTTCTCCGCATCACTGCGTATGGCAATACCCACTGGTGAATGGCCCTCCGCCTGTGCCAGCAGCACACTGGCTCCTCCATGCCCCCTCTCCCTCCGTGCCAAGCACCACCGAGACTGACTCCCTCATCTACAACAATTGGACGTGGAGACGGATGCCAGCAGCCAGTAATTCTCACGCAGGCCTTCGGCACATGGAATTGAACCACTTTCTCGGTGGTGTAAGAGTCCCGCGTTCACTGCTCGGAGCTGCACATGGGTGCATGTGTGCACTGATCTGCACACGCTGGGCACACGCGCACTGAATGGCTCTAACACTAATGGAAAGCAAAGTATCTAAGTAAATTAACATTAAATCGCTTTTTAGTCTAACTTTCTGTATGCTAACAAGCTCGCCACTGCCATTCTATTTCTGTATTTGGTGTTAAAAGTACAGTTTCACTGACTTATTTGCTAAAAGACCCAAAGTTTTCACACTGGGAAAGCAGCGGTTTGTTTCCAGGAAGCGGACAAGGCTGCAAAGCCATAGTAAGAGGGAGGCACCATTTTTATCACCGTCTGCTAGACTGCTATTGAATTTAGTCTACTTCCAGAAGTTGTGTTAATTTTTTTCAGGCATTGTAACTCCCCTTTGGGAGTGACCGAATGGTACTCTCAATTCAGGGGCACTGCAGATGCACTTGTGTGTACCTGAACCTGCCTCGGCAGCCTTCCAAAACCACAGTCCTACAGTACAGCGTTCCCTTCAGGCCCAGCCTCTCCAGTAGCTCTTTTCAATCCATGCTCCAAGGTCACAGTCCTAGAAATCCACTTATAAAAGCTTAAAATGGTCTTCAGTGCCAAATCTCCATTACCTCTTTCTGCTCCTGCTGATTATTTACTAAAAGCAAACTTCATTTTCATGCAGCTGCCTGTTTCCAAAGAAAGGCATGCAATTCCATCAAGCTGCAAGAAGGTGACGGATGGGAGCTCCCCACACGAGGCACGCCCAGAAGAGCCATATTTGAAGAGGAAAAGGGAGAGAAAGTTCTAATGTTATAAAGAAGACAAAACTAGGATAAAAGTGAAGAGGCTGATGTAAGCTGACCACAAGTGAGAGAGGAGCAGTGTGAGTCCTGGAGCCTCTCACTTGCACGGTGTCTGGTTATCTAAGCATGGGTGCCCTCCCAAGGAGATGCCCAAAGTGTTCCCTCCTTTGTAACTACAGGGAACAGATCTTGTCCTGGGCTGAAAGAGAGACAGTCCTTAGAACAAAGTAAAAGAAAGATGTTTGGCCTCGGCGAGGATGATGACATGAAGCATAGCTGAGTGGAGAGATGCCAAGAGTTGCTCAATACCCAGCCAGACCACCAGACATTTCCTGCCAACACGTGTCATTCCTAGAGGAAGGAGTATTTGGTCGGCACAAATGGTCATGAATAAACTTCAGCATTGGCTGATATACCTTGCACTTCTGGCAGACACCTTTCTTTACATTATGAAAGAGCTGGCAAATACTGAGCTGGCATCCATTATTCACCCTTTTCTTTTGCTATGGCCATAAATACATTACACCTGTCAGCCACAGTTCCACTTAGTGTTTCTACAACCCTCACCTATCAACTTGCCACCCCACTGGCACTCTGTCCTGTGTTCATGTACCACAACCAACCCTTTCTGGTTTAAATCAGGAAACAAGATTAAGTGCAGATTTCCACTCTTTCTTTAAAAGAGCAGACAAGTATATAGAGAGACATGAGAAATTTCTCCTTTTATGCACCCATTTTTTATTATGAAGGTCTTACCCATACAAAATCAGAAACAATTTTCACAGCAAAGAAAATAAAGCAACTATTATGAAGAAATGGTTGGTATCAGCAGGTTACATAGACATACAGCATCTGCATACACATATGGTTCTCCATCAACAGAATCATGCTTTTAGGGAACTACTTGCAGCTAGGCAAGACACTATGAATCATGAGCAGGCACAACACAGAATGTATTTAAATTTGGAAATCAAAGACCACACAACATACATTTTTCTCTTGCCTTCCAGGAAGTACTGCAATTTTTCACCACTCTAAAAGCATTTTAAACTTTTGGAGCAGACACTAGGAAACACCTCTATAAATGTAAATATTGTTCAAATGTAGGACATGGTTGCTCAGGCGTGATAAGCAAAAATATGGTGCTGAGTACAATACTACCTGGGGCTTCTCTGACTGGACAGAAAGTAGTGTGCTGTTGGGGGTTTGGTGGTTTGTTTTTTTTTTTTTTTTACACATAAAATGTTTTCTAGTCTTTGGGCACAAACTCACACAGTTGAGTGAAACATTCACGTTTCGATATTGGGAAGCTGTGGTGCTCTGGCCAGCACATCATAGTATGACTCTTACTACATCGCTCCATCACAACCACTGTGCAGAAAACAGCTGGGCTACATATGTCCATGGGTGGCTTCCAAGCCTACTAAAAAGCTCCCTTCCTTGGCAGGGATAACCAGCTTTCCTGCTCTTGGAATCTCTAGTCCCATTCTGGTCACGTGTTAGCTCCCATCGCATTTTACTGCAGAGGACAAAACCAACGTAGTGCACAATGACACCACGTTACCACTGTATTCTTGTTTCACGTACAGTCATAATTTTGTGTATGTTTAATAACACAAGAGTTGTTTTCAAGTTGCTTGCTCTCCTTTGCAATACCCATCATGCTGCATTAATGAAGTAAATGCTATATGAATGATAAGACATTTCTTATCGTGATTTCTGGCACTAGAGTTCTGCTTTTTGTGCTAAAAAAGAAATGCACCTAGCCAGAAAAGGTTCCATAGCACCATAATTAAATTATTCAAGTTTTTAAAATCCAAACCATGAATGCCACCAGAAACATGATTGTCTGAATATTTTATAGTTTCTATCACCTGAATGCCCTGGCAGTTGCTCCGTTAGCTGTGAACTTTTCAGGCCTCGTTTCAGTGAATGGTCACCTACTGCAGGAGCAGCGTCATACTCCAGATTTGACATGTGCAATGCAAAGAAATCAAGCCTGTCATGTAATACCTCCTGCCACTCCTTCAGCCTCCCAGCAGGAGGGTCTGGGCTCATTTGGGAGTTACAAAGGCAATAGCTGAGATTTTCTCAGGGTCCACCCTCTTTATTGATATACAGCTTTGGGACAGAAACAGCTTCCAGAATGTGACAATTCAGGTATTTCTAAAAGTCTGTATGTTATACACTTTTCTGGACTGACAATGCCTACGTCAATAAAATGGCCCCAAAGCCCTTCTCAGGCCAGCATACCCAACAAAACTACCTCTCATGAGCACAGCACTGAGCCAGGGAACAAGTCTGCAATCTCTGCTCTCACCTCAGAACAACAGGGAAGTCCATTTCAGTCTCTGTTATTTCCAACACACTAACTTGTAGAGTGCATATTTCATTGCCTTACCTACCTTAGTGACAGTGGACTCCATCATCAGGCTGCTAAATGTCCACTGATTGCCCTCCAAAATGCAAAAATCTAGGGTTGCAAACTGCTGTACAGTAATTGCCACCTCTTCTCCTGTTGTGGGGGTGGAATTTACATTGTGTCTCAGGGTAGCTGGGCAGTGGTGTGCTCTTCTCACACCTCCATTAATCTGGCCTTCCACATCAAACCTGGAGCCACTGCTCAGTGCCTCAGATTTCTATGGAGATGGGGCTGCATTTCTTACGGGACACCCCCCAAAACCGCTAAAGCTTAATTATTCTGAAGAAACTCTGGAGCAGCATAGTTTGTACTCACTGCTCAGTTACTCTCCATCTAAATCCTTGTCCTTGAAATACATAGTAGGATATGGCCAGTTCAAGGATTGATTCAATCTCTGCCTTTCCCATTTCCGCAGCAAAGCAACTGTGTCCCCCGGAGAAGGGCACACTGAAGGCACTGTGAATGGCACTGGATGCCATGCACAGGACAATACGCCTTTTGTCGCTGAAATTCGTTGGGACTCAGTGCTTTGGATTCCCAAAGGCATTCAGGAGCATAAATCTCATTCTGGAAAGGAATTAGGCTCCGACTGCCTCTGGAGATCCAGGCCAGTGAGTTGGCCGAAAAGAGACGACCACGAACGCATTCTGCCAAATGCGGCATTTCACTGGCACAACTGTTGCTGGAACGTCTTTTGCAGCATACACAATATTTAGGATGATCCCAACTCCCTCCTACCACCATCTTCTTCATCCCTAATTAAATTAACGTATAAGAATGTAGCAAGGTATTTAACCTTACCAAACTTAGAAAAGAAAAAGAAGTGAAGTTTACACATTCCCTGTACTTTCCTGGTATCGAAAAAAAAAAAAAAAAAAAAGAAGCATAGTAACTTCTCTTTCAACACCTGAGCAGCAACCTTTCCCTTTTCCATTGATGTTACACCAGTAAGAATCCTTATGAAAAGAAGGGCAACAGTGAAATAAGAAAAACCCTCTGCTATGCATAAAAAAAGAGATTTTTGTCTTAATCTGTCTTCTTTGGGTTTCTAATGCCTCTTTAATTCCTGGCATCTCTAAATGAAAGAAGGAATTGATTTTCTCAGGAGTGGCCCACCCAGCAAAAACCCCTGTGTCAGTTGACAGAAGGAGGCACTATACCAAGCCTGAGCTTCACTGAAGTTCTGAAACCACAAAGATGTTTTAATATTTCCAGAGACTATTTCAAGAGTAACAACATAAAAACAGAGACATCTGGAATTAAATGCCATTAAATTTCACTTCAGTTTTGTTTTTCTGTCTCAGTTGGACAGAGATACTCCCCTGAAATATATTTATGTATTAGTGCTACCAACAGAGCCAGTTTCTAATTAAAGGGCCATAATATCTTGTTAATGTTAACAGAGGGCAATGTTTTTGGTCTGCTAATTTTTTACATCTTCAGCACATCCTTATTAAGCATGAGGGATTAAAAAAAAGCATTCAATGAGATGACTATACACTAACTTTTTGTGGGTATTGACACATCGTTAAGGATGTTCTAGGGATATTCTATGGTTTATCCTTTGACAGAAAAGATCTTTTGTGCTGATCTATCTCTTTTTAAGTAATTAAATGCTTTCTTGAAAAAAACCTAAAACAAAAGCCCAAGAGAGCCAAAAGGTTATAGATAATAATTTTTATATATATATATAAAAGTTATATATAATAACCTATATATATATATAAAACTATATAATCTAACTAACCATAAAACATAAATTGAGAACTACAGTGTTTGGCTAGAATTTCAAGGAAATCCTTTTTAAGTTCAACAACTCCAATTATTAAATCCTAAATTCAACAGGAACAAGGGCTCCTCACCCCTTGGCCTTCCTTACACATCACCTTTACCTTGACCAAGAGGGAAGAGGAGCCTTCTTTGCCAAAGCAAGAGAGCAATAAAAAGAAATAAAAGAAAAAAAAGAAACTGAAACAAGCACTCTTGTCACAAAGTCGCAGCTTCTGCTGTTGAGGTCTGGTTGGGGTTTGGGGTTGTTGTCGGTTAACTACCACTGCTTTCAGACCCACATTGCTCCATTCCCATCTCCTGGCGCTCCTGGGTACTCTGGGCTCTCCTGGTGCCCGTCCTGGGGAGCGCCGGAGCGCAGAGCTGGCAGTGCCAGAGCCTCATTTCCGAATGGAAGCCAGGAAATGTCCTGCTGCCGCTGCGCCAAAGCGCTTGTTACTGAACTAATCGTCAGCTTCCACCCTCCTCCCCCACTCTGGTTTGGTTTTTTGGTGTTTTTTTTTTTTTTTTTTTTTTTTTTTGACAGCTGTCTTCCTATCTTCCCAACAGGTGCTATTAGGCCCTGAACAATGGCGAAGGCTTTTAAGCCACTGCTGTTGACAAGTGAAAAGGAACAACAAATGGCTCAGTAGTGCTCTTCTCCCAGGGTCACTCAACCAATGGTAATAGTTATTATTTTTATTTATTAGCTCTGTGGCACTGTCCTCCATTGTACCTCCTCCAAACTCCCCTTTCCGTGACAGCAAGGAGCTTTTTAACTTTTAATAAAAATGGGCGAGCGCTTAGCTCCTGAGCTGGCTCTTTCTGCAAAGTGCACAGCTAATGAATGTTGTCCATTTAGAGATGGATAATTTATGATGTCAGCGGAGCGGAGGTGGGGAGGGCTGGATCCAGATATGGCCATTAGTTACACTGCCAGGAGTGACAACGAGGTACGGGGAGGTGGAAGTCAGACAGAAAGAAGACGTTCTCTCACCCCATATTTGGGGGGGGGGGGGGAGGTTGTTTGCAGGATAGTTAGGAGTTTAGGAGGTAAATAAGACATTTGAGGTTGATGTAATTTTTCTTTACCCTTCTTAGCATTTCGCTGACCATATTATAATCCTCTTCAGAGAACAATGGCAGGTGGAAGAAAAGTTAATTTTCCTTTAAATGAAGGGAAAATTACTGCACTCATTTAAACAATGTGCTCAGACCTGCTACTGCTATGAGAAAAAATTGTGGCAAAATGTTTCCTGATCCTAATAATGAATACACGCATTCATACCCATACATTTACTAGCTGATTTTACTCAATTAATAAACTGAATGTAACAGATAAACTCTATCAAATGCAAACACTGTGTTGCTGCTGTCTTGGCAAATGAGGTAAATATGAAGGCAAATCAGGCAATTCCATGTCCAAACAAAATCAGTAAACCAGCAAGTAAGTCCCCTGGAAGTGCACATGCACTTGAAAGTTGAAAATACAAAGCTAAAACCCATCAAAATATTGACATTTTGTGGAACTGGCTGTTTTGGAGTCATGTGTTATCAATCAGATTGAGGTATGAGTATGTAGATATTTTGGTCATCTGGACCTATTTATTTAAAATATATATTGATATAATTGTGTAGCAAACTGGCTACAGACATCAGATTGTCTATGTACTTCCTAGAGTAAAGGCGTAATTTGAATCTAATGATAACATGAAAAGAACCACAAAATACTTATCTGGGATGTTAATAAAACCATTAAAAGGATTTAAAAAAATTGAAAAAGAAAACTGAAAAGGATATCCCCCTGAAACAACAAAAAAGTCCCACATAGTAGGCCCAGATTTCTATTCTCTTTCAAAATATGACAGACTGTCTTACCACTGGAAGTGAGAATTAAAGCACATACGCCTGATGCTAAACAATTACAAATCCTGAACTTCTCTTGCACAACATATGTGAACACAAAATCTCAATCATCGATTGCCAGATGCCAGAAAGATAGGAACAATAATAATAATAATAAAAAAAGGTACACTACACTATAAATCAAAGCTTCTGAAGTGCAGGTAGTTTCACAGTAAATCAGAGTCCTAGTTGTGAAGTAAATGATATTTGCATGAAATCATTATGTCAAATTAAGTAGAAATTATTAAGGCTAATGTCACCCTTGGACTTGCCTAAAATAATCTTCCAAGATTTGCACACAGGCTTCTCCACTGAAGTACAGCATTCCATCTGCCTTGACAACTTGTTCTGTTTGTTCTCACTTGTCTCCATTCATGGATTTCTTGGACTCTGTTATTTTCAGCATAAATAAGGAGAGGAAATACATTGGGTTTCCTTTTGGTCAAGCATTTTTCTTTCTGAGTAAGGGAATAACATCGGGATACATGGGTGGTTCAGCCATGTAACAGCTGTGACAGGTAATCCCCAAATAAGCGAAGAGAAATCAGAGAAAGTTCTATTATGCATAGCTCTTTAACATAATAGTTCTAGACAAGGGGAAAGGAAAGTCAGAAGGTAAAAGCAGGGAAGTCAAAGAGGGCAAAAGAGATGAGAGACAAAGAAAACAATGCTGAGAACAAGGAAAAAACAAGACTAAGAAAGGGGACTCATTTGTCAAATCCGAAACGTACTTATATTACACAATGCACTGAAGGAGTAGGAGAGTCAGGGCAACTCTGCAGCCACTCCCCAGCTATTGAAAACTGTCACAGACAGGGAGCTCCCCCATTCCCCAGCTATCCAACAGATAACTGCAGCAGCCTGGGCAAAGGTGAAACAGATGTAATGTGAACTTCTGTTACCAGAAAAGACAATAGGATTCAGATTGAAGCATAAGCTATGACTTCAAATTATTGTCAGCACTCTAAAGGAAAAACCATCCTTTTTATCAGAGAGCAATCTTACTTATACCCTGCAGCACCATTTTTTCAGACTACTTTAGAAAAGTCAGACTTCCTTCATTCACCTCAGGATGATAAAACTTCCTCTGCAGATAGTTGTCCAGATCCACAAGAAGGATCATCTGCATTTAGGACCAAGGACCAATAAGTTGAATGCAGGACAGGAAGAGAATACCTTCCCAAGAATTAAGGTCATTCACTAGGCAGCTCTTTACACAATGATGACAATCAAAAGGCACTACATTCTTCCTGGTAAAAAAAACACAGACCCTAGAAATACAGAGAATGTCAACATTTCCTCTTGACAAATTTAATTTAAAGCAAGTAACAACAAGTTCCCTCACTTCTGTGCTATCAATCTCATCAATGGCCACCCAGAGTTAGCCTTCTCCCACTTTGTCCAACAAACCTTGTCCTTTTTGCTCTGGGACCTAATTTCCATCACCAAAAAACAAAAGGGGAGAGTAGGTGTTCTCATCCTCTCAGATTTCTCAAACTACCTATTTGAGAAGGCCTGCCCTAGTCCTTGGGGATGAATGAAATTAGGTCTTTCTCATACATGGAATCAACTCCTTTTTGCAATTCCAAAGCATTCACCTGTACAGCCCTAATAAGATCAGTGAAGGGGAAGCTTAAAATGAACTGAAGCAGGGTGAAGAAGTTCAGATGAAGAAAGAACCATCTGGAAGGGTGGTAAGAGTGGGGTGGTAAGAGACATCTGGATTCTGCTGTGAATGGCCAGAAGCTGCACCTTGTTTGATCACACAGAATCCTGTTCTAGTGATCATCATATTTTTGATCTTGTCTTGATTATTTCTACTTTCCACGGTTACAAAAGGAAAAAGGCATGTTCTGAAAAAGCTCTGACTGGTATAGAAAGGTGCCTCTCCTAAGGCTCTGGCCTCATGTTCAAACCCCTCAATTGGACCACATCTCCCTGTTGAAAGAAAAACAAAACCCAAACTTCCCTCTATGACTGTGATCTCAAGCACTGACTAGGCTATAATTAATTAAAAGAACAGCAAATAGGGATCATAACGCATTATCTGAGAATTAGAGAGACAAACCTTTGTAAGGAGCTGGACCCATACTCAGAATTGCAATCTTGCAAGACCTGAAAATGATCTTCCTGACAGTAAAAGTGGGTGCTTTTTGAGAGTAACAGCTCCTTCCAATAAAGATCAAATCTGTAAATGAAGAGCATATTGGACAAAAACCAGATCTGTGAAAGAATCTGAAGAGCAGATCCGTGCAGCTCTACTGCTGGGATTCCTGGCTCTGAATCCTTGTGTCTTTAAGGGCTAATTCTGAACATTGATTCAAACCATCTCCAAGTCCCTAAGAAACTCAGCTAAATTTCAATGTTTGCATAGAAATCACTTCAGTCAGATAACTGTTAGTGTGCCTCTGAAAAAAAAAACCCAACAATCCAAGTCTAATACCAACTGCATCCCAATTTTAACACTGACACATCTAACTTTAATGAACTCTATCTGAACAATAATACCACTATCAAATCTTTACATGCAATCATATCTTTTGTGATTTAATTTTGTGACTAACACTGACCTCTCGTGTATGGTACCTACCTTTCTTTCCAGACAGGGTGCTCAACAATAAGCAGTTTACACAGAGATTTATTTCATATCTAGTAAGACACGTTTGGAAAAACAACTACATGTAATTCAGCTTTTCTTTTCTTTTTCAACACTGAGATAAAAGTAGGGTTGAGACTGAAATATTTTCTTTTAACCCCATCTCTCTCTAATAGGAGAAGTCTTTGAATAAACATATATAAATGTTTCTCTGGTAATGCAGATATGAAGGAGAGCCATACGAGACACATGTGAGTATGCCAAGCACAGAAAATGACCCAGAGTCAATATCAAAAGTGGTGGGGAGAAACAGAGGGATGTGGGGCTCCTGTGGAGTGAGGCAAATGACAAGGGCAAATTCCCAGATTGCTTGAGAACAGGGTGTCTGGGAAGGTGGGGTATAGAGTAATTGCAGAATGGTGTAACAGGGAATTTAATAGATCAGAAAAGGCTGAATAGGATAACAGGCCCATTGTTCAGAAAGTTCTCTTTTGTGACCAGGCTTTAAGAGAATGCCAGAGCAACAAATGACTTAATCCTGGGGGGATGCTATGGCGTAAATGAAAGCAGTCTATACCTTGAAAGCCGATGGAATAAATTTCTGTATCACATAACCACACTGATGACTGCAGCTTTCAGCAAAGTCTTAAGAGTTGCAATTGGCAAAAACCTCACAATCGTGCCCTCCCATGTCCCCCTTCCCCTCTTCAGCAGCATTTTCCAATGTATTTGGGGGGCAAATGGGAGAATAAGTCACATGAACGACAAACAGACATGGTCAAATGCCACATAAAATACAATGGTTACAGGGGAGAACAGAAGAGAAATGAAGAATTCTTCTGTGCTGGCTTCCCTTCTCTCCTATGTTTTTAACCACTGAGCTAAGCTTAGAGCCTCCTGGTTATATGAACACAGCCATTAAGCACTACAACACCAATTTATACAGCTTCCTGCGCCCTCACTAAAGAAATGGAAGTGTCTCAGTAGATATTTGGGTGTAAAATGGAGGCTTAACCTTCCAAGTATCTCACAGAGCATTGTGTGTCTTTTCCATTCGCTCATGTATTTCTTGAGCCCTACTAAAACAGATGATGGAGCTGGAGGGTCCCATCTAACTCTTGGGACATCAAAGACAGCATCTTTCTAGTTACTTTAGCACAAGCTGAATTAAGAATACAGAAAAGGTAGACTCATTCAAAAAGTAACCGGCACACTCTAGGGCACAATATAGAGTATGTTATGCCTATTCTTTCAAGGATGGAAGAATAGGCAGTGGAAGATAGAAGACTATTAAAACTCACACCATAAGTCATTGTTTTATATATAATAGACAGGATATTATTTATTATGTGGCCCAGGGATTAAGGAAAACAAAAAATGAAAAGGTAAAAATATGCATTTCTGCATCAACTACAATTTCTTAACAGAAATAATAGATTCCTATAAAAAAAATTATCTCAATCTCATTCTAACTCAGGCAGAAAAGTGAAATGCATAAATGTAAAGCAGCAATCCCCAAATCAAACTTTTTCCATATCTTTATGAAACTTGGCCTCTAAGTTTTCAAATTCCTACTGCATCTAGATGGAGCCTATTAATTGGTTCTCAATTTGGCTACAGAAATTCTTCAATTCTCTGTGAATCTTCTGAATGATATTCAATTCTAAAACAATTAAAAGACAGAAATTACTCTGTCTTCCAAGAATTCAGAGTTGGAGGAGTATAGCTCAGCTGTGACTTGTGGTTTACTTGGTAGGCAGTCTGTTGTACTTCTTGTCCTTCTTCCCTCTCCTTTTGCCAGAGAAAAAAAAGGGAGCACCAGAGGTGCACATTGCTAGAGCACTGTGCACAAAAGCTAGGCTTCTGCAAAGCCCTGATCTGACTTTGAGATGCTTGTTTCCATATATACTACAGATACCTCTTTATGAAGTTTGAAACATATAAAGGCAGCTATTGCCACTCTGAACATTTCTAACTCAGAAAAAAAAAATAAAAAGTTTCCCCTATCCTATTTAAATCACATTTGAGTAGTTCTCTGTGGGGCTACTACAAATTCCTTTAAGCCCACTCGTCTCTTAGCTACATTAAATTAATGATGCATCTCAAGCATTCACTCTTCTGCAGAAGAGTGTAGACTCTTCAGTCAGACACCTACAATTCACTAAATTGGAAACATTTACCTAAGGGAGACATCAGTGTGTTATCCTTGCAGACAATATTACATTGTAATGTAAAACACAGATAATATTTGGGAGAATTAAGAAGATGAGGTGCATGTTGAGTGGATTTTTCAGTGTCAGTAGGGATAGGCTTCAATGGACTCAGTGCAGTTCTCCTGACGACTAAACCATTCTAGTTCACCAGCATGTAGTACCACGTCCTTCTTTATATTAACACCCCAAACACCCAAATTATTCCAAGAGTCCCTACTACAATATGTTCCTGATACTCCATACAATACTTCAATTAAGGTTGAGCTACATTAGTTACGATTATCAAAAAAATATTTATTTTCATAATGCCCTTTTTTCTCCACTGTTATAACTCTTCACTCCCAAAGCTGTGTTTATAATGAGACGGTGTGGTGTATTTTCCATTAAAAGCCTTGGCAGGAGTTTCTGTAGTTTTTCTCATGTATCACAAGTTCAGTACTCTTTCTGCATTTGCTTCACAATAACCAGTCCATTTCCAAGTGATTAATTTTCTATTCTAAAACAATGCATTCCTTTCCCCTCTCATTTTGCTGGTGTGGGGTTTTTTTTCCTCTTTTCTTACCAAAAGAAAAAAAATTCTTTTTCAATGACATCATGGTATAAAATTTTCAAAGCAGGTTTTAGCGGGAGATATGCAGATTGCTTTGAAAAGTTACCCTCATAAATAACAACAAAGTACTGAATTATCAAGGCTGTAACTCAGTCAAGAGGTGCTGTAACCATTTATATTATATGACCTCAGCAGAACCTCTTGATTGAATTGCAGCCTTTCATTAAATCGGGCACTCTGTATTATTTTCTCTGAACTAGAGTAAATCAGAATGGCAAAGAGATTAGCCCCCAAGCCCATCTCTTTGTGAAGTAGAGGAATATCATTTTTAACCATTACCTTCATTTTGTAACTTAAAAAGATTGTGCATAATCTACTGTGTCAAGAATTCCCTTCCCTTTGTAGGGAATGATGACATGGCAAAAATAATACTGTGTAACCCAGGTATATTTAGAAACTATAAGGCTTGTAAAGGAGCAAGATCCCACTACTGAAAGCTAGAGAAAAGTAGGGGGTCGGGGGGGGGGAGAAAGGAGGGAATAGAGAAACTGTAGATTCATAACACTGCAGATTCATTCACAAAAAGCTGGAAACCAGAAGGGACTATTAGCTCATCTAAGCTCATCTTCTATATATATTACTGAATATTCATTATTTCATCAACCAAAATCAAACCTTCCTCTGATTTATTTCTAACTACCATTTTACTAGAAGAGAAACAGCTGGCCTCTGAGTCAGGACATTCCATAAATATCTCCCTGCTCTTACTGGAAAGTTGTGTGTGTAGGGATGCGGGTGGAGGGAATGGGGGTACTTGTAATACTCTCTCTGTTCATCTCCAGCTGGCTTACACAATGCTGCTTCCATAACGCGAGAGACAACCTCCATACATGAAGTTCTCAAACAAACCCATGACAACAAACGTCAACATCTTGGAGCCTCTTATGGAGTGACCACGCAGGAGCTCCTGTGCTCACGCAAGAGGCCACCCCAGTGGGCCCATGGGAATCATTTCTCCAGAGAGCGCTTCCAAGGCTGCTCGGCACGGGTTGGGAGCATGACTTGGGAGAATGCAGGTTTCCCCACGGTTCGCATCATGCACGGGAAGAAGATGGCATTTTCCTCATCTGGCCATAACGTTTCACAACATGCTTCAGGTTTTCCCTATTACTTGGACTCTGCCTCCTTTTCAAAGCCCCTACGTTTAACTTGGTAAGAGAAAAGCTACAGTAAGTCCCTTTTCCTATTTTCTTATATTTGTGTAGCTGTTAGACATTTTGCAAAGGAGGGGAGTACCAGCCAGCCTTTCACAACAAAAGGGCTACTGTCACCGCGCCAGTCCCAGACATGGTGGAAACCAGCCCACAGGAAAAGGCCTGGCTCCAGTGTTAGGCCCCGGCCGAGTACAGTCACTGCATTCACTCAAATTGGCAACAGGTCTCAGTGTTCCTGGCTTTGAGCTGTGAACAAGGGTCGGGATTGAATAACCAATTATACAACCGCTGACTGAGTTTATCCAAGGTTTGCAAACTGCTATAATAGCCCAGTATTCACTGACTGTTTTATCCTTTTCCAGATATAGTGTCATATCTCCCCTTGTGCTCCATTTACATGTCACTTTATTACATACATCCATTAAAAAGGTTAATACAATGTCACAGTCAATGCCTAAACGTTGCCATTCAGTATCCTCGCCTTGCTCCCCGGTACATTTCACATCGGCACATTTCTTTCTCTCCCCCTCTCCCGCGCTCTCCTGCGCGCTTTGCTCACTCACACTCAAGCACACACACACACACTCTCTTTCCTGCTGCAAGTTAAATCAATTTGCTGTCAAGAATACAGAACAGAGCATGAACAAAACGGTAGCCAAGAGTCAATAGAGTAAAAACTGCACGCTCCCAGAAGTTGCCAGTCATGGTGAGCGCATTGTGCTGCCAGTGACAGGAGTAACCTTTAAAACTCTGAAAGTTCAGATAATCACTTAAAATTGTAGACATTGTTGAGACTCCCTGAATCACCTGGGTCCCTTAAACTATCAGAAAAGTTCACTCACTAAAAAAAAAGCCTTTTGAATGGCTTTTCTTACTTTTGGGTAAACGTTAAGCATACCAAAAATTGTTCCTCTCTGATTTTAACACTTCCCAACTTGACCCCAACTATAACCCAGACGTGTAGGAGGCTGGAAAAGATTGGAAAAAATAGAACCAAATTCCTCTACATCTTCCTGTGAATGACTGATGGAGATCTTTCTTAAAGTTGCAATTTTTTTTCTTTAGTATAGAAGTTTGAAAGAAAATTACTCAAAGTTTTCTATGGGTTAACTTTTTGAGTTAAAGGTATTCCTGTTTTCTACTGCTCTATTAACACAAAATGGTGTGAGAGACCAAAGACAAAATTTTACCTTTTGATTTTATGCAATACAAATTACAGCTGTTTGCATATATGATGGTATCACTGGGATAAAGGTACAACTATTAAGTTGAGCAGTACACAGGGAATCTCCAATGACACCACAGTGAACCCATATTTATTAAAAAAAAAAAAAAAAAAAAAAAAAAAAAAAAATCGCTATTTCATTCCTGATCACAAAATCACTGATTTCCATTTAACTTTTTGGTCTTTTCCAGTTAGGAATAGGGCAGTCCAGATAAAAGACTTTTATCCTTACAAGTAAAAAACTTGAGGATAATCTTCATTCTTCCCCATTTTCATGGGGCTTGGACTTCATCTTTTTGGTCCAGACCAACATAGTAAAACACAATAAAACCACACCTACTTCTATGGCATGCCTGACCATGAAAGTCAGTGGACACAGACAAAATGTTTTCCAAGACTATTTCTGTGGAGTCTGTTTGTTTACTGATTATATCACAGTCAAGAAAGTGCACAAATATTTGAAAATCATCTAAACTGAGGGTTTTATCAACTCATCCCCATTATGACTGCAACAATGGAAAATGGAAGATTTTTCCCAATATGCCCTCCTGCAAAGGAACATGAAATACACTGTTCACCCAAATTGTACACTAGTCCTAAAGGGAAAAAACCCGCTCAGTCAAGAGAAGGTAATTCACTGTTGCAAGTCTTTAAAGAAATGCTTTGCTTTACTTTTTAGAAAAACCTTCACACAGGTTTTGCATATTACCTGTTTCCCTTCTGATGAGTGCTTGGGCTTCAAACACCAACCCCTGATACTTACACAGACCACTGCATGTGACGGTACGAAACTGTACGAAACAAGGAGCTTATTTCTTTGCTCCTTAGTTTGGAAAAGTTAGGGATATGTGAAGCATTGAGAAGCACTGTTAGAGGAGCAGAGCAGCCCTGACACACTAAATGGAGAGACACCCGAACTTCACGTAATTTCTTTGATTCTTGATTAAAAAAAAATCAAAATCTTCAAGAAGTTCTATTACTCAATTCAGGATTCCAAACAAGAAAATTATAGCAAAAATCTATTTCCAATTAATCACTTTCCCAACTAAGGGCCTGTATGTAAAGTTCTTGCTTTTGGTTTTGTTTTTTTTTTTGTTTTTTTTTTTTTTTTTTTTTTTTTTTTTTTTTTTTTTTTTTTTTTTTTTTTTTTTTTTTTTTTTTTTTTTTTTTTTTTTTTTTTTTTTTTCTTCTGTCATGCCTTTTGAAACAGGCACAATGCAACTGCCCACTTTTGCATCATAAAAGATCTGTAGGCACCACATTGTTCAGCTATCAGTAATAGACTCTTGATTGAGTTGGACTCTGAATGACACACAGTAGCAGCAAATGATAAAAAAGAGAGACCGGAGAAAAACCCTCCCCTCAATTTACTCCTAAACCAATTATCTGCAAGCTACGTGCACCATGACATTCTATTAGAGACAAATTATATTAGCCCTGTTTATGAAAGCTATAGCATGTTGTTATCCAGAAATGGGAATTACCTCTGAACAGAAGAGAGGAACGGGACAATCCTTTTGGCAAGGGGAGAGGCTGGTATTTTTTTTTTCCTTCTGTTTCCTTCTCTTGTCTAATTACTTTGAAGAAAAAAACTTAAGGTTAAATTTTGTTACCTCTATTTTTTACAACCTGATAACCTGACTTAGTACTAATCTAACTGAGCCTGAAGGCAAGGAGCTTCAGAATTATTTAAGGAAAAACAACTCATCTGAGCCCCTCTGGAAAAGGACATTCTCCAAACCCTGACTTCTTTTTCCTGCTCAGTCAAGCACAAAAAGGAGAAAATGGGGCTGGAATTTCTAAGGCCAAAACCAAAACAACAAAACAGGACATGACGCACCTTGGCAAGTTTACAGGCTTTCAGACAGGGAAGGATGCAAAACTGCACCACATTTGGACAAACACTTGCAAGAAAGAAAGGCCTAATTTGGAAATATTGTTATAAAAATGCTCTTTTTTTTCTGTCAGGAAATTCTGAAAGTGAAAATTCCCACCTATCACCCCTTTTGATTCACAAATTAGCACTTTGCAAGTGTCTGCAGCTCCGGTCACCAAAACAGACATTCCTAGATGTGCTGTTCTGTAGGAGGATATACTATCCTTTCAACATCATAGTGTCACTTTAGCAATATTGGGATCTCATGCATCAGAAGATGATAGTCTACAGCTCGGTAATGTACCTACAGCAGCCCAGCCTTCTGTATTTGGAGGAAACTGGTATTTCCTGAAAGATGCTGTGCCTCTCAAGGAAAAATGTTGTCTGATTTGTGGAGTGGTGTTTTCATTCCACTGTCAGATGGCTTCCTGCAAACACTTCAGTTATATGTTTCTTAGAAAGAGGACACAGTACAATTCTGTACTGCTAACTAATATTTTTGTCTTAGACCTCAAAAGAATCTCTTTTGAATGACAAAAATGCACCATTCAGAATTCAAGAATTAGAACACTAATCTACAAATATTATTAGCCCTGTCTGTCCCACAGTCCACAGACCCTGAAAGAGTGACAAACACTCCAGTGAGTGATCAAAGTGCTTTCTTATAATTAAAAAAAAAAAAAAAAAGGAAAAGTAATAGTTTAAGGAGGATATCAAACTGGTTAGTTTCCCTGTTCTCATCTCTCTTCCTTCCAAGACCTCCTTATTGTGAACACACAAATAATTTTCATTAATATTCTAAGTGAAATATTAATTAACATCTAGCTATTCAATGCTTGACAGAAAAGAAGAACAAATCAGAGTCTGATTTGCTGACTCTTAGAAACAGGTTCTTAGGGGAACTAAAGAAATTCAGAGATTAGAACAAACTGTACCTCATGGAACTCATGGTCACTCTGGAGTTATTCCTATTTATAACTCTATCTTTTGGTATTGGTGCTACTTCCCTGCCCTCATCAGAAGAGAAGTATAAAGAAGCAAATGTGAGGGCACATCTTTTTTCCCACCAATTTTAATGGCTAGATGCCCTAATAGAGCATGCTTTCATTTCTATTCCAGTTCACTTTTAAAGCCTTGTATTAGCAATAGCCAGTTTTAAGGCTGGTCCAGTAATTCTAGTTTGCTAATTGGTTATTTCAGAATCATATTATTACTGTACTCAAGAATTGGAATGCTACTGCTTTCATCAATCTTTGTTTAAAAAAAACAAAGATACAAATTTCCATCTCTTCAATTTTGAGACTGCGGCGAAATGCCGGATTGCCAGTGGTTGGTAGATAGATTCTATTTCAAACACATATTTATCTGTGTTAGCTGCAAAATGATAGGGCTGTGCAGAAGTAACGACTCACTTGTTTCATGTTCCTAATCTTCTGCTGAATATCCCTTCACAACTTGACTATAGAGGGATGGATTTATTTGAATTTCATTTGTGATGTCATGCAGATTTAAGAGCATTCCTAAATATATGAAATCCCAGAAAACCTTCGCAAAACTTTTCTCTCTGAACATGCAATAGGTATAAAGAAACAGCAGGGAACAGTGAAACTTTAGAAAAATGTAACTTAAAATCCATCATATTATTAACATTTTAACCACCCTCAGTCATATTCATGTTGTTACATTTTCAAGTTATTTTCCCTTTACAAGAAATATAAACATAAGTTTCTTTGATATTTTAAACCCTGACTTAGAGACTGTTTCAAACTCCCTCCGTCCAAGTGTTAACTGACTAATAGCTCTGCAGCTGTGGAAGAAAACATCTCTCATCTCCCCCATGGTCCAGCACCTTCCATTTATGGTTAGAATGATTTCATTATGTTTTACCACCGCTGGCTGCCATATTTTCCCCCTAGCTCTCTCCTCAACCCACTGCTAACTGTTATAAACCTTAGAAAGGATTTGGGAAGCTATCACTCAAAGCACCACTGAGCAAGAGCCAATCACCAAGGCAAGGGAAGCCTTCTTACCTAAACAAACCATTATCGGCTCATCTCATGTCTTTGTACTCTTTTTTTGCTATTACCTCACGGGATTAACTTTTATCTCTAATCTCTGCTCTGGCCAACTGTCAGGGAGCCTAAAAGCTGCCTGTCTTTTAATCTGTGTGTAATAATACTGCTGTTACTAACAGATAACTGTGAAACAACATGGAGGGAAGGAAAACACACAAACACACAAGGGTTGATTGTTAAAAACTGCTGCGCTAGATCCTACCTGAAAGGAGAGCAAGATCATGCATGATGTCCATATTGCATCCCCTTAATTTTCTCTTTCATGTTTTTCTTTTCAGTCTAAACCCCACTGAAGTGGTTTAATTTGGCAGATCTGTTGTTATTAACCAGTTTATCTCCTGTTTAACTTGACATGGCCATGTTCCTAGGAGTATGAAAAACCCCTCGCCTACTTTCCATTAAACAAAAAAAAAAAAAATCAGGATAGGGAATATAACATAAAATCAAAAAACAAAAAGGAAAAGAAAATTAATGATCCTACTGTAAAGGAAGATATTCAAAGCTTCAAAACACTTAACATGTTAAAACTTGCTTTGAAATAAGTAGGTCTCTGACTGGGTGGCACATTTACCAGGCAGTCGGCTTTACTTTAAGTTAATACTTTTATAAGCTCCCCCCAACACTATATTACACCATGTTTAGTAAAAAAATGCTAAGACAAAGAAAAACAAAGACTACTTAATTATGGCCAGGTGTTTAGGGAAGCAGTACTTGCAGAATATAGGGTCTTGAGGGGTTAGAGCAGTGAGGCAAACCCTCATAAAAACTGCTCTTATAGGGGGTGTTGGTGGCATTTTTTTTCCAGATTTTATTAAAAGCTTATTAAAGTCAAAGACAGGCCCTTTTATTTAAATCTAGTCCTTGAAAGAGTTTGGAAATCAACAGGGGAGAGGAATAAAGGAGGCTTACCAAAAAATCTCAGCAGGAGACTTATGGATAGATTATTTAAGGAATAGATTATTTAAGGAAGTAGTTTTAAGGACAGAAAGGATCCAAGTCTTATATGGAATAGCAAGAACAATTAAACCAAAAGGGTTAGTGATATATTTTAAGTGTTGAAGCAGATAGGATTCCAGCTCAGTAGCTTCCTATACCTCTAAAAACCTATCAAGCAACCTGATACACTCCAATCACTCTCCAGATACAAAAAATTAAGAATTATGCACCATACCTTGAATAATAACAGCAAACTTGGGGAAGCTGGCACTGTAAAGCAGCACATGGCAAAAACTCCTCCTGACAGGTCCGAGCCAATTCCTTTGAGGGCTGTTACTCTGAGGGTCCCAATTAGAACTGATCAGGCAATTTAGGACAGTACTTTTTCATCATTAGGTCTCAGTGTTTTACAAAAGAGGTCATTATCATTACTGTGGTAGTGGTGCAGCTGCCTAGTCTGTGGGTATATGGCTGAAGTAAGAGTTGTGGGGAAAAGCAGAGAACTTTGTTAGATCAGCTGAGATTGACCATGTTTGCTTGCTCATTTCAAATCCCATGACGACTTTCTACGTCCTAACGGCCATGTAATTCTCCAGCTTTACTTGAAAAGACATCATTATTTCCAAGTGGGGAAAATAAAGCAAGAAAAAGAAATGGCTTGCCCAAGGTCAGCCAAGAAGGCCCGGTGGCAGAGCCAAGGCCACAGAATCACAGAATCGTTTATGTTGGAAAAGACATCCAAGATCATTGAATCCAACCTGTGACCGATGACTACCATGCCATCTAGACCAGAGCACTGAGTGTCACGTTCAGTCATTCTCTGAACACCTCCAGGGATGGTGACTCCACCACCTCCCTGGACAGCCCATTCCAATGTTTAACAACTATTCCGTGAATAAATTCTTCTTGAAGGTGGGTGACAACAGCAGCACAAAGGGAGAATCTCAAGTGCTTCAGGAGACGGACAGCCCAGGACGTGCCCTGCTGCTCCCCAGATGCCCCAGCAGGGGAAGACCAAGCCCCAGGTCACCTCCCCAGGTCTCTGGCTCCTTCGTAGCTTCACATAGCCCTTCCCTGCAAGTCACCATGGACCGTCATGACATACCCCAATTCCCACCCCTATCTGACTGTACCTCGAAACAGATGAGAAGCCAATGAAAGCATCAAAAGCAGGTCCAGTGTGTCCAGTATGGCTAATGTCATATGTAAGAAATCTGAAAGGCATTCTGCAGCAGTGATTATCTTTGTAGACTCTAGATCTCAGCCCTCTGCACAATCTGTTGTAATAATCTCAGTTACACATCACAGGGACAAAGGAGCATTCCTTCTCATTCCGTATCTTGATACTAAACTAAGAGGGACAAAAAGATACAGGAAACCATTTCACCTGACAACATGAAGTCTTTAGATTTGCCCATCTCGCCTTAAGATGCTTATACTCAGCCCCAAAATACAGGATCATTGCAAACATTACAATATTTATTGCTCAGCTCAGATCGGAAAATGAAAACAAAACACTCTATCCTCTCACTGCCACCTCTGAAATTCTTCTTCATGCCACTGTCAGTGTTGGTTCCCCCTTTCATTTCATCAGAGTAAAAATCTACATCTGTTCTACATTCAAGAGACAACATTCACAGTTTTTCAGACTGCCAGCACCAAAAGCTAACAACCAAGTTCTAATCAGTGACAGAGATGTGCCTACACTTGCTGCCCACTCCCACTAAAATAAGGAATCGGGGACACGAACACTAGCTTTGACCCAAGTGCCCAGATTAGCAACCTCCCACCTGCCCCCCCCCCCCCCCCCCCAGAAATCAATATATTGCTGTGTTTAAAAATGGTTTGCTGGAAACTTCTCAGAAGCAGCCTGGTGAGGGTGATTATCTGAGGATCTTAAGTGAGGCTTTAATAAGGTTCTACTGTATACAGTACATCTAAAAAAAAAGCCCACTAAAAATAACAATGAGAGGAGATGATTGTAGAGGATCTCACTCTCTCAGCATCATTTCTAGCTTGTGCCCACATCACTACAGCAGAGATATCTTGTCAGGCCACGAGGGTTCAACAGGCCTAATCAATAGCTGTTATTTTTTTGCAAGTGCCAACAAAAGAAAAACATAATTTATGCTACACAACATGCTGAAAATAATTCATACTAATTGGACTGCGTAAAATTCCCCTTCTGTCCTTCTGTTTTCAATTGCTTTTAACTTTGCAAACTTCGACTGTCCACACTGAAATGCTTAGCCTCCGAGCTAGGGAAAAAACAAAAACACAGGAGTAACAAGGGCAATATTACTTTCTTGCAATCTGACAGTTTAAGCTGCCATTTCTAAGCAAAATTAGCATTGGATTTTAGTGTCTAACTTCCTTCAACTGTTTTTTAAAAGACAGCTACACTGCTCAAGGATGCCAAATTTTGTCAAGTGAAGATTAAATGAGTACAGACCTCTTTCAGCATTGTCTTCAGAAAAAGTCAGGAGACTGCAGACAGCTGTGACATACTTTATTACTTGTAATACATATTCTAATATTCTGTATTCTGATTAATCTCTGGGACTTGTAACAGCCCTCTGGAAGAACAAAGAATAAATCTTATAGCTTCTTGATTTTTTTTATTTTCATAACCACACACAAACATTACACAGCACTAAGCACTGCAAGGGGCCTTCTAGGCCATCAGGTTTGTCCCTCTGATACTACAGCCAGCATGTCATATGATGCTTTTCATTAATGTGGAGAGTTCATCTGTAAAAATAGTTTGGGTGTTTGTTTTTTGGTTTTGTTTTTTTTTTTTTTTTCTCTAACATACTGCTCCACAACCTCACTGATTTAATGATGACAAGCCTCCTAATTTCTTCCCACTCTACTCTGCACTGGTGCAGCCTCTCCTCAAGTCCTGTGTGCAGTTTTGGGTACCACAATATAAAAAAAGATATAAAGCTATTAGAGAGTGTCCGAAGGAGGGCTACAAAGGGTGAAGGGTCTAGAGGAAAAGCCCTATGAGGAGCAGCTGAGGTCACTTGGTCTGTTCAGCTTGGAGAACAGGAGACTGAGGGGAGACCTCACTGCTGTCTGTAACTCCCTTGTGAGGGGCAGGCAGTGATCTCTTCTCTCTGGTGACCAGTGACAGGACCTGAGGGAACGGTATGACTCTGTGTCAGAGGAAGTTTGGGTTGGATATTAGAAAAAGGTTCTTCACCAGAGAGTGGTTGGGCTCTGGAACAGGCTCCCCAGGGAACTGGGCAATTTTATCCATAGCCAGACTTTCTTGTTTTAGGGGCACACATGACCAATAAGAACTGATGCTTGCCTATGTCTCCTGGAAACAGGCAGAATTGGGGATAGCATTATTTAACTTTGAAGATACTCCAGTGATGAATTTGGCTTACTAGATGACCAATGATGACCACAGGCAGAATTTGTCCTATGTTTGCTTGGGAGCATATGTCCTTCTTATAGCTGATAAACACTGCTTCCTAAACTAAGCTCACCAGACACATTATTATCCCTTACAGAGGGAACATGTGAAAGAAAGCTAACACAGTTCTTGAAAGTTATTCATAAAGGGAAGATTCCAACAAGTAATAAAATATTTCAGAAAAAAAGCTCCCCATTACCATTTGTCTACTGAACTATAAACTGTGTTTTTATGAACTGTGTATCCCAATTAAAACCAAAACAAAACAGAAATCACTACTAATGAGTATTATTCATGTTATCACAGGAAAAGGCCGGTTTCCAGTCTCTGTCCTGCTTGGAGAACTTTGGATCTGGTGCATAGCTGTCTAACAAGATATGGGCAGCAATGCTGAGCATTTGGTTTTGCCTAGTATTTTTAACTGTGATAACACAAAGAAAAGGTTGGATACCTTCCCAAAACAAATGAAGATGCATTCCAAATCCTAAAACAAAAGTTACAAGCTACAAAAGAAGGCTGTCAGGCCAAAGCTGTTACTGGGGGAACAGACAGGTACAAGGAATTTGCTGGGGGAAGGTGGGTAAAGTAGTGCATTGTTCTGCACAAAAGGATGAAGGACAAGCAAAACTAAGGGGAACTGGGGATGGAAGAAAGGTGGTCACTGGGTTTTTATGAAAAGTGCCTATTTCTGTAGCATTTTTCCGTAACTCCACTGCAACCAAGCAGAAATATGCTCAGTAAGAATTACGGTATCTGAGGCTTCTTCTTTCTTTTCCTTAGTGATCCAGTGTGGTCTCAGGTCTTACAGACTTAGACCAAGTTGTATGTGAACTATCAAGAGAAACAGTATTTCAGAAAGAGCCTGCCCTATCCTTGACAGGTCTGGAGAGGAAATCGGCTGCCCCACAGCAGAATGAAAGGGAGAAACCACAACTGGTTAATTCAGAGAAACAGGGAGTTTGGCTCAAGCGTTATCTCAAGCCTCGAACTAACCTGACAGGATATATGTACATCAGATTTTGAACTTAATTGGACCAAAGGCCTGGTGACCATCGTCTGATTGCATAGCAAGGCTCAACTCTCACAACTTGCGTGTGGAAATACCTGAGGGACAGAAATAAATTTTCACATAGAAAACGTTAAATGTTAGGCTCTGTTCTAACATGTGGCTATGCTGTTAGCAGCAGCACAAAATCAATTTCCTAGTCTAATGCAGGAGCTTTTTACCATTCACTCCTAAGTTTAATACTTTTCAAAAGGGTTCATGCTGTTATTTTGTCCAAAATTTGCATACACATTTCCAACAGATAATTAATATTTACCACAAAGAATAAGGTAAGAATGATAGGTAAGGCTAACCTGTACTTCTGTTACAACATGAAGTTGTATATATATAATATATACATAACAACTGTGACCTAACCTGCCCTTGCACTGCAGAAATAATCACCCCATGTGCACAAGAGGGAAAAATTTGTGGGTTTTTTGCAAAAGAAACTTGTTTTTTCATACAGTGAGACTTTAAAGTGCATCACTAACTGCATCTATAAGCATGCATATGGAAGAAAAAATCCTGTTCTTACAATGGCTTCAAAAATTCAAGAAGGGAAAGCAGAGGATACTGCTTTGAATGAGGAAGCATTTAAAAAAAATAATTATGACTGAAAATATTCTTTTGTGGTTTTGTGGAATTATTCTTCCTGACTTTGTGAAAGAGCAAAAAACTCCTAGAGATAGACAGGCAGGTGATCAATTAAACTGACATATCAGGACCGAGCTGAGTATTCATTCAGTTTCCACCCAAACATTGAATCCTCTGTCAGAATCTCTCCTAGGAAGCAAAGCTTGCTCTTTGTCAGTTCCATTAAATACAATTAGCTGAGTGATAGATTCATGTACAGGAGCAGAGTGGCATTATTAATGCAGAACCCTGAAGAATCCTTATATCCATATCCCGCTGTGTTGATTTTGCCCATAGTCACTGTTAGAATCACAGGTTAATTTACCTATGGAGAAAATCAACTTTCAAAAGATCCAAGAGAGAAAATCGAATTTACAAATGTGCCAGCTTCAATTTCAAGGTCTACAACATTGCAGAAAAATATAACAAAAACAGAGGATCACTTTTTCTATTCTTTCAACTTGCACAGCTAATCAGATCTTCCAGATCTAGACAGTGCTATAGATATGCATGAGAAAGAAAATAAGAAAGATAACCATAGACACTGAAGAACAGATAAAAATCATCAAATGCATTACCATAGTTTTGAACGATGACAAAAATGGCACTTGAGTGAGATATTACCCTCCAGCTTCATCACACTCAATGACACATTTAATGTCAGAGTAAAATTTATAGGATATTAAAGTAAACAAAACCATGTTTAAAGCAATGCTAATCTTACTTTGGTGTTTGCACACAAACCACCAGAAGTTTGCAAATTTAAACTTGACACACAGGCCTTCATCTGTTTTATAAACACAAACGACAACATTTGTACCAAGTGCATAGATCCTGGGTGCAGCTTTTACTTTTGTGAATGGATTTCAACTCCAGCTTTTCACTTCCTTGTCCAGGTGGTTGGGCAACAGGACCTGGCTTCTACTGACGAGATACTACAGAGCAAAACATTACAGCTGTAAGGCTACCCAAAGGATCTAGGAACTTTCATGGTCAAGGGTAATATCTGGGGGCACCTGTTCTGTGCTAAAAGTGATCCGAGTCATGTTTTAGACACAGAGTGATTCCTTTCAAAGAACAGCTTGGATTTCCTCCCAGTAACACAAAAAAGTGCATATATGTCCATGTGGGTCCATTATGCACTCATTTCATCTTCTTTTCCTCTCCATTTTTCTTCTTTGTAAGATCTTCCTGTTTATCTCAAGTTATTAAATGCTACCAGATGCAAAAGACAACAGGTAAAAGATAACCAATTTGATTATAGCACATCTAATCTATTGTTTTCGAAACTGAAATAAATCAAACTAAGTCCTTCTTTTATTGTAGCAGCTGAAATAGGTATATTGGATATTTCAGGTAGTTCAGTTTTTAATTCTTCAGCATTCTCTATACCATGTGAAAATAGCTACCACCACTCTTCTTATTGCTAAGTATTATGTTGCCTGAATTCATAAAGTCACTTAGGGTGGGCTTAATCTAAAATATGTCCCTAAATCTATTTTTGTATAGTATGGCCTAAGTTTAAGAGAATTTTATGCTATGTTAATACTGTCAAAATTTAATTTTTTTAAAACAAAAACACTGATCTAATCTGGTTATTACAAAGCACTGGGAAAAAGCACCATTCTAGTATTTTAAGAAGGACCTCTTCTGAAAGTGTTGTACATTTGTGAAGAAGGATTTGGGGAATTTAAATAACCTCTCTTCAAAAAACTAAATTTTAATCTAGAGAAATAAAAAAATAAAATTAAAAAGAGAGAAATTATATGGACAGGTTTTCTAGTCCATAGTATTAGAAGCTGAGTAATTTGTGCTTTTTTGTTAAATACTTCCTTTTGCTGACTCCAAGTGGGACTAACAGAGTAAACAAGAGCAGAATTGATATTGGTGTGCATTACTGTCTTACCCTTCTCACTTAAATTCCAACTGCACCAAAGACAGAAATACCAGAGTTGTTTTTTGTCACCTCTCACAAAAACTTGGTTAATTAGCGTAGCACGGAGCGATGCCCCTGGTACGCACGTGACAATACACACCCACACACTAATTCACTCTGCCACATTCAAACTTAATTAGGTGTGAGCCCAAGCTGCGAGGTTCAAATCCGTATCTGGAAATGCACTGTGTTGGCTGGAATACAGGAGTGAGCTTGGGGTGATTCAAACTTAGGTCCCCACTCTGTTCCATCCCCCAGCTCACATCTGCATCAGTCTTCTTTTAGTCTCTGGTCTTCTCTGAGGCGAGAAATGCTTTTACAGTTTGCTGATACAAAAGCAAGCACAGGGAATCGCAGGCTGAGTTTGCACCTCACAGGGTTACCACATCTGTAAATAAATAAAAATACCAACAACACTGGGCTTAGGTGACAGTTGTCTCCTCCATGAGGAGGAATACAGTAGATCTGAAACACTGGAGTAGTCCAAAATAGATGCTCTTATTGGCTAAGTAGTAAAAGTGACAGAACCACATTTCTAGAATAGTGCTGATTTTAAAACTCAACGAGGGGACAGTCCTACAGGAAATCAGTGCTGGCCAATTTTCTTTTCCCAGAACAGCTTTTGAAAGGAGAATGTGGCCATCCAAAGCTATGGGGCTCTACTGCTTCCAGTACAGGCACGGTAAAGTTTTGTTACTGGCAGATCCTGAGCAAAGAATATGTGAGCCTCAACATATACACTGTTGAGACTTCTTGCACTGCACAAATAGACAGAGACTAAACAGAACAAAAATTCTCAAGGAAAATCAAAACGAAACACTGAACTACTTGTAATATATCACTGGATTAAAGTTTCCTTCTCCTGAAATCTTTCTGGAAAAAAGGTTCACGTTGGCATCTGAATTGCTGAGGTGGTGTTTAACTAATACACAAACAGAAAGGAAAATATTCTAGAAGCTGAGAAGTGAGTGGTGGTAGCAAGAAGAGTGTAATCTAATAGCCTGAAGCTGTCTGATATACAGTCTGAGCATAACCACATTAAAAGAAACCTTGTAAACCTCCAAACTGTTAACTATCTGTACCGAATGGCACACCAAATCCTTTTAAATACAACTTATTTTGGCTGAATCCTGTCAAGGCAAAATTAGCCCATGTTGTTTACAACTGAAATTACACACTACCATTCCATTCAAAGCTTTCTTGCTCATGGTTTTGCCTCCAACATTTGTTTGCATTTTTGTATTTTTCCAAAGTGCAGCTGAACATTACTGGACAGCACCAGTTGGATTTGAAAATTTATGCAAAGAATTATTTTTACTATTGAGTGTCATGTCTTAGCATCACCCCTCGATCTGTCCACCTCACCAAGCCAGAGCTTTTCCACAGCAGGCTTCACACAGGTATAATACCATCACTCCACGAGCTATGCACTGGTTGAAGGATCTACCCCTAACACAGAAAAGACACTTGTGAAGGGGGGAAAGAGCTTAACAGGTTAAAAGATATTGGAGACCTGCACCCAACACAAGAGAGTTTCAGCAGGGGGTGTTCTGCGCTTTTGATCCTAAGTCCAGTAACTTCCATTGACTTCAGTAGGCTTAGAGAACCACTGAGTAAGATCACAGTTACTAGATTTGCTTTTGCTGAATTCTCCAAAGTGTTAAAGAATTAAATCCTTCATTTTATTCGACCAGAAGAACCAACCTAACACCAGTGCGATTTCATGCAGTGAACATTTTTGAAAGAGAGCAGCTAAGGTGAGTACACACCACAGTACCCCTAGGTCATTTTCTTCTTCCCCTTTTTAGCTGAGTTTGCTAACAAGTGTGCAAATAGGCATAAATAGGATTGTTAAGGTTTTATTTAATATGGCTACTTATTTAGTGCCAGAAGCCATCATGATGCCATCATTCAATGCAATACAGTTAGCCAATGGCTCATCCATTTCTTTGTCCCATGACTATATAAGAAATATAAGAAAACCCAAAACAAAACATAAGAATCTCTCCTGAAGTACTCACTTCTCCTCAAGAAAGAGAGGATCCACAGAAAGTCAATACAACCAACTACCCATGCCCTCTGGTAACTCAAGGATAGGTTTATTTAATCTTCTGTAGCTCTTTTAACACTATGAATAGTCAACAAATTAGCTGAAATCACCTATCACAGAAGACAAATGACAATATTGTTCATGTTCACACACGGAAGTGAATGAAACTTTCTGGATTATGAATTCCCACTTTTCTATCTCTAACGGTCTCAACATGTCTCTGAAGTATTAACTTCATGTCACCATCTCTGTGGAGAGGTAAGGTTAGGAAAGAAGAAAGCCTAGGAATCCATGCTCTAAGTCAGAATCCACACAGAATCCACGTTCTAGCACTCACTCACAGTGCAGGCTGAAGACATGAGCATTCTGGAGCACAGCCAGCATAGCCTTTGGCTTTAAAGAGTTTGGGTGACTGTGTCCTGCAACCACCACTGGATGTGTGGGGAGGGGAAGTTGCACCATGTTGAGTTTGCCCTGCAGGTGAAACTTAAAAGTCCAACAGCCTGTGCCATAATATTGTCTCATCACATCACAGTGAAATTTCGCGGCACGATGCATCACACCGACTCTGAGAATGCTTCAAGGTCTTTCATTTTCTCCTGGCCAAGATTATGTAGTCTGCCCGATAAAATCTGCACTGGCCATGCATATGTAGGGAAAAATTAAAGTTTAGAATTACAGTTATGATTCAGAATGGTTGGCTGAATGGGAGAAATGTGTTTAGGCCATTTACTTTAGACTCCTTTGGGCATCTAAGCTGGTGTCGTGGTATGTCAAGCTGTGCGTTGAAGGGCTGACCTTCCCATGGAATCGATGAAGCTGGGCAGGCATTGTCAGAGTTCAAATTAGCCCACTTAAGTTAGACATCTAGGAGTATAAATATCCTTCTTAAAATATGGAAGAGAAATACAGAAGAAGAAGTCAGAATTTTTTCCAAGAATCCATCTTGCCATATGGATCTTTATGCTTCAGGGAAAGGGTTAAATGGCTTCTCCTAAACCACAGAAGCTATTACCCATACTTTGATTCAATACCATGGAAGTGGGGAAAAAGAGAGAAGGAACAGGTCAGGGACAGTTCTACAGGAAGGAACTTAGGCCTAGAAAAAGGCTTGTAACCAACTTTTAATTTACTATTATATTTCTTTCAGCTAAGTCCAAAAAAGTGGGGAGTGGGTTCTGACTGGATAGTTTGCAAACTGTTGAAACAGTTATGGGAATACAACCATGGGAAAATTCCTACATTTTACTGTTTATATTTCCTGCATTTCATAGTTTCACATGAACCTTCTTGTTTGCATGAGTCGTCCTTCCACTGACACTCCTGAAGAGCACTCTTGGAGATCTCTAACCAGGGCAACTAACTAAGCTCCCTAAAACTATTGTTTAGCCACATTTCCTATAGCTGTTAGAACATCCAAATGCTCCAAGAATGTTCAACATACTCTTTTAAAACCAAAGATGTGACAGTGAAAGGAGGTAACTTATACAACAGAACTAAACTAACCAACTGGTTCTCTAACAGGGAAAAAATGAAAAGGGTGCATTAAAGAAGAGAAGCATTAATTCTAAAAGGTTCACATGATTGACTTACTAGGATAACAGCTTGAATTAATACCACACAGCAACCTCAAATGGACATATCCCTAAAGCAGCAATGGACCTTGTCCAAATGCAAAACATCTGAACATCTTCCCGTAAGACAGGCTGCAATATGACCTTCCAGAACACGGCCACTCACTGCAACTGCTTGTACACCCCCTCTTATCCACAGCCTACCTGCTAAACCTGTGATCCCTGAAAATGCTACAGTAGTTTACAATAGGTACAGAAGAATCATTCAAGGAAGAATCAGAAATAGCTGACAAGTTGCAAATTCTTATTTTTCCTGATAACTTCCTCAAGATCATACTCTGAAACTGCAGAAGAATGCACTAATTATACATTAAAGTTGTTTTAAAGTGGTTTTGCTCAACTGCACTTACTCTTCTAGCTTAACATAAAACTGTCTACTATAACTGTCTTGAGATGAAGAACTTACGGGCATTTCTTGTATGGAAAAATATCCTATGGATAAGTCCAGAATTTCTGACAGTGGAAAACAGTGGGCAGAAATAGATGGGAAAAGAAGTTATATATTTTGTGGCTTCCTCAAAATTTGAAAATAAAATCCACTTAAAAGGACAATATGCAAGTAGAAATCTGGTACTACTTTGTCACATCAACTGGTCAGAAAATGTTAAGGTTTTGAAAATTCTAAATCAAAACTTTGAAGGAAATAACAAAGAAATGTTACTTTTACTAATGTATGTTTTGTGAGTAGGGTTGTTTTTTTAATAATACTAACATTATAGTTACTGGTAAAGAAAACACAAAGTAAGCACCATCTCTGCCTCAATGAGTTTATAATGTAAGAAATTTTTTAAAAGTAGTGCAGATGTTGGGCTTTGTCTTTCCTGTCCCTCCACTGAAGGGCAGAAATAGGCATAAGTTTACATTAGCTTCTCAGAGGAACGTAAACACATGCACATATGTAGGCACACAGAGAAATACACAGTCCTAATCTTAACTCTGTTGACTTTGTTTGTGACAGCCCACCAATGCCACATAAATGTGCTTATCTCCTGCGTTTTTCTGAAAGTGCTGAAAAATGTCATCTTCCATGACCTAGATGGAATCCAAAAAATCTAGACACATGACCACTGACAAGCAGTCCACCTGGAGAGGAGAGAAATACTTAAGTGTATCGTCCAGGACACCCATCAACAGCTGATACAGAAAGTTTTCTTCAAATGTACCAAAACAACCGCTTTATTATGGAAAGTAAAAAACATCTTTTTCTCTCATGTCGGAAGCAAATCTAACCAAAAAGCTGGTACAAGTGAAAACAAGTGCAGCTATTTGAATGTGGTTGCTATGAGGTATATATATCAAAGATCGCTGGCAATAGTTAGCAGGACAGAGAATTTTTTGCTGTCTTACTTGGGGAAATTTTAGCAATTTAAGCAATACATTTACCATTATAGCTTTAAATGCAAATGAGGATTTTTTTTCAGCTTAGCTTACAGTCCTTTCTAGACAAGAAGCTAAACTGAAAATGTCACTGTTTCCCAAAAATAAGTACAAACACACAGCGGGTCATGGCAATATACTGATAATTTTAAATTTGCACTGTTGGCTTTATGAACATAGGAACTTGGGAAATATAGCTTATTATATATTGGGGTTGGAGCTCTGTAAGAGCAGTCAAGAACTGCATTTAATATCTCATCTAACAGAAATCACTGCTTAATTAAAAGCCTATCAATAGTCCACACTGTACTGACATTGCAATGCACTTTACATAGTCATGTCCTGTTGATACCAAATTTTCAACATTATTTTTGCTATTACTGTTGCTTTTCTTGCTTGCCTCGGAGATGCTTGTTCATGCTCATCAAATCTCGTTAATGGATGTTAATGAGCTCTTTCAAGAATACAAGTGGAAAGATCGGAAAAGTCAGTAGAAACAAAGGGAAAATAAGATATGGAACTGAAAGATGAAAACTGAAAGAAAAGAGGAATAAATAACCAGAGCCTGTTTTTCCTCATGTTATGCATTTTTTTCTGTCAATGGGGAAAGAAAGTGATGGAACAATCTTTCCACTCCTCCCCAACACCAGACTTCAGGTAAATCTTCCTCTACTTACTCCAGTTGCATGAGAATGAAACAAAGGGATGGACACACATGTCCCTTGGGTTCTGGCCCACAAAGGAGTTTCCTTAGTCCTTGAGGACTGAAACAGGTTTTATGAATTCAGCAGCATGAATATTTGTGTGCCTGCAGACTCTTCCTGAGCCAGGCCAGAGCATTCCACAGCCCCCCACCCTTCCTATGTGTGCTCTGTCTATCTTCTGAGAGATAATAGCGTTATGTAGATATCTCTTACACCTTTGGATTGTCAAACACAAATCAGCTGGCAAAAACTACTAAATGCAAAGTCAGAGAAATTTAAATATTGACTTGAGTTGCAAAATTCAGATTTTGAATACCCCTAAATTTAGATGTGTAGGGTCAAGAGTTTAGGTTCAGTCCCTCACCCACAGGGAAGCCAGCTGAAAAATGTGCTTACCTGTTAACTCCCAGAATCATTAGTGTGAATTGACAAGGTTTTACTGCACATAGATAAGATTAATGGAATCCTTCAAGTTGCACAAAACCCTCAAAGCTTTGGAAGTACCATTTAATTTGAGTAAGCAAAGAAGACATACATTTTTTTATGCTGAAGACACTAGGATCTGATTCAGCCTCACTCACTTCAATTTTACACACAGATAATTTCAGTGATGTCACTGGAATTACCTGACTTTTACAATGGTTCCATGCCAAAGGAGATTCAAACTATGTGTCTGCAAGGAAAGGAACGTGTAAAAGAGGAAAGATGACATGAAAAACGTGTAAACTAGCCTTTGCAGAATGAAGTTTACCACCATATAATCTTAAAAAATGCCGTACCTTTGACACTATTCAGCACCAAGGAGATGCTGACAGCTTGTTGTAGAAGCCATTAGTCCAACATCAGCTCTGGTGCAAGAGGTGGTGGGGATGAGATGTGGAGATGGAAGGAGTAAGGAAGCAGCTGTCCACCTCAGGGACTTTATAAGCATGGTTGGATTCAAAATTCAGTTGCTTTTTAAACTAGTGGCTTTTTACAAAGCAGAAACTAAACCTATATTGATAAATCCTTGTAAGCAAGAACATTTGGCAATGCATCTTCCAGTAGGGCTTGATGCAGGTTTAAACAATAAAGTGTCACATACACTATAAATGAAACTGCATCAGAGCCTGAACTCTTTAATTTTCCTTAAACAAAATGCTTGGACTCTGAGTAGAAAAAGGATTCCATCAGAGTCCATCCTTTCTTTATTTGAAGTTTCAATCATTTCAGTTCATTTTTTTAAAAAAGCAATATTTTATAGGAAGTATTGCTTTGATCTAAGGAGATTCATGCCCAGTAGCGGTTTCTATGAAATCAGAATTTTAGATTAATATATTATTGATTAAATTCTTACATTAAGGAAATGTTAAACTCTACTAAAACGTGTCTGATGTACCACTGTAGCTCCAGTATTTATGCATGCAGTATGAGAGACACAGCAGAATTCAAGATAAGCAACCATCTAATGCTCTGCTAATGCTAGCAGCAATACCAGTTGTGTGTATGTATGTAAATATGTATGTAATTTGGTCCTACATATCCACAGCCTCTTGTGCACTTCATAGCTAGAATTCCAGATTTTAATATTAAATGGGACCTTCAGTAAACTTTTCACATCTAACTGAAAAATACTACAGTTGTTTACTAAGGAGTGGGAAATTTGAGGAAGTTCCTTCATGTTCTACTTAAATGCCTGAGAAGAAAGATAACAGTGATGGCTTACCCAAAGACTGATACATACAAATACAATTATTTCATAAAGAATAAAACTTCTCTAAGAAGACATTTGTGTGGGGGCCTTCAAAAACAGCCAAAACTGTACTGGAATTTAAGATGCTGCTCAGATAGCTGCAACTCTGTATAACAGACTGAATATGCCAAAAATCAAAGATATATTTTAAGGTGGAAATGAGATCAGCAGCTGCTAAATTAGATAGTACTTCAGGATCTGACTTTTTCTTTTTATCTTTCATATAATTGCAATAGTTTTTGGCTTCTTCTGTTTTTCTTCTATATTAGAATTCTGCATCTAAGCATAAGAATAAAGAATAAAAGGCTAAGAATTTTAGTGGTAATATTTGAGAAGTATTTCTTATTTTAACAGAATTTTCTTGAAGAAATTCAAAACTAAAAGATAATGAAAATCTTAAGGAATGAGGTTTCAAATTTGAAGTCTTTAAGCTACAGAAACAGTCCTTATTTATGTAGGAGACAGACTACACAAAGCATTATTTTTTCAAAGGTTCCTTTCTATTTGGTTACCTGGTCTGCTGACAAAAGGCTATCTACTTTAATTGCCACTTTCTTAGTACATCATTTTCCCAGAAACGTGCAAAAGAATGCCTAAATAATCCTTTCCAGTGTTCTAAGGACAGCTTGCAACACAAGTCAAGGGAGCAGCCTCTGCTCTATACCAGTTGAAAATGTGGCCAGACAACTGTAATGAGTGGAAATCTTAAAGGCACAGAAAGCTTTCCTTGTCAGGATTTAGGTCTGTGTAATCCACAAGTGCTCTCTGACTCTGAAGCACTGGTAATGGACTATAGATCCTGACCACATAGGAATAAGTCACATTAGAGAGTGTCTACTGAAATCAATAACATGTATCCAGTGTATGATTTTTTTCCCACCACAATTCTTAAGGCTACCATGTGTATGTCATTAATCTAACAACTGAAAGGTATTTAAAATGTTTTCAGTTCAAGGTACCTCCCTGTTAATACTAGTTATGAAAATTAAATGTACATTAAGGCAAAGGGGAAAAGAGAGACCAGTGCTTCTAAAATGAAGGCTCTATTTTTGGCAATAAAAATTTGTAGCCCCCCCCTCTTCCTCCATCCTAGACCCTCAGGTTGATTCATCTCTCATTCAAATTTAAAATGCACAGAGAGGCTGCAACAAACCCACAAAAGATTGATATGCACCGCACTCCACTCATGGTTTAGCTCTTTATTCCAAAGTCTGGCATGACGATGTTGGGTTTTGTGATATTATTATTTCAATATATAATAAACAGGGTTCGCTGTAAAAACAGTGCAATGCGAGTCCCCTTTAAAAAAAAATACAAATTGTTACTATAGCGCTTTGAGAGAAAGGGAGCGAGAGATTCACAATGCAGGCTCAGAACTTGGCAACCTGTAAAAGTGCCCAGTCGAAAATTACTAACAGCTGGAGATGACAGTTGTTTTAACAGCTGAGCTGACAGGATTAATTTAAATGCACTGAAATCAAAAGTAGATAACACCTGTTTAGTCTTCCAGGGCCATTCGACAAGGTAGGCCAAAGGAAAAAAGCAGAGCCAGGGCTGTCTGTGCGGGCGCGTGTGCACGCATGTATGTATGTGTGTGTGCATGTATGTGTGTGCGTGCACGTGTGGGCCTCTCCCTCCTTTTTTCTCCCCCTCCCCGTGCAGAGGATAGGAGGACTCCAGAAAAGAATGACATACTTTTGAAGGCTGGGTGTGCGGGGGAGATCAGTGGCTTGTCACACAATAACAGAGAGGCCAACCCCCGCCAGCTTGAAACATCTGGTTCCCATTGTGCCCACCCTCCTGCTCACCCTTCTTCCCCCTTCTCTTATCCAAGGTCTTTGACCCAAACCCAACAATGGATAAAGATCACTGGGTTTTAAAGCTGCAGTTTCTCACTGCTGCATCCCAGCGATCCTCCTGGGTTAATTAATGCATTCTCTTTGAGCTCCGAGTCACCGAAGCTCCCACACGCTCCCTCCCACCCGCTTCTTCCCCAAACTAAAAACAAAACAAAAAATTCCTCACCTTCCTGCCATGCCAGAGCTTGTAACTCGCATGTCCACAAAATAAATAAATAAATTCTACAAGGCATGTGAGGAAAAGCGTGTGAAACAGCAAGAAATTTTTTTATGTGGCAGGCAAGGAGGGAATGATTTTATCTTTGCCTCTAAGGCTACGATCTCCCACTCTGGCACGTGCGCGCGGTGTCCTGCGCCACAAGAACTGCAAGCCCACAGGATCACAGCTGGATGTCCCAGCACAGCCCTTGCTTTGGGTTAGAGCACCAAGAGATTCAACATGGAGAACTGTCTGGCCCAAGAAAGGAGAATCTGTGGAACCCAAATCTTTTCCGAGTACTGTAACTACTGCACAAAGCTACTGTGCCAACTTCCCATTGCCCAAACGACCCTATGGGCCCAACCCTGCAGCTGCTCCACTTGCAGCAATCCCACTGAGGCAAAAGTGAGCTCTGCTACTGAATCCAGGCCAAAGGCTCCTAAACTCAGCCTGCAATCTCATTTCTAGTTAGGCAAACAAATGGGCCCGAGTTGTAACAGATCTGTGTCCAATCCTTTCTTTTAAGCAGGACCACTGTCAGGCTGCATCTCCCAAGCAGTAAGTAAACTTCACCACTGTGAAGAAGTACACAGCTACTACTATTAACCCTGCTTTAAAACCAAAATTAGAAATTGGACATAGAGAATGAAGTTCACCTAGCAAATCCATGAAAAAAACACCCCATAAAACAAAACACAGAAATTTTGTTTTCTGAGTCTGCTCTGTGCTTTTAGCCACAGAACCAATTTTTTCTCCTTGTATTCTTTCAGGGATGAGAAAAAAAGCAGCCCTACAGTTGGTACAATGATGCTGCAGTTCTGCATTTCATAACACAAAGGGCTGTGTTCAGCTCTTCCTTCACGTTCCCCAGCCCTCCAGCAGGACGAAGGTGAACTGAAAAGCTCACGTGCTCACTTCAGCTAACTGCAAGCCCATCCACTGTGCTGTCACACCAATATCAAAGCATGGTTGGCACCTTCAGTTTTTGTAGTTGAAAAAAAAAAAAGAGAGAAGTGTTCAACAGAATGGTTCAGAAGACGTTTGATTCATTGATATCAAAAGTTGGAGAATCATAGATGTTCTCAGCTACAGCATTAACCCTTGTCGGAAAGTAAACCAGAAAGAAAACCATCCATGGCAGCTTTCTCTTAGCTGTGGGTTTCAGCGTACTCAGCTTGTATTCTCTTTACATTTCCAGCCACTAAAGCTCCCACACGTTCCCTCCCACCTTCCTCTTCCCCAAACAGCATGGAGCTTCATATAGGCTAATCCACCGTGCCAAGAAAAACAGAACAATTCTTAACTAAGCTGCATTTATTTACTTATTTCAGAATTTCAAGTCCTCATTTAGCATTTATTGTCCAGGCAAAACTTTTTATCTGGACAAATGTAAATATTAATGTCAATTCTGACAGGAGAAAGAAGATCCAAATGCACCTCTCAGGTGTGAGCCCTGTATGCAACAAATTTAGGTTAAACTAAAATCAGCACCAATTTACCTATATAAGTTTCAAGTCTGGGTCTAAAACTGTCTTCACTTTGTTTAACAAGAAAATACCAGGACACTTTAAACTCAAGTCACATGAACCTTTCTCTGGAGGGTACACTTTGGACACTAAAGTAATTTTAATGAAGCTGGGGAGTGCCTTGTGATGGACTGTACCTGAGTTTTACTACCACAACCCAGCCTACATGCAAAGAGGATTTAAAGCACAGTGCTGTGTTGCCCATCTTGCCAGCTTTGTATTCAGGACAGGAGAACTCTATTAAAAAGACAGACACCAACGCCAGTTCTCACCTGCTCCTGGGTAAGAAAGGGAAAAAAACCTTCAGTCTAATGAGATGTAAAACTTTGTTACTTGCTGAAGTGTTGAACTTTTCCAGTAAATGAACCTAGAGATTCCCAATATGTTCCTAAAATATTGGGCTAATACTAGAGGGCATTTTCCCTGTTATTTTTCACATCCACGAACCTCTGCATGTCTGGATTCTGGCCAAGTCTGGAAACAGAAGTGCCAAGGAACATGTGAGAGGCTGTTCTCCTGACAATTCCAATTTGGCTGGTTGCTGGAAATGACAGAAATCTCCAGAGAAAACCAGCACTAACGATAGTTCATTGCCTGATATGTAGCACAAGATTCTTACTGCCTACCACAAAAAAATCAGGAAATGCTTCAAAGATGGGGGAGAAAATGGAATAATACGGAAAGAATGTATATTTTAAAAAATAAAGAAATCCTCTACTCCTTATAAACACACAGCAAAACAGCAGCAGTGGTAGTTGTAACAGCAGTAATAATGATGATGATGATGTCAAGAAGGCACAATCGCCCTTTCTTATACCTATACTTCATTCTTACAAAATTTATAAAGCCTATCTGCACTTCTAAATCATTAATTTCCTTTAATATTTACAGAGAAAAAAAACCCTCTTGCTTTTTAAAGGGTTTTTCCGAAGTTCTCAGTCTACTGGGCATGCAATGATAATTGCTGCTCTGTTCTGCTTAATGATAGAGTCCTTTCCCTGTACAAAATAAGAAGCAGTTTCTTCCCCGCTTTTTATTTCTTTACACAACTCAGAGGCTCAAAGAAGATAATTACAAACAATGCCTGAAGAATGGTTCAGTTAATGTTAATTTATACAACAAACTAATTACTACCAAATGGTAAAAAATCACATGTGGAAGTTCCTGTCTCCCACGCACACAACTAAACCAGCAGCCATCTGTCTCAGCCTGGGAGCTCTCAGTGACAACCGAGGAAAGCAAGGCAAAGGATGAATCCAGATACACTAGCTGCTGCTTCTGACACAAAATCATGGCACTCAAACACCAGGCTGTGTATGTGGTGATCTTAGCAGGGGCATTTTCCCCCCTTTCATTTATAAAACAAACAACGTACCTGTATCTGTATCTACCTCTCTATCTAAATTTTATCTCAATCTCAAGAATTTAGGATGAGGTCTAAAATACCTCCATTTATCAGCTGCAGTTCTTCCTCCTGGTCATTTCTCTACAATACTCTGTATAACATCCTTAAATACCATGAAGCATGAGGTGAAACAGTCTTTGAACCTGCTTACAGTATGTTAGACATCAAGATGGAAAAATGTGCTTTTTTTGTTTCAACATCTTCTTCTCAACCTGAGAAAGCAATTTTCTCCCAAACCTTGAAAAATCAAAGTCAGTACAATTGTTAAACACTTTTGTGGGATGCTCATTAAAAACTGACAGGGAGAGAAAAGCTGGGGACAAATCCTGAAGCATTTGTTCAGTTTAAAGTCTCATTGAATTCAATGTGAGTGTTACTTTATTGAGGACTTCAATACCAGATCCTTTACATGAATAAGGACCTTGGCACTTTGACTGTTAATTATTCTCTGATTAGCTTGCACCTAGTGAAACAAACTAAACACAATATTATCCCCTAAGCTCTGTTCAGGAAATCTCAACTCCAATATTCTCCTCTCCCTGTGAGATCAGAACTCCAGCAGTCATCAAAGAAAGTGCTGTACATGAATAGGAGCAAAATATCAGAGTTTAGATTCACAGTACAGATTTCAGAGGAGAAGGTTTTTTTCTCTAACAATAAAAACTTACAAATCTTTCTATGTTTGAATATAAGGCAAAATTTCACATTGTAGAATAGTCTGTATGTATCTCATTTAGATCAGGACCCCCTCTTATGTTTCTGTGAATCCCACAGCAGTGCCAAAGTGCACCCTTCTGACTTTATTAGAAAGAGAGAAGCCAGGATAAGGTAAAGACTGAAGATGTTTCAGTAAAGATGAAATGTCTATGAACTTGTGCTTCTGACTATTTCTCTTTTCAAAAAGAAAGAATATGTTTCAGATGGCCTGAAATAATCACAGAGGAGGAACAAGTGCTACAGCAATTTAAAACAAGGTCCCTGCAATCTCATATTCATGAAGAAACACAGTCATTATTTCTACATGGCAAGAACAGTATCGACAGTTTAAATGAAGTAAACATGAAAGGATCACAAGATAATCTACATAACCAAACAATAATGCCCAATTATTCCTCATTCATAGTCCTTAACAGAATTATGATATATTAAAAAAAAATTACAGGGAAATGATTCTCACATACAACCAACAACATAAAATTTTACATAATAAAATACATTCACTAAAGAGAAGGAGGAAGAAGCAATTTTCCTCTCGCTCAGCTCTATTTCTCCTAATCTTTTCTTTTTTAACCATGAGCTTACATCATCAAGAGTCGCTTTCTATGAATGGAAACTTAGAATCCTTCATAAGAATTTCACTTTGTTTCAGTTTTTTTAGGTGCATGTTACAGAAGATTAGCAGCTATCTGACTTTCTTTTAGAGCGTGGGGGGAAATCACAATCCCAGTATAGCAAGACCTGGACTTTGCTGTAGCAAGTGAACTAAGGGAGCTTTTCACAAGAAGCTGGAGATTGAAATGAACCACCGAGCGATGTATCAGTGAGTGGGATAATTAAAAAAAAAGAAAGGGTCATTCCCTACAGTGTGTGTTGCAGAAAAACCTGTATCTGCTTTGGGGGGATGCTTTGGACATGTCACAGTCCTTGGGCTGTGACTGACGTCAGGCCTCTTCCCTCCTCTTTCACCCCAAGTAGCCTCAAGCAGCTCTCACAGCCAAAAGTCTGCCTCTAATTTTAGTTCCCACTCCTGGCACATGTTGTGTCCTAGATCACTGAAAGCCTTGAATTAATACACTAAGACCCAGTATTAAGCTAAAGAACTGACAGCTTTATGGACTGCATTCAGCCTGGGAGGAAAGCTACCTGGGATTGCCTAAACAATCCCAGTGCCCTTCTGGTAGGAACAAGATTCTGCAAGAAAAAAATAATGGATCAAACAAACAAATCCCCACCAGTATTTTCACTATCTCAAGATTAATCAGATCGCAAAGGTGCATCCTAAGGGAGAAGATCTGAAGAATACTAGAGCACATCTTTTAACCTCCTTGAAGAGTTATACTGAAAAGCTTAAAAAAATTTTCACTTTGTTTCATTCTCCTACAGTGGTGCCTCTTTACTCAGATGCAGCAGGCATCTTCAGTCTCCTCTTTTTGATGCTTTTTCACCTGCCTTCATGTCTACAGGGACTCATCTACTACAAGAGCTGAAGCAGATGAGGTAAAAACACAGCCATATTGCACCTCATTTGCTCCTGAAAATACTCAGGAGTCTGGTGGTTGGTAGATATAGTCTGATTTCTGGTGAACATTTATAATGTCCAACATAAGTAGATCAATTGTTAGCAACAACTTGTGAGAAACCAAGGATGAAATGGAACTGGCAGCTGAACTCTCTCTCTCTAGCACTTTAATGGCAGTTTGCTCCATGCTACATTAATGGCATAAGGCCAGGACAAAACCAACAACCAACAAAACGAGTTTACATTAGGAAAACTGGGCAAATTTTGCAGTCTGGCAGTGTAAGAAAGCACCTCTAAATATTTTGTCTTTTTGTCTTCTGTGGTCCCCATTACTTTGAAATATGGAGTCATTGCCTGTGTAACATTCCCCCATTCAGTAACCTGCCTAGCAATAAAACAATAAAAAAACCTCATGATCATCTCAAAAGGACTGCATTTGTTTTTCAGCAGAAAGAACAAGGTATAGCCTAAACCCCTACATCATGTGTATTATTCATCGAATAATTTTATGTTTAGTTACAGAATGATTCCCAGTGACAGCTTCCTAATTCATCTGAACTCAGACAGGATTGACTTGGCCAAACTAGTTAAAGAAGAATGCATTTTTCCTGGATATGCATCCCATACCCCAAAGCTTCACAGGAGCTGTGAACCAATTAGATGACACAGCTAGAGGAAATGCATAAAAAAGACTTAAAATAAAATAATCTTCAGTGAAATGTCTCCATATTTAGTTAAACAGCACTGCTGATTAAGGCTGTACATGAGCTCAGTGTGGAATCCAGAATTGTTGCAGCTGACAATCATTAGCAAAAGCCTGCTGTCCTCTAGTTTCATCTTCATATATTAATTTCATATACAAGGAAATAGAACTATTTGGAAATACTTGGCTTTATTTAAGTCTCATATATAGATATCCCAGCAAAAATACATTAACATGCTTTACACTTTGCAACAAGACAGCGATCTCACAGGATCAAATGAATACACAGTAATGACTACAGTTGAAACCATTTTTCTGGTTAGTCGATTTTTTTTTTTGCTTTTTCATTTTTTTCCCCTGGTGCCTGACTCTGTGGGAGATAAGATGCTCAGTTACTGAATGGGATATGTGTTGTGGGCAAAACAGAAAAGAAAAAAAATGGTTTAGCAAAAAGCCATCAGAGTGCGTACAAAACCGAGAGGCTTTCTTCTTCCTTGTGATCTTTGTCTCTGGACTATTTACCTTAAGATTGTGTGGGCTAATCTACAGTACAAAACTAGTGCAACATTCCAAACTATACTGGAAAAACAGGACACTTGGATAACCACTTCCAAGTCGGGAGAGACACTTTCCTTTCTGATAAAGCACTTGGACACCAGTGGTAACTTTGAGGCTGTTAAATCTTTAGCTGTGATCATTCTTTCTTATTGGCAGTGCAACACAATAAATGTTTGGGCTTTTTCTCAGGTGGGAATTAAATTTTCCTTTGGGCATATGCAACTGCACTTCCTAGATATTTAGAAATTATTAAGAAGTAATGGCCAACTGGCATGCCCCATACACAACCAACTGCCTATGAGTACAGGGATGACTGCAGTCACTGCTGGACTTTATGTCTAGTTGCCATCTCCTGCATGTCTACTATTTATTTGGAGATTCAGTAATTTAATTAGTTACGGCTAAAAGGCCCAGATGAAGAACACAGGTTCACATCCTTCCCTGCACATTGTGGTGTATGAACACATGTGCTGAATTGTTATTTCTCCCTGATAGGAAGAATCTAGCTTTCCATGTCCCACATCTGTACCTCCTCTTCCTTGTGCTGTGTAAGCCAGTACTTTCTATACCTCCAAAAGGCAAGTCTTGGTGCTAATTCATCATGCACTACTGTACATAGATACAAGTATCTGACCACATAGGAAATACAAGTTTCTACCAACTAATGACTGCACAGACTTTCCTGTTGTTGTTACCTTTCAGTTCTCTTAGTGCTGCTCCTTCTAGGAATAGGCCTAATCCCTGTCTGTAGAGGGATAAAAAAACAAGTCACGTTGGGTTCTTTACAAATCCTATACTGGGTCAAATGTTGCCTTCTTACAGCTTTTGCGTATTCGGTGGGAGTGGTGAACTTAAACCCGAGAGCAGAGTTTGGCCCACATCACTCTGAAGTGTCTATTAACTCTCCCACACTCAGAAGTAAATAAAGACGAGATTCCTCTCAAGCACAATTGAGCCTAAAATACAAACCACATCGCTCACAACAGGGAGACCAGGGATTCAACTTCAGTCATACGGTTCTCTCTTCCTCCCCCCCGACTCTCATCAGTGAGGAGAAGAGGGCAAAAAAGCTCATTTGATCCCAGGATATGCCCTGCACAGGGCTCATCCGGAGCACAGGCCATCAGGAGCCACAAAAGGTGCTGCATTTCCCTTGTTCAAAACCACCAGAGCCGAGGCACAAGGTATCACACCTCATTCCTGCTCTGCCCGCTTGCTTTGAAAGCATTAATTTTCCTCCCAGTTGAATGCTTCTCCCCCCCAGCCCCAGTTCTTCCTTGCACAAACTTGGGAGCCACCACTTCTATTTACACCAGTGCCACAACCCCGTGTTGCCACCTGTCAATCACAGCTCCATTTGCCTTCAGGAGGGTGAATAAGGAGGAGGGGGAAAGAAGAAAGCAGGAGGACCTCTGCATTGATCAGAAATGCTTGGGGTGGAAAGGAGGGGGGAGAAAGAGGGAGAGAGAGATGGAGATAGATTAGGGGGTAACAAAACTAGAGAGGAAGATAAACAGAGCCAAAAAGAAAAATGTCCTTTGTTCATTTAAATGGCTCTCTGCTCCCAAGCCCTCTGCATGACTAATGCCATGCTGTGGTGTGTAAACCTCTTGGGCACATAACACAAACAAAGCATAACTCGGCCTGAACAAACAAAGGCCTGAGCAACAGTGATTGAATTCATCTTAAAACAACAAATCAATTCTTCCCTATTAATGCCCTAAATACCAGCGTAGGAGCACTGTCCTGTTGTAATAAACAGCCATGTGTTCAATTACCGTCTGTTTTCCCAACTACTGCTCTCTCCAGTAATTACACCATGCAATGCATTCTACATTGACATTATATTAATGTGCTGGGAGGAGAGATCTTAAATACGAATTAAATCACGGCTAAACATCTCAGAAAGCCCTACCAAGCTGCACAAGTGCTAAAAGGGCATTCTTCAGCAGAAAGCAGAGACTGACTCTTCTCTTCACTCACTCTTCACTTTCATCCCCTGGCTAAATAAATAAATTAAAACTCAAGCTTGAAAGAACTCCATTGCCCCAAAGACCGCTGCAGTAAAGCTTTCATAAGCTCTCTAAATTCCACTTCACCTGTACTCCTCAGTGAGGAGGGTTTCATAAGTATCAGCTTACGTCACTTCAGATAAACAGTAATGACAAAAACTCTTCCACAACAGACAGGTGACAATAAAGCAGGGCAAGAGAAACAAAAGCAGAAAACTTCATGGGCTGAGACAAAAGCAGGAGGATAAAAGTTTAAGAAAAGGTTTCTTACCCTTTTGCAGAACCATCAAGCAACTTCTATTGACTACTGAATAGAGCACAGCAAACAAACCAAACAAAAGATGTGATGAAAGACATATTTACTCATACAGGGCTCCTTCCCCCCACCTCAACCTTTCTTTCCTTTTCACATACACCCACACTGCACCGTTTGCATTGTGTTGTTAAATAACCAATAGCAACCCAGATGAAACAGTGGAAGGGTTTCTATGATGCTGTCAAGCACCAGACAGATGCTTGGCAGTGTCAATATGGTTCTTTACATTTGGGTTGTGCCAAGGTTTGAAATTAAAAATAAAATAGAAATAGTAACACCGTGAGAGGAAGAGAAAGACAGGAATGAGTTAGTGCATGGATGTGCAATAAATTTTTAAATCAATGGAGAATCATCCCAACTGCTGGGTTTTACTTCAGCAATTTAAACTGTTATGGAAACAGATGAATAAAGATTTGCTTTTTGCTTGTGCACTGGACTGCAAGAATTTTAGTAGAAGGCACAATCAAATTCTGGAGTGTAACCACTGCAGATTTCTAGGCCCTCTAGAAGAGACTCAGAGGTTTCTGCTGCAAAGACATGCCCAGAACGTCTAGCATATGAAGTATGATAAACTCCTGAAGTCATTTTCAAAATAAAATGCCCTGCATGCTGCAAAACTTTGCTGACTTGAGGCTTCAGAAAGCACAGAAATTTGCACGTTTAGGGAAAACTGAATTTTGAAACCTTTTCTGACTAAAATATTACAGTTTACCCTCAAACCCACAGCACATAACCATTCAGATGTATTTAAGTGTCTTTATAACAACAGATCATTTGTCCTCCTCAGGTCATTAGATAGAGAAACACCCCCAGAACTTCACCAGGTTTTGCAACTCATTTTTATTTGACTAGTTTGCATTTTTTTTTCATTTCAGCTGCCAAACCAAGTCAGGGGAAAAGCTGTTTCCACCTGACCCAAAATGTTTTATTTAATCCTAATTGAAATGTTTTCATTTCTCTTTCAGATTAATCATCTTAAACATTTAAAAACAAAAAATATCATTTCCAATGAAACATTTTGTCTAAAAATGTTGACTGTTCCAAATTTTCTACTATTTTTTGGCTAAAATTAACTTGTTGAATTGCTAAATGGTATCAGTCCTTAATTACTATTTAACAGGTTTTAGGGTGTTTAGGGTGGAGAGCTCCCAACTCTCCCTTATTTGGTTTTGGAGCACTTTTTGAAACTATACATTGCAGTATAGAAATCACACACATATAGCATGTTTTCTCCTGAGGCAACACAGAAACCACAACACAATTAAATTGTAAAAGAAAAGATGATGAAAGGAATTATATCTTCCCAGTACAGCTTATGTACAATGCAGGAGATGTGTATAGTTGTGTAAAACCAGCAAACCTCAAACCACCTTAAAAATATCAACGTTAAACAGACACATAACTAATAAAAGTAGGCAACAGCTTCAAACTTAAGAGTGTTTTTACAAGGCTACTTCATTAGCTAAACAAGCAAGTGGGAGTTGCTGCAAATGTTGCTCCTTGCCATACTAGAGGCTTTCCCTTGCTTCTGGTAAACAGAAGACACAAGACAGCCTTGTGAATAGCTCATGGCACAGACTGAGATCTAAAGCTAATCAGACAGGATGACAGGTCATCTTAATCAACTTCAAAAAGCCAATCCACATGCTTATCCCAGCTCCTCGCCTCTCCTTCCCTGATCGCTCTCTCACTCGTTTGGCCGTATTCTCCCCTTCCCCCTCCACTTACTTCCCACAAATTGTGCTGTTAAGAAAGAACGTGGGGAGCCCTTCAGGTCTCAGCATCCTGGGCGCAGGTGGTGGGCCAAACTTTGAAGTGAGCTCTCCACTAACTCTAGAGCTGGCCGTGCCTCCTCCGTAAGCAGCTCTTATTAAAAAAAAGACCAAGCATCCACTAGAACAAAACCAAGCAGGCCTATTTAATTAGGGCAAATGCTTGATATCCACTTCTTCATGTTAAACCACACAGTCACACAAGCCTGGGAGGTCTGATTAATTTTAATATGCACGGTCGTGACAAGCGCCTCGGGGGTAAGAGAGAGGGGAAAAAAAAATCCCACAAATCCTGCTAGCTCGACAAATAGGTTTTGGCTAAATGTTGTGTATGTTGCCCAGATTAAGATGTTACTATTCAGCAAGGGCTTGAACCTTTAATATGAAGGACAAGAGGCCCGAGAAACAGGTGGCTCGCTCTTCACTCTTGAATAAATGACATCCCCAAAAGCTGCGGCACACGAGCATACAGAAAGAGCTGGCACAATCCCTCATGTATATTTGTATATTACAGTCTGGGTCAGAGGTTTCTCCAGCAGTTATCCAAGGGTTGAAATGAAGCTCAGAAAGCTAATGGCTTTTCCAGGGGAGGGCGAAATAAAAATAAAATAATAAAGTAATAAAAAATGAAAAGAGAAAAGGCACAAAAACCGAAGCCAAACTGATCTAACTGGAATACATCAGGGGAAACAGGCACATCAAAACAGCATGGGGGCAAGAGTGACAGCAAGTTTTGAAAACCCCTATTGAAACAAATCAAGGCTAGTGAGGAGTCTGGCTACCTGGAGAATTAGGGGTAGATAGGAGCCCAAATAATTATTTTTGTCTTGGTGAACCACTTATACGCTGCACTGTTAAATATGGGAAGTGAAAAGATAAAGCATTTTGCTTTGGCTCCTGCTTGTCCAATATTATGGAGTGAACGTAGCCTAGAAAGAAATTTTAATTATAGAGATTCATCAGAGAAGGCTTTCATTCTAAAACAGGGAGGGGGAGAGGGACTGCATCTTCTCTCCAAAAGCACAAATTTCCTCTATCTCACTTGACCATAATGCTTTCTTCTATATTTAAGATGCAGTATCAGCACCTCAGATGCCTTTATCAAAAGAGAAAAGAAAAATCCAAAAGCTACAAACCTTTGAGGATGCAAGCAAGAGAGACTTGGAAGGGAATCTAAGCAAATTTTGAAAACATCCACTGAAATAAACCGTGACTATCAGGCTAAACTGTTAGGAAGGAAAACACTTAAAAACTGAAGGCGACAAATGAATAAACTTCACTTTGACCAAGTGAGAGCTGGCAAGGCTTCAAACCTAGCCTACCTCTGTTCTAGAGTTAAAGCACTTGTTAATAAAGGCGTAAGCTACTACAGTATTTAACAGTGCCTTCTCTTCACACAGGCCTATTTTATAAGCCTCATCTTTAAATTTTTTTTAATTATTTTTTATTTGTATCAGCAGTATATGAAGGCATATTTCCATATGGCAGGGTCTTTGAAAGAAGAGCATGGAAGTTTGACGCTGGTTTGCTCTACAAGACAAGACACGTTTTCTGGTGACAGACTGTAAGGGTGAACGTGGAACCACAAGGCACCCGAACCATCCTTCCACAGCAGCAGGAGCGTATGAACAAAACTTAAAAGTACTCAACTGCCAAGTATCCTTGTTTGTCCTTCAGTGGAAAAGCATTACAAAGCCTCTTCAACACGTACTCTGTCAAAGGGACAGTGAAGAACCAAATAAAAGAATTTCAAACCCCAACCAATTACAGTATCCTTAGGCTTTTCCTGAATCTGTGCACTTTATTTCTTCCCATCTCATCAGATGTGATTTAAAAAGAGTCTGCATTTCAAAGGGCACCCTTCCTACGCCCATTAATGGCCTGCTTTGGAATTTATGTCTTAAGAAGAGGGAGACCTCTTGATTTCTTTACAAGATATGTTGATTAGAAGTTTGATAATATTAGGAGGTATTCTGGGAGCTTATTTCAACTAGAGAGCCTGAATTCAGCACAGTTCACTTTTACAGACCACAGAACTGCTTAAACAACAGCCATTTAAATTAGTACATGAACAGGTGTTGTGATTTATAATGTAAACTTAAACATCAAATACAAATAGCCTTTGGGAGACATTCAGAAGACAAAAATCATGCCCGAGAGGCCTTTCTCATCCCTTTTTTTCTGACAAGTAGTTACTTACAGTATTGCTGCATACTATAATACATGACATTCTAGTACTCACATTGCCTGTTAAAGCACTGCAAACACACACATTACCTTCTTAATAAACAGTTGAGATGAATTGTTCCTACTCAGAAGACCTAAAGACTACTACACTGAAATTCTGGAATAGGAAAAATATGAAACCCTATAGATATATATATATATATATATGCAATTCTTAAGAGTGCATGTTTATATGTATTTATGTCTAAATATATAGAATACATGCTGTATAGATATATCTGTGTACATGTATTTATAGAAAATTCAAAGTATTTATTTAAACAGCCCAGCTGAATTGAGTTTCAGAGGTTCTCAACACAGAAGAATGAGCCATGCAGATGACTGACTGTACCCACACGTGCACACGCTCATACGTGCAGTCTCTGTGGTCACGTAGATGACCCATATGATCCTCTTTATGCAGAATTCCCACGAATTCTGTACAATAATATGGATCTGGCCTCAGCAAATAGACTACGTAGGTTTTAAAGATAAAGAGACAGATATATAACCTGGTACAAATATATACTGGCAAAATAGAAAAAGAAGATTGATTCTTAATTAAAAGTTAGGAGATGTAAAGAGCCAAAGAGTACTCTGGCTTATGCTAAAAATAGGAGAGAATTTACTTGTTTGCCTATTTCTCTTCCAGAAGCCAAGCCATACGTTTAGGGGAAAGGCTACACAGATTTCAGAGATTTAATTTTGCACAAGCAGAGGCCATAAATTAAAATACAGCAATCCAATCCCATTAATAGTGCAAGAAAAAGCTAAGTGGTTGCTTTGGTCTTTGCTTTCACAAACTTGTGTCAAGCTCAGTGACTTCAAAGAGATTTCCATTTCATTTCTACAAATGAGGAGAACAGACAGACAGAGAGTCTCTGCCATCCTCTGATGCCTGAAGAAAACAGAAGAAAAACATGCCTGTATCTCATTCGCCTAATGATTTTAGCTGCAAAAGGAATCCTGTGGTCGGCAGATGACCCTCAGGGCAAGGGCTTGAGGTCTGTCACAGTGTATAAGGCTCCTCCAAACCCACTCCATTATCTTCATTATTGTATACCAGGAATAAAAGGGGACTGACTCCTCTTCTGAAGTTCAAGTTAGAAAGGACAGAATGTTTCATGTAAAATAACATTGTGTGACTTCAGTAATAGGTTTATGCCTTTGGGGGCCGAATACTAAAGCTGCATATAAGGATTTTCCACAGAATTTGAGAGAATAAAAATGAGCACTGTATTAGTAACGAGTAAAATTCCACAAGTTTTAGATTCACTGAAACACTCCATGTCTCTGTGTCAGCATGACTCATTGTCAATCACATACTTTCATACAGCAAGGGTAAAATGGCAAGTTTAAAGGTGGGGGGGGGAGGAAAAAGCATGGAGCTTTAGAGCTAAGTATAAACCCCTATGAAAACAAAACAAAAAATAAAACCAGAACTCATACACATATCCAAGGAGGAAAAGGAAGTGACAAGCTTTGGGAAAGTAGGTAGCATGGTTTCCTACAAGGCATATTAACCAAAGGCACATATACAATAAATCAACATGGAAACCATTTATATGAAGAGTGATGCTTCCCTTGTCAGCTCATGCGTGAGTACACGTATGTGTTTATCTAATGCACACATAATGTAAAAATCCTTGTCCTTTACTGACAGAATTTACTAATTTTTTTATTCTTATTTTCTAACAAACATAATTTAAGAAAAACCTCTGCCAGTATCAATAAATATTCTTAAAAACAGTCAAACTTGTTATCAGTATTTTGGAATATCTCACTTGGCCTCAAAACCAGTTTCAGAAAAGAGAATTCCTTTCCCTGACTGATACATGGATGATGACCTAAAGTTGTCTACCCAGCCCTTCTCTGTTTTTCTGATTTTGAAGAAACAGGCCGTTTTAAAGAATGCTTGAAAAGCACGTTTCCCACAGTAATTCAGAAGACAATTTCAAACAATAAAAAGAGAGCAAACATAGCCCATTGTACAAGTTAAATAATATATAAACTTTTGAGTACATAGAGAAATGGGAATCCGGCTCATATCTGGTCTTTGAAAGATTCACAGGAAATTGATTTAATTAAACCTCAACTACTGGTGCAAATGTTTCCCTTTCTTCCCAAAGGGAAATAAAGTATTATATTATTTTTGTTGACATAATGCAGCAAAGCTAACCAAGATTCTCGGTGTTCATCTTACAAAGCTCCACAAACTAGGAAGACTAAAAACTATTACTGAAATACACAGTGATCACAAATTGCTGAATTGTTACCTACATGTACTATCAAAGATTCCCACTTGTAACATCTTATTCATGGGGAAATTCATTAATATGCTAATTACCTGACTAGCAACCAGTGATGACTGACAACTTTACTTTAGCACTACATGAAGAAGACATGACAATAATTTTCTGCTGGAGTTCAAACAGAGAGAGAGACATTGTGCTTCCATCAGTACATACCTCATTTAGGGAAAAAGATTCATATTTGTGGAGGATCTCTAAGAACAGTCTTGCCATCTGCACCCAGAAATATATATTTTTTAATTAGCCACTCTAAAAACAATCATGTTGGCTGAAGGGAAGGGGGAGGGTGACTTGTCAAAATGATGTATTTGTCCCTCACCACCTTTCAATGCTCTTATGCAAGTCTAATTTTCTTCCTAGCTAGCTCACCTCTCTGGCCTCCTTTTGTTTCATGTCCCATTTCCCATTCTCTTCTAACTTCTGAACTTTTGTTAGTTTGCTTTTAAGGAGAAAGGGAAAAAAAGCCCAACTCTTTCCTATTCATTTTTTCCTGGATGGGGAGTAAGCAGAGACATGAATATGGCACCCTCATAATGATTTAACTAGGGCTTAATGAAATTTTCATCACAACCTGCTGTTCAATTTAATGGCCTTTGAAAGACAATAGAACAATGGCTAGAGGGAAGAAAAGATTTTTTGTTGCATGCATTTGCAAAGCCCAACATTCAGTTACTCCCCCTCCTCTCTCTCCCAATCTCTTCACAAAGATGTAGATCTTTTGTTTGTACTGTATATTTTCATTTTAGTAGGGCTGAGATAATGCATAAGCTCTGTAACCATTCTCATGTCTATCTGTGGCCTTTCCTTAATGGAGCTTGTGAAACCTCATACACGGAGTATTTATACATTGCCCAGAACCCCCTGTTCTTTCCTCTCTCTCAGATAAAAGCCTGGTCTCCTTCCCACCCCACCCCACCCCAGTCTTTTCCGTCCAAAGGCACAAGGTATGTTATGGCACCGACTACTAAGTCAATGTAAATGCAAAAGAAACAATGTAAGTAACATTTCAAAAAAAATGCTTGGACAAAGAATTTGCTTCCCAGCAGACCCTGTGTGCTCCAGTCAAGAAAAGACTCATTTACAATCCTGTCATGCTCAGGTATGTGACAATGTGCTTGTGTTTGCATTCATATTTTCATTCCAGTATGCAGGTTGTGCTAAAATTTTCTTGTAGGTACTGTCAATTCATGCTTCCACACTGAAGGGACCTCTGAGGGCCACGTTTTTAAACATTTGAAATACATTTTCACAACAGGACAGGCGAGTGTAAATGAAAATACAGTCTCGTTACTGTGCAGCAGGGCCCAAAAGTGCCCCAAAAATCCGGAAAGCATGCTGGATACCTATGGAGAATGTAGTGAGAACTTCACCTCACAGTTAGGGCCTTGACTCTGCTCCAAATAGGCAAAAATTAAAATTCTTGCTCAAAGGAAAGGTGCTCTGTGGCTTCTCAGAGGTGAGATGGTTGGTCCAAGTCTCAGCCCCCAGAGCCCGAGTGCCACCATCACGGACTGGACATACGGTCTCAAGAAGAAACCAATTCCCCAGAAATTCTACCTACATGCCAAGGCTGAAACTTGCTGGCCAGACATAATGCAGAGAAGGTCTGTACTGTGTTTGTATAGCACCTACACTACAGAGGATGATGTGCTCAACAGAAATGCTTTCGTGAATTCCCAGTTTAACTTCTTACCTTTCAAATAATGACATGCCCACTAGATAATTTCACAAAAAACACTGACACTCCTGATAACACTGTTTTTAGCTCTATAAATGGGGGAGAGGGAAGGAGTGGAGTAAAAGCAATCAGGCAATCAAAACTGGTTCATTGCATCCAAATTGAGGAGCTGTGTCTGTTGCAACTGTGACAAAAAGACCACTAGACTCTTATTTGGGAAAAGCTAAAAATGTTAGCTATGATGGGATATTGCTGAAATTTATCTCTAATGTAGACAAGAACTACGAGGTTTTTACTTCAATTTTGCTATGAAGGAAAAGCAAACAGAGCAGAAAATGGGAAGATTAAAAAGTATACATACCCAAAGAATCAGGAGAAAAGAAAAGAAAATAGAAAATTTTGGCCAGTTTCCCAGGCCTTACCTTCTGGCTCATTTTTGATGAGCTCTTCCATTTTTCTTTGCTTAAGGGTGTCTACAACATCCGCTAGGCTCCCTTTGCGCCTTTCTGGGGTTCCCAGGGCTGTGCTGGACAATGACTCTCCACTCTGACGCCCACCTTCTTCTGCCTTCAAGGGTGAGGTAGATGAGTTGTGCGGGGCAAATGAAGACATCACTTTATTGCCATCAACTTCCTGAAAGGGGAGAAAAACAAGATGAAACATTTCTTTCTTTTCCTAAAGAAGAAGAAAAAAAAATAAAGACGTAAAGAAAGAAAGAACAATCCTTTGTGCTTTGAGTTCATTGCTGTTTGTTCTTCTGTTGAAACCTTTAAAAAGGCATGCAATGCTTCAAAAACACCCAGAACAAAGCCTTCCCATAAAGCATAAACCAAGATTACAGGCTGGAGTGAACAAAGATCAGCCTGCAAGAGAGAAACATAAAATACAGTTTTTCCCTAATTGAGAAGTGTTGTACTCATAGGTTTCCTAATAACAATGGTATTGATTACCTTTAATTGTTTGTTCTTTTACAACTTTCCTTCTTAAAAAAACCTTCAATTTTTACAAGGACCATTAATTTCCTGACTTTATAAAGTACTTAATGCCTTGATGGCTAGTTGTTGTAAGAAATAAAATAGTAACCAAATACTAAATGCCCTTCGCCATAGGACTTATTTTAACTCACAGTTCAAGCAGGTTTCCCATCTATAAAGGACGAAGCAATTTCTTTCTGCATTCTAATTCTCTTTCTATTCTCTTCTTCTGCCTCAAACCTTCATTTCTCATAGAGACAGTATTTTTCACAAAGGGGGTCCTAATGACTTTCACTGGCAGCACAATGGCAAAACTCTGTGACTTCCTGGAACATACACACAACCCTCCTCACGTGAGAGTCCACAGAGGTCTACTCATTAATTTTAATGGAAAGCAAAACTGGGTCCAGCATCTTCAAACTTGCCTTCATTAATGTGAGAGCCTTCTCCTCCACGCCTCCTCCAACATAAAACAATGTTCTCTGCACGTATTCCTTTTATGTCTCTGTTATACCCTACGCTTCTTACATGTCTCTCAAACTCATTTCTTCCTCTGCTAACATGTGCCATCTATAGCTGCAAAACTTCGGTCAGTGTCTCCAAACGCAGCTTGCTGCAGAGTACATACACTGCATAAAATATAACGCTATAAAAGTGTGTAGTTTTTACTTTGATCTGATTTTCCAGGTATTTTTTTTCACTATCTTATTTCATTTTTGTACTCCAGATGTTCATTGAATATTATTTCTAAAAAAGCCACTGCATCATCTTGTGAGCTGAGTTACAGACTTGGCTGAAAAAGTCGTAATAATTTTTAAATTGTTTTCATTTTATAGGGTATGAAAGTGATACAAATATATATATACATGCACACAGTTTTTAGTGATTTGTATTATAATAATTTTTTTCTGAGCAATTTTTTATGTCTCTGCTCTAATAAACCACAGTATTTCAGGGAAAAAAAAGTATATTTTTGTAAACAGAACATAAATTGCTAAAAATTATCTCAATAAAATCTGAATAAAGCTACACAGAAGATGTGCAATAACAAATATATTTGTTTTCGCAGACTACTTTGTTGTGGCAAAAAGATTACCTTTGCTTAAGAAAACTTTTAATGCAAATAGTTTTGAGCAGCTTGAATGTGTTATACTAGTGAATAAATTCCCTAACAGAATCGGATTTAACTGAGATTACAATCTGGGCCATCATATGCCCCAAAAGCCAAACCCAGTGCTGTTAATGAGAGACTTTCTACTGACGTCAATGAGCTTTTGACCAAGCCCTAAAAAATTTTCCGACTCTAGTCAACAGAAATGCTCCTTTTTTTCCTTTTTTTCTTGCAGCTCCCTCCATTTTTATTTTGCACACGGAAAATTACTAGTTCCAAACACTGGACTTCAAGAATTAATTGAAGCCAAATGCAATTTTTTCCCCCCATATACAGACCTGAATAAACTAGTTTTTAACACCAATCTAGATGAGGCAAATAGTTAACTTCAGCATCAGTTCAGATTTTATCTAAGATTCAAACCTATTATCACCAAGTGGTAATTTTTTTTTTCCTACAGACAAGGCCAAATGAGGAAGTATCTTAAAAGCTGCTTTCTTATTCACACTTTGAATCAGATATGCCAAATACCATCATTAGTTACAGTTTTTAAATCTACCTGTACCATCAATTAAATACAGGATATTTAATAGGATATTAAATACTGTTCCTCATTTGACCAGGAATTAGTTTCTTGTTTTAATCCAAAGCAGGCCCCAAAGACATTCACTCGTGTTTCTTAATGTCACACACTGGTCACAGACACAAAGTACTTGCAACAACTGCCTAAACCTCAGGTGTCATCACTGCTGTTCTCATGCACATTTCAGGTGCAAGCAAGTGGGTTTTTTTATGTACAAACATATTCTGAGTAGAAAACCTGTTTGTTATAAGAGAAGTCATGTAAGAACACAATATTATGTAAAGCAATATCAGATGATTTTCAGAATCACAAATTGCTTGGCTTTCAAATGGAACTCACAAATATTTTCAAAACTACTCAAATTTCTCTGTCTCACTTTCTGGGGAAAAGGAATTGTGGGGTGGAGAGATCAAGGCAGTTGTCTGTGAGCAAAGCATCATGAAAGGAGTTCTGGATACTCAATTCCTAATTCTTTCAGATGTTCTGTGGAACCATGCTTAAAGTCACTTTCGTGTCTGCATTTCAGTTTCCTATCTGTAAAACAGGCACAAAAAAAGTAATTTCTTATATTGCAAAGGTTTTGGAATGATAAACTCATTAATAACAGAGACATCCTTCTCCTACAATGTTGGCTAAAAGCCTTTATATAGTACAACAGTTAAAAAGACTTGATAGCTGTATTAAAAAAAAGGAAAGAGAAGTGTTCTACACAGATTTTTTTTTAAAGGTAAATTTTATACTAAAATATACATCTGAGCAATCATCCCCAAAATAAAAGTTTCCTTTGACTGCTCTTGTTAGGTGTGCATGTATGCAGTGTTTGTATATCACATACATGGGCTATTTATACACTTGTGGGGTTTAAGATACACTCCTCTTAATCAAAACACATATACAGTAGGGGAACAGCTGCAATCACATCTCAGTGGGCTAAATTACAGTACACCAGTGAATTATTCATTCAAAAAGATCTGTAGCAATCACACATACATTGCGTGATTTGCAATCTAAGAGGGATCCTCTCCTTTCCATACCAGCGGATGAGAGCACACATCAGCTTCTGCTGTTGAAGACAGTTCAACGTGTATCCTCTAGCATACCAGCTCAAGAATCTGTCTTCCCCACTTGTCCATGATCTTTTTATTCTGTCATTCAGAACAACAACCTGAAACGTGCAACTGTTATCTTGGCTTTCGCTTTACATTCCTCTGCTTGATTTGCTCTTTCTTATGGCATTACTGGAGAAAGTGGGTCTGGATTTTTACCTCTAGCATGTAAAAAGAAACCATCCTTTCACATAAAACCTGCTTGTGTCAACGGTTGTATAAAGCTGAAAAACTTCTAGTAAAGAAAATCCTCTGATACTGCATATGAGAGCTTAACTATCCCCTTGAAAACACTTGGAGAAATCCTTAATGGCAAGAAAGATATGTCAGCAACAGTTTAAAATTAATCCTCTGAGAAGGAAGTTCCCTCCCAACAAGCAAGATTTAGCAGGTTCCTTTTCTAAAAGGACAAATCGACATGACTTTTTTTCAGTTCAACTGGGAGAAAAGCAACAACACTGTAAGGAGTGGTATTAAAGAACATAAATATCTACTAATGACACTTTAGAATTAAATCCATCAAGCCACACAAAAGACCTATCGGTCACCAAACCAGTGGAAAACCACGCTTTTACTGTAAAACAGTCTCTCTCAGCTGCGTAACCATTTCACCTGTTCAAGTTTGATTACATTCCAGCCTCTGGCACTGTTAATCCCGGTAACAGTTTTATGCAGTTAGCAGCTGCTTGGTGGACGGGGCTCTATTGTTCATTTGCATTGCGAATAGCTCTGCTAATGTGTGCTGGCACAACATTTCCTCCGACTCTGAGCTGGGATTGTACTCACCAACACCTGATGCTGCTGCTTCTCGCTCTTCCCACTTCGGAAAGGCAGGCAAGGACCTACACAGATTGTCCTGAAGTGAACACCCTAGGCCCTTCTTTCCCCCACAACGACAGCAACAAAAAAAGGAACTGGCCCTCGTTTCGCGTCTTCTGCTTCTGTTCCAAGCTAGAATCCACGGGAAGACTCATTCATTTACAAGAAAGTTGCCTCGATATTGCCAAACAGCTTTCCACCTATGGAGGAAATACCTCTTCCAAGGTTTAATGATAAAACAGGCTTCTGCCCTTTCAGGATGAGGTCAATAATCTTCCTTTGTTAATCTTGGGCAAGCTTTACTTAATCTAGCCCCCTTGTCACCTTTGTGATTGACAGGAAAAGTCGTGTCACTGGACAATGGACTTATCCTCACTGAGCAATATCTTTTTTGAAGATTACACAATGTTACCCTTGCTCTCATAAAAAGTGCAAACATTTTGCTGTTAAAAGAAACTATTCATTCCAACTGTATCTTTCGAATTGTCTCTTTCTGTTTCCAGGGTCCAAGTGAGGCCTATTTCAGTTCTACAGAGGAACAGTGAAAGGCTTAATGAAAAGAAACAGGTTGTACTTGGTGAAATTTCCAAAATATCTCTTAGTGCTCTAAATAGATTTCATCTTTTCCTTCTTCATCTAGAGATGCACGTTATTCCTGTCTGCAATTAAACTCAAACAGAAAACTCTGCTTCCGTGACATTAAAATTTTGTCCCAAACCAACCAAGAATCGAAGCAGAATAAAACTCAAAACTAAGTCTGAAACTGTTAATTACCACCATATGGTATGAAAGGAGGCTGCATCTGCAGGGGGAAGAAAAAAAAGAAGAAAAAAGATATCATGAGAATCTTCTGGGTTTGCAGCCAAAAACACCTGGAATAAAATACTTGTGTCTTTAAAACAAGCACTGATATTGTCTGATTTTAAGAAGTTTGTGATCCTAAAAGCAACCTAACAGGTTTTTTTTTTTTTTAAAAGCTGGAATTTTGCCCATACTTCTTTCTTTTAGAATGTGTAAAGAAGATACAAGAGCAGTATTTTTTTTTCTCTGCTTTCTACATTAGAGATGTAGGCCTATCTATTTTATAGTCTCCATAGTGACCAGGAAGCTAATAACAATATGACATAAGAGATAATCAGAAAACAGAATACTTCACATTTCTGAAGACAAATGATTCTTAAGCAGTTTAGTACTGGTTCTTATTTATCTTACCTAATAATATTTTAAGAAATTAATATCTATGTTTAAGATTCAACAGCATAGCTACTCCAAGTGAAAATCTGAAAGCTGTAAAAACACTCCCATTGTCCACAGGAGGCCCATCAGTAATTATGAGAAAACACAACTTGACATTTCCATATTTTTTAAGGTTTAAAAGAAACAAAACAGACACATAATATTCACAAAGCAAGAATTATCTTTTCTTTTTTCTTAGCCTTCCATTTACGATCTTTGCCTTAATTAATGTAATTAACTTACTTTAGGAGCATAAGTGCCATCAGCTTTCAAGGGGAATTATATTTTCAAATCAATTAAGTGATTTGGAAAACTCTCTCTTTCTACATTCTATGTCACAGGGGCTGCAGGGCAGGTATTACCACGAACCCGTGTGGTTTATGGTGGCTGTCAACCTGGTACCTTCACAGGAAGATGAAACACATATCCCATAAGGCTTTCCAGTGGACACAGCTCTCCTTACATGTTAAAATTTCTTTGCATCTGTCTTATATTTAAACAGGTCTTTTGTCTATAGGTTCCCCTCATATAGCAAAGTTGTTCATAAGAGGCGGACAGGATCCCAAGGAGATTTAAAAGAAACAGTGGAGGATACAGTGGGCAAAAGAGAGACTGTACAGAAGGGCACAGAAAAGGTGGAAGAAGATAAATGCATTGTTACGAAGAAACCACAAGGACTTATAATCCAAGGAGGGATAAAAGCGACAAAGTGTGTCACGTAAACAAACCTAGAAAGATGGTTCTGCAATTAAATCCATGCAAACCAACAGCTATCCTCATGCAGATTATTTTTTTCCCCTAGGACTGTGGTTTTAACGATGACAAGGAAATTAAATGTAATGGAGAGAGAAAAAGTTAATGAATGGGTCAGAAGAGTCAGCTGAAGAGGTCATTGTGGCAGGCAGGTAAGAGTTTTACCTGAATTAGGTGAACTAAACACAGTGAACAGAGATGCACATTTTTTTCCTTGTTACTGTGACCATGCTGCAGTCACGCAAAATACATTCAAGTCAAATATTGGTTTGGCTTTGCTGAAATGATGTATTTTGGAACTCCACGATCCCTATTTCGGAAGTATTTACAATTATCAGACTTACAGAATCCTGATGACATCTAGCTCTCCCTCTAGAATGTTAATACTTTGCTTGGTAATGGAATTTTATTTATTTTTTTGCAATCATTAATAGCTCTTGTCCTTCAGGTTGTATTTTTTTTTACATCAAGTGCTATATCTGATTAATGACATCCTTTTTGATGAAGCAAAAGGTACATTAGCAGAGGTTTCGGTGGGAAGACTAACAGGTATTTCCAGTGTTTGACATCTATCAACCTGGCTGAAAATGGTTAGAAGCTCAAAAAAACAACTATCTGCCACATGAACTCAGCTACATCAGACACTTTCTTCCACCTCTTTCCTCCATATGTAAAACTGAGACAATAATAAATATTTCCTGCTGCTTAGGGCATTTTATATAATTGATGTAAAAAGCCTAGAGATTATTGGACAAAAGCCTCATAGAGGTTGTATTTTCACTTTTATTGATGCAATAAATACCCAGCCCTTTATATTACTCTTACATTACTCCGTGGGGAACCACAGCCCAATCACCTGAGACCGGAAATTGGGAACTCTCTCATATATCAAGTGCCACCCCACAATATCTGACAGTAACACCGAAACGTACTTTGATTTTTTCCAAACACCATGGTACTCTGACTGCTGACACAACTGCACGAGCAAGAGAAAATTTCAGACGTTTCCAAGGCTTGGAGATGAGCCGCAAGAAACTGTTCAGCTGCCTTCACACAAAAGGAATAACTTATAATCCATTTTGCACTGTTTTCTAAACTTTATCCTCTGAGATTTACAAAGCATAGGTGCAGACTTTTCAAGGAGTTAAAGTATCTAGAGATATAAGGAGGTGCCTCGGAGGATTGTTGAAAACGCACAATAGTATATATTCATTTAATTCCCACTGACTTCATTACAGGTCCCTGAAAATAAAGAATTGGAACCAGCACACTGTGACTGGTTGACCCTCTGAGCTTCTTCAACAGACCATTATCAGATATCTACAGTACAGAGCACAATCTGATAACCGACACTTAAGACAAACATTTCTCCTCTGGCTGTTCTGCATTCCAGCCCATCCCCAAACATCCAACACAAGTTTAGTACTTCTTACTGCTTATCCCACCATGATTTATTACAAATCAAAGAATTATTTGCAAACTGTGGATCTGTTTGTAGTAAAAAATATATGAGAAACTGTTGTGAGTGAAATTTTAGAACCTTTTTATTACTGAATGTCAAACAGGGATTTTTTTTTTTATTATTTTCTTCTGTGCCACAGATTTTGTTTCATTTTTTTGCCCACCTGTTTGTCCCATTTCTTGCAATGAAGTGTTCCCCCATATATAAAAGTAATTTGCAAATCCTATATTAAATATAGTAAAATCATTACAACTGCTTTGTAATAGGTAAATGTGGTTAGCAACATAATTCCTGACACCCATACTCAGACCAGATCTCTCCTACAGCTTCTTTCTCCAGCCAAACTCATTTTAAGAAAATAACGCAATATAGGATTACATCTATTTGCTCTCTAAACACTTAACAAACAAAACTGGCATTCTGAGAACTCCTAATATGTTAGTTATAACCTGCAAAAACAAAGAACATGTTGTACTATAACAGCCTTGTTATCTTCATGCTAGTAATCTCCATGCTTAAAAATAATAAATAAAGCTCTGCAAAAGCACTTTTAAGACTTTTATGAGCTCTTCCCTGAGGGACTAAAGATCACCCTTAAGACCTTGCTAAACAAAAAATAAGACTGCTTATCAAAACAGCTTGGTAGAGTCTTCAGCATACATTAAATCCTTCTAATAGTTTGGAAATAGTGCAGTATAAAACGATTATCTTTGTAAAAATACAAGCTTACTAACCACATACAACAACTCCGGTTTTGTAAGTGTAAGAAAACCTATGCTGAGTGTCAAAAAACAGTTTGATCACCAGCTTTCTTACTATGAAACAAACCCATTGTCTGTGCTAATTCCTTGAAAGAAGAGGAGAGGACCATCTGAACAGAATTCAGTGATATGACAGAAGGAATGCCATAGGCCAGCAATGGCTCCAGGACTGTTCCCAGTTTCTTAGACTTCCTATTTCGATTCACCACAGTTTACAGATGGAAAGGGATGTCAGATCACTTCATCTTTTCTCCAGCAGCATAGATGTATTTCACCTCATTCCTTTGGCTGAGAGTAAAGATAAGCCACATACAATTTGGTGAAAACTGCCTCCTCTGTGTTGAAGCTGATTTGAAGGATCTGGAGAGAACCATCCTCCAAACTGGAGAATAAAAGAAAAGAGAACATCCTATGCCCATGTTCATGCTAAGGCAGAGGGATTCTTCCAAGTGCCAAAAGCAGCTGTGTAACGAAACAGCACACCTGTGTTGTGCCCACACATCTGATGTGGTCCCACTTGTTTCATCTGGGTTAGCAAGATGCCTCAAACAGAAAGGGAAGTCTCCCATTCCCCCTATGAATACTCTACTCAGTAAAATACCTCAAACCTTCACTCCGCTCAAACACTGCCTCATATTCACTTCCTTTCAACCTCAAATTCTTCTTGTACAGCTGCTTCTTTCAACACTCTGGACTGTTCTTCATCCATGTTAGAGCTTGTACCATCCATGAGGGGTTTTTGACAGTTAGCATATATTTACTTTGTTATTACTGGCCATATTTAGCCTTTTACTTTCAATTTTCCCTCACAAATCGGCCCCAACAACTCTTTAATCATTTGCTGCTTGCACCTGAAATCCCTCCAGCTCTCTGACTTCTCTAATGTGGCCGGAACTGAACACATTATTCCATGTGCAACCTTAGCAGAGCTACGAGGAGAAGGGCAATTACCTTGTTACTGCCTTTTCTGCTGCCTTGCTACAAGACAAGCTACTACCTAAGTTGTTTTAAGACACCTAAGTATTTTTCAGCATTACTGTTTTCCAAGTGCCTCACTCCCATCAATGATCTGGATTTCTGTTGGATTTTGGATTACTTGATCCAGCTGTACCCGTTTGTTATCTTGCCTCTTTTGGTATTGTGGTTTTATTCTCCCTGGAACACCACTGGTAATTTCCATGTCTGTACTGTAATTCACTTGTTCAAACTTCTATAACAATGTATTTATTTCTCCATATTTCTAAGATGTTGCTACAGGTTGCTGCTGCCCTATGGATCCTGTATCAAGAAGGAGACATCTTACAGCAGGGAAAGGACTACTGTAACCATATTCCTTTCAGTCCACAACTTTTTCCAGCCACTTCAGAACGCTGGAAGAGACCAGTGTTGCTATGTTAACTGGGAGGCTTTGACAGCCAGCTTACACAAAAAGGTACAAGAAGCAAGTAGACCCATGCAGAATATATTGCCCTAGGAATTCCTTTCTCATTTCTACTGAAGGAATTCATCTGACTATCTCTGCCATTTTAGAGTTTCAGGAGAAGGTACCCATCTTTTTCTGAAATTCGATATATCTGCCTCTTTCTCCAGGCTCAGTAAAATCATATTGCACAAAATCATTCTGCCCTCCTCTCAGCAACTTTTTTTTTTCTTTTTAATAGTAACTTCACCTAGAACATTCAAATGAGATGCAGAAAAGGCTGTATGAAGGAAGCACCGCTCAATGCATGCATACTCCTGGAGTGACAGGAGTGACAAAATCCACTACACTTTTAAAATAATTATGTGCTGCTTATATGTTGTATATTTTTCACAAGCCTTCTCATTTCACATCTGTTTATCCACTTTTACCTTGTATTTGTTCTTCTTCTTATCAAAAGACTACAGCTAGACTTGCAGGATGATAACTATTAAGATAATCTTTCCCCACATTGAGATCAGGATCATAGTATTGTTTTTTTCTGAAAGCAATCTTCTGGAATCTTCAAGAAACGCCAGAAAACAACTTTATTAAAATGGAATAGCTACTTAAGAAATAGCCCCACTGTCTCCACTGGAGTTTACTGCAGCATTAGATGCCACATTAAGAATACGAATTTAAAAAAAAAAATAATTCTCTTGATTCAAAATGTTTGTCTCATATATTTTTGTAATGCTTTCATCCAAGTTCCCTATTCTTTTACCTGCTTTTTACAGACCTCACCAATTACTTTGCCTACTACTTACTCTCTTACACTTCCTAAGTAATGGCTACAGAAACAATAATTCATAGTTTTTTTCCAAGCAGTAACTGGTTTAACCCTTAAAGAGTTATTAAAAGATCTATTTTACCTCCAAAATTCATTTCACCTCTTCTTCTCATGTCTTTTATAACTTGATTTTCTTCCTATCAACAACTGTTCCACAACTTTAGTGACACAGAATTTGGAGTTCTGGTGTGAACAAAGTAGTTCTCAACTTTGGAGGATAGATTGCACAGAAAATAAAAAGAAATATATGTATTCTGAGTTTGTAAACACATTCAAAGAAAGTCAGTTCCATAGAACATATTTACAGAGTAGGAATGGAACTTATTTGGGTCTTACGCACTTCACAGGATGGTGTTTGATCAAATAATGCCCAGTATTTCAGGATAATTAATAAAAATTAGTAGGACAAAAGTCAATCCACGTAACACTGATACATAAACATAATATATGTTAAAGTAACTCAAAATTTTGTTTAACTAATTCCCACAAAATACTTTTGTGGTACTGCATATAAGGCAAGTCAGGAAATGACGTGAGCTGACTTGCTGGGTTCCAAAGCACAGTAAAGGCAGAGCACATTCAACATCCAAGAACCAATTCTCTGTTTGCTCTTCTGGGTCTTAGTTACCTGAAATGGTAACATTATGTTCTACTCCGGGGAGCAGCATGATGTCATTTTATCATTTCAGTCCCATTCTAAAGCTCATTCAAGTAGCGATTAAACAAGTTTTAAAATGCACATAGACCCTGCACACAGGAGCCAGTTTAGACTGTGTCTAAGTGATGCAAAAAAAACCCAGTAAATTCTAATTTATGACAGATTCACAGCTGCTCTCACTCTGCAGACGAGTTATTATTTCTTCTGCTCCTCGAAACTGCAGTCAGTAGCATACACTGCCTACTATGAAGAGACCTTTGTGATAAGATGATATCAAGGGATGTTGTGACACTTCTGATTAAGAATTACACAGTAAGCAAACCGTACAGAAATGCTAATTTTCCTCCCCTTTCTCATCACTTACCTAAATTATTCTGAGTAATACAAATGATCTTTATTAGCTTTAAGGCAGTTAATTCTCTCATTTTCTTATGTCATTTTGTTAAAGAAAACTTATTCCTGTGGCTGATTAAGTGCATTATATATTTCAACAATTAAATTTGTGCACTGTTTTACATCATGTTCCCAAACAAACAAATCAAAAACTCTAAAGAACATCAATTCTTTTACAGTCACAGCCAACTACCCACCATCAGCAGAGAATGAATAACTTTTGCTGGAAATAGCCTTTCCTCTCCAAGCTCCTCTTTGAATCACTGATTTCTGAGTATTCCCTGTAGTTTTCAGTCATCATAAAGTGATGCTGAAAAACCCACAGAATTGCCCAACCCAAATAAGAAAGACACAATTTTCTCCACTTTGGCTGGAAAGAATGTAAGCCTACTTTATGATGAGGAAGTAATGGTTGACTAACAGAGCATGGTTTTACAAAATCTCTCTTTTTCTGACCTTAAGCTTACTAAAAGTGAGTCTCAGGATGTGATCCAACCAGGTATCACAGTGCCTACCAGCGCTAAGCTGATGTACAGAAGGTTTCTAACAAAAAGTTCTCAGCAATCCATTCATTATACTTAGCAACATCAAACAGGGAAAAATAATTAAAAAGCTCCTATTGAGCACCTAAAGACCTTGAGCACAGACAGGGGGTGAACACAAAGACAGGGTATTCAGTTGTGAGAGTCACATTTTTTCTATATGTATATTCATACACATTAAAAGAAATTACCGTACATTTGGAACTGTTTTCTTATTTTGTACCTTCTATTCCAGTCTATGACTGTCTACACTTTCAGTGTACATATTTAAACATACTCAAAAAGTTACATAAAATGTCTTGAATTAAGTTTTTTTAATCTTCAGATGTACAGGTATGCAGAGATAATATATCTGAAAGATAAATTGCCTGGATAGATTCCATTATGTGAAGTAAGAGTGAAAATCTCATGCAAATGACATTATAAATGGGAACTATGGTGAGAGCCTATTTGTACTGTACAAGGTACAAGTAGGTAAAAGTAAGACACCTAAGACTGGTCCCCCTCGAAAGGCATCAAACCTTCCTTGCAGCATCTTTGACAGTACTGGAGGTTGCACTTACACATTTACATAAAGCCTTTCTCAGTACATTTTGATATTACATCTCTGATACAATGACACTACGCTGCCACTTTTGATACACCTGACCACTGACTGCTCTCCTGAGCAGTTAATGTAATACATCATATGTTCATGGCTAATAATATTAGCCATAGTTTTTAGTATGACCATTTTCTTCCATCAGTACCACATGTTATTTGGGAAGCATGGCTGTGTCATTCACAGTGTGGTACTTCCTTCCTTCCATCATGGTCTTATGTTAAAGGAAAACTGAAAAAAAACTGGAAGGAGCACACACATACTCTGCCAGCTGTCCTGTCTTTAAACCATGTTTTACACTACCTTATGATGACATCAGTTTCCACTGATTATTTAGGAATCAGATCCATAAAATACGGAAGTATTTACATGGTAGGTTCAAGTTCACCTCTAGCCTATACAGAAGAACAAGATACTGTTATCATGTAAGGAGCTGGTAATGTGAAAATGTTAGATGATATATAAATCACAGTTATCCAAATCAGCTAAAGCATCATCTTCAAAGGAGAAAGCTTGAGATTAAGAAGGCCTATAGAACAGAACAGCAATGCATAAGTTATATTTTCAGTGACTAAATGGAGAACTTCTGAGACTGTCTAAAAAACCCCAACTTTTTGTAAACTTTTTTCCTTTAAGATATAAATTATCGGCATGCTTCTCCAGATTTCAGCACACATTTTTCCTCTAAAGGAGCTGGCCAGAACACTGAATGAATAGCAAGAGTTTCAGAAGATCTCCATCAACAAACTGCATTTACCTCCACAAGTTATTTTTAGCGTAAAATGGGATCACTTTTTCAGAAGACTAAACTGTTCCGGAAATCTCACTTTCTGAACACATTCCATTTCAAGTCTTTGTGTCTATTAATTTTCATGCAGCTATTACTCAAATAAAAACTTTATTCTTTGGAACACTCCTTGGAGTCTTAGTATCAGAGAGCTCAGTTTATGCATACTGAACACTCAATAAAATATGACTAGAATTAGTTGTAAAAATATCTCAAAACAACTAGTAGTTTACCTTGGGTTTTCCTCAATGGCTTAAATACCGATGAAAAGAAACACTCTTACAATATCCAGTAAACATACTAAGTAAAAAAAGAATGGAAAACGGACATACAACAAACACCTTTGGAAATTACTGGTTGTTCTTACCACTGCAAGGCCGCATCAATTTCAGACTGGCAAGATTAGTAGAAGCTTACATGAAAGTATCTGTGTTCTGCTTCTGCAATGGGTGAACCTCCAACAATACATAGGGATAAGCAGAACAGTGACTTTAAAATGTCACCTTAATTCAAAATATTTGTTCCTGATCTATTTTCTGAGCCATATCTATCTGCTTGCTTTATTGACTAATTTTTTTTATCTGCCCTTAGCACTAACAAGTCAATACAGCTAAAAAAGAAGGAATTGGACAGTGCTTTGCAGACACATTGTCAACAAAATAGTCAGCTAAGTACCATTTGCAAAATGCTTAATAACTAGGGATGACGCGAGAAGCAAAAAAAAAAGACACAGCTTTATTTTCAAACCCCAGGTTAAGTTATAGCATTATAGGCAATTAATAAAAATATCATACTTTTATGCAACTAAATTTGACCCCAAAAGCCACAGCAAGACAGAAAACGTAGGACGTCACTTTTACAGTCATTTATCTGACTATAACCACACTTTAAAGCGTTAAGGTCAGCTGGTCATGAAGCTTGAGCTACACTTCTGACTAGCATGCACCACATTTGACTTGAGAGTAAATAAGGGACTGACACTCCATTAACCTTCACAAGTACAATTATTTATCAAAACAGTTCAAAAGAGTGCCCGACAGAGAACTGATAAATCTGGAAGCAAAAAAGGAAACTGTAACAGAACAAGCTGATCTTTTGCCAGTGATGAAGAGCTATGGCCCATCACAATTCCTGGGGCGAGTCCTCCAGTCAGTTTTAACACCACCATCCATCTTAAATGAATGTCCCTTAATTCACATTGGCTTTGACAAAATCTCAGAGCTTTATTTTTGGTGGTTTTTTTAATTCCATCTTCTTTCTTGGAAATAATATAAGCTAATATCCTGTATTTACAAGAATCTTCAAAGACTTTCTTCAGAAACACACACAGAAAACTCAGAAGAGTTCTGACACATTTGGTCATATCTACTCTTTTGCGCTTTTAGTCACAGCACAAGGCCTGCTCACAATACTCCTATTTGGTGAGCTGATTGTCATCTTCCTACCTCCACAGGACCTTTATTTCTTTTATTACAGGACTTGTGGTGGTTTATAACCCTAAGTGGTCTTCGAATTTCGTTAATTCTGAACAACTTCTACAATATCCTCACGTTGTGAAATTCTACCTGAATTCCTAACAGAAGCATGAGGTTGATCAGTTGATCAGCAGCTGTCATCTGCCATCAATTACTTTGACTTTTTGACTGCAATAGTCCTCTGCACTTCCAAAGATAGGGGAGTTTCCTCAAAGTCTTACACCAGGAAGTGTCAGGAGGGAGAATGGAAAGAGAATGGCTTCACCACACAAAGATTCACTAATGATCAACTGGAAATTTCACCCATCTTTGCCATCTTTTCTCACATACTGGTTTCTCTTTGGCAGTAAAGCACACCCCTTGATTCCACTGTACCCTAGTCTGATCTCCAGCCTCTCTCAGATGTACAGTTGAGAAGAAAACACTAACTATTCACCGCTGGAGTTGCAGTTAACACAGCAAAGCTCAAAAAAAAAAAAAAAAAAAAAAAAAAAAAAAAAAAAAAAAAAAAAAAAAAAAAAAAAAAAAAAAAAAAAAAAAAAAAAAAGCAGTGGCATGCAGCAAATTAACTATCTTCCTAGGCTTTCCTCTCCCTTTCAGATCAGTACTTACTTCACTACACTGTAGAAATTAATCAAGTTCCATGAATACAAGCAGCTCATCCAGCTGGCTCATACCTTCTTTCTGGTGGTCACAAGGCAAGAATCTCAAAATGTAAAAATCGGGAGACAAGGAAGAAGGAATCACTTTAAGGGGAAGAGGTTTTACTCATCAAGTAGCCCAAAACACAGTAAAAATCCTGTTGATTGACATCAAGGTCAGTTTCCACTGAATGTCATCTAATAAAGTGGAAAGATTGACTTGATAACTCCTTTTTAACAGAGGATTTATTGCATTCATTAAATACAGAAAGGCATAAACCTCGTTGTATTAGTTACCTTATTTCAGCTTGTACAAACAGTTTATTCCTCAGAGATAAAAAAGGGAAATGGATTTTGATTTTAAATCTGTTGCACTTTATCTTGTACATATGAAAATAATTACATTCAGAGGGCTGAGTACTTTTTAAATGTGACTCAGATAATTGACATCATGAGGTCCAATATTTATTTTTTCCCACTGATTTCCAGACCAAATGCTTTAAATTAAAAAGATTTCCTCCCTGCCAGCTCCTTGTCTTGGAAACTCAATGTTTCTTCCTCCTTCTCCCTGTAAGAAGAGATTCTGTCGTCATGACTTCACTGGCAATTCTTTGGCTACGCAGGAGGCACTGTAATCCATTTTGCTATCCCACAGCTACGTAGTCACAGCTTAGCAAAGCTAAGCAGCCCCAAAACTTGTCTTCTGCCAGTTACCTGAGCAAACTGGACTGGCACACATAGCCTTCCTTCCATCACAAAGGACGTAACTACAAGTTAATTGAACAAAACGAGACTGCATCATCCATGAAACGGAGACTGAGGTACCCAGAGTATTTTTACTCAGGATGAAAGTTTTTCAGTTGTGTCTCAGATGCACCTGTGCAGACACTGTCACTAATGAAAAGGCATCAGTTGTAATGCACAAGACGCAGCTGTTCAAATGCGAGTGATTCCACTCTAAGTAGTTCCAGAGAAACAACAAAACTGTAAAAAAAAAATTTAGAAAAATATGAAGACAAGAACTCCATGCACCGAAAGAAAAGTCTGAGATGAGGAGATGTGATATCACTCTTCAATTACAAAAACATCTGCTGTAGAAAAGAGCACATATCCTTTTGCTGCAGTGGCTAGGACAAGAATTAGAGAGAGAAAAGTGACGCAGAGAAGATCACGCAGTAGGAGTAACTTTCTAGTGTTAGAGACAGAAATACCCTGGGACAGACAGACTGGTAAGTTCTAAGTCTCCATCACCGAGTAACTTCAAGAAGTTAGACTATTATCTGAAAGAAATGACATTTGTACAGCTGATCCCTGGATTGAAGCTGGGACTGGATGACCTCTCATGATCCCTCTCAGCCCTACAGTTCTGTGAAGTGCAGGGCTCACATACGGTGAGAAATAGATGGGCTCATTCGGCAGGGGCTCTATAGATCTGTAAGGGACTTACTCACTAAGCTGGATCAGGGTTTTTAGTTGTGTTTTGCTTTGGATTTTTTTATTTTTATTTTTTTTTCAGATAAATCAATAGGTTTGGGCCATTTTCCAAAGACGTGATTTGCTAAGTTTCAAGCCAAACCTCTCAAGCTTTACTCATGAGATAAGTGCTAAACAATGAGCCAGATTCATCAAAGCTTTATAGACTTACTTAAAAGAAAAAGAAACTGATTCAGCCAACTCATTTCAAGCCAAATCAGGCAGTTGAAAATCTATTCCTGAGATTTGGAAAATCTGTCTTTTTTTAAAATATTTTAAAAATATGTTTTGAGAGTCCCTCTTTTGCAGGGGCCTCAGGCAACTCTGTCAAGAATCTGTTTTTTTTCCAGTCTGATTAGGAGTGGTGTATTCCTCATGTCTATAGGAGATAGCTGAAATATGTTTTCATATATACACCTACATATTTTTACATATATACTTATATATACAAATAACATAAGGATTCAAGAACTTTCTATCAAAGGTTTGGTAAATATAGCAGTGCGTTTACTTTCAAACAGATTAATAATGAATTTTCTTCTTTACTTAAAGGAAAAAAAAATCAATGGTAGCACTGGACACCAATGCACTCTATGAAAGCACAAAGCTAAAAACAGTTCCCTGCTCTCAAGTTTACAAGGTTTACAAGCCTTAGGACATAAAATCTACAATACCTCTCAGTACTGACCCTTTGAGTACTTCCGAGGGGTAGGTTAATTCCCACGTTTCTTCAGCTCTTGGCATCTCTACCAAGAAGGATAACAACTGAGCCAAACAAGCTAGTTTTTGTGTACACCCCACAAAAATCCTACTGGAAGCACCAAAGTGTTTGAAAAAAGGCATCAAATATTTATTAATAGGAGAGGGGAGGACATACCCCTGGTGCTGAGTAACATAGTGTTGACTGGGAACAGGGTAAAGCCCTGCCTAGCCACTGGCATCTCACATCCTCACTTTCGAGTTGGAGAAAAGCTGGGTTGAAAATGTTGTGCTGGGAATGTGTACATTTCTACAGAGAAGCACAGAAGAGGCCTCCATACTCTTCTTCCCCTGCAACTTGTAAGTTCACTAATAAATTCAATATCGGCAGCTGAAAGCCGTTGGCACTACCATGATGGGCACAAACTTAGGTGGCTGCCTCTCCAGCCCACTATCAAGCATTTACTGTAAATGTATAATGTAAAAGCAATGAGAAAAATCTCAAAACCTTGCCACATTTTCTTTTTCTGTTTTGTTCTTTGCAAGGAAACTACTCCTTCCAAGAACATGGAAAGAGCATGTGACTTTGAACTGGGAAACTTGAAAGACCAGTGAGCCTACCTGCTAATGAGCAACTTGCTATTGAAATGAGCTCATTAGCTTTCATTTTTGCTGGCTGCTGATCGATTCATGAGCCACTTATGTGGCCTCTGTAAGCTGTACATAAATTATCAAATGCATTGATTTCTACAAATAAAAAATCGGGAAATCAGTCCTTTCTGTAGCTCTAGTATACATGCTCTGCTCAGTGGCCTTCAAAATTCATCCGAAGAAAACAACGATAACACCAGTGTTCACAGATACATTGCATCTAAAATGGCAAATATTCTGCTGCAAAAATAAGCTGTGCTGGCATCCCAGAGAAGTGAATAAAAGCTTGCCTCTGGAAATGTTACATACAAAATGTACAATACAAAACGCACAGAATTTTGCATGAATCTGTGTGTAGGTGGCAGCTCAAGAAATTCACAGTAAGGAATAATTGTCTACAGCAAGGGAAAATCTGAGCTCCATGATCTTTAAGTCCTCTTTGATCTGATATCATTAAATTTCTATAACCTTCTTCATATGAGTGAAGAAGTCAAATCCTATGGCATCCCGAAGTCAGTGCTGAGTTTTTGAAGTAAAAGCATTTTCTCTTGTCAACTGGCAACCCCAACAACATAGGAAAAGAACCTGTTAAACACTAAATCATTCATCAGAGGAAGAGGTAGGGAAGGCCTCCTTTACCCAAACATGCAGCCATAATGTTGCCATTTTCAGCACACATGGGTACCTCTGAAGCTGGGTCGGCCAACCTGGCTTCACCTGGCTTCCCAATCGCTAACAGAAAGTACAGCAAAAATTAGTACTTTGGACATGTATGCTTGCAAATTTCCAAGCCCTTCATAACACTGATTTGCAATAATTTGCCTAAGGTCATGTGGGCCTTGATCCAAAGCCTATTAAAGACAAAGCAGTCTTTAAACTGACTTCAAAGAGCTTTGGATTGGACCCTCAGTGAATCACTGCATAGTAAACAGAAAAGTCAAGAACAGAAAACCTGGTCTAAGGAATAGATGTATTCTCTCCTTCATCACCTCAGTTTTCTGAAAAAGACAGGGAAATTTAATTTGTCCGTTCTTCTATATCACACTACCAGCTCAATGAAACCAATTTAATCCGCTGCTACGGCCTAACTAGAGCCCAACAGCATTGCAGAGGTATCTTCATCACCTTGACCCTCAGTAATACCAGCACCAGTGAAAGCAGCTCACTGGAGTGCCACTGGAGAGAACTACGGCAATTCATGCCAGCTGAGGATGGTGCCAGACCTGGATGGCATGCCCACGCCTGAAGAACAGTAAGCTTAGGACTAAATGCAATAACAATAAGGAGTTAAAATGTGCAGACCAGAGAACATCGCTTAATCCCAGTTTACTGAAAGGACATGTCATTTTTAGAAAGTTGTCCAAACAACTGTCTTAATATTCTACACCAAAGTGGCTATTAATCAAACAACAAAGGCCCAATTAACACATAGCTGTTGTCACCTTGATGTTAAAAGCCTCTCCCTTCCCCCCTTCTTTCTTCCTTTTTGTCTTTAATGTTACAACCTAACCCAAAAATGCCTCAGGGCCCTACAGGAAAAAAAAAAAAAAAAGACAAGATAGAGGGAGGGAGGGAGGGAGGAAGGGAGGGGGAGAGGGAGACAAAGTGGGGAGGGGAGAGAGAGAGAGAAAAAGAGAGTCTTAAATACCATCTCTCCTCTAGGCAGCAATTTCCACAGATGAAGAGGTCACCACTGTTTAACAGTGTGCTGCCACGTTAATTTAGTATGACAAGATAAAGCAGTAATCTCTGCTCGAAGAGGCTGTAAACCGCCTGCTATCCAGGGACATGCTCGAGTCGATTTGCACTGTATATCACTTTATACAATTGCCGTGACAAAGCCCCCTGAGTTCCCTCATGTAAATCTCTCTCTCTCCCTCTCAACTTCCCTGCCAGTCAGACAGCATCGGATCTGTGGTAAGCTATGCAAACTTCATGTTTTACGCATGCCAATGCACCCCAAAGCTCCCTGCCTCCCTTCTCCCCCCCCCCCCCCCCCCCCCCCCCCCCCCCCCCCCCCCCCCCCCCCCCCCCCCCCCCGCAAGAAAAGATGTTTAGGACTTTGATAATCCATTGATCCCACTTCCATATCGGCTTGTATTTTTCAATCTGTCGTGTTAAGTTGTCAGAGAGGGCGATTAAACCGATGTTTCATGTTCCGAGATTTGCGTTCTTGGGAATGATAGTTTTCAAAGCCTTTCTTGCTAGGTTCTGCTTAAAGATTATCCCTAAGAAAGCTGATGTGAATATTATTACTGGTATAAACCTGGTAATAAAACCATAAAGTGTTTTAGGTAAAGACATTTTAGAGATACTCAGGGTTATAAACATAAGAGTTTAAAGCTGGATAGAATTTGGAGTGCTTAAAAAAAAAAAAAAAAAAAGGAAAAAAAAAAAAAAAGCGCCCTGTCAGGCTGTGGAGTTTTCTCAGCATGAAGCAAAACAACATATGTAAAAGGGAAAAGGGAACTCGCATGTCTATGTAAAATAAATATAATTACAGAATCACAGAAGAGGGCAGAGCAGAACACTGACCTGTGCAGTTAGACAGGAACAAAAAGAAGACAGAGCATGTGTAGTGGTGGTCATGATACTGCCTCAAATAAAATGCAGTGACAGCTATTTCGAGCAAACAGCGAAGAAAGCTGCCTGTGTCTCCAGCAGCCCGCACAGCTGAAAACATGGTCTTCTTGTTGGGGAAATAGGGTGAATTTTTTGCAATATGCTGCAACTCTCATATGCCATACTGCATCTCTAGAACACGCAAGTTTTAAATTATGTCTCCTCTCTATTTCACATTTAATTTGTGTCGTTTTCCTATGGCCTGCAGGCATGATACAAGTCACAGCACACAATACACCAAATACGGTGCCAAAACGTGAAACTGTGCACATGTATATACCCACTTTCTGGATTAAACATAGAGGAGGACATAAGTAGAATTAAAACACACACAGCAGACAGGTTTCTACAGAATAAGATTGGAATTCAACTACAGTTTCTTAACTAATATATTGCTAGGTCTATCTACTAAGCTTTTGGACTTGCAAAAATCACCAAGCAAGACTTAATGAAATCTTTCAGACACAACAGGTTACTCATACATCCTCCATAATTAATTAAACTTACTAACAAAATTTGATGTTCATTGCAGCTGATAGCAAGACAAAGGGATGCTTTAGTAAGCACTTAAGTTTCTAGTAACATTTGAGGATTCCCTACATTTTAAATGGGGAACCCCCCCGGATTCGATGCCATTTTTCAGTATCAAGAGAATCTTCTCAAAATAGCTTTTTCAAAGTGTTTTGCATTACTTCAGTTCTCCGATTCCTGTTGCTAACCCACACATTATTTATTACTTGAACTTAAAACTGCTGATAGATATACAACAGAATATTTGCTTGTAGGGAATATCCAGTTCTTAAAACCCCACCAAATACCATCAGTACTGGTTAAAAACAAAGTCTGCTAGAATATTCACACATTCTCTCCCTCCCCCCCCAAAAAGGGGATGAACTTGAACATGGTTACTTCTACAAATATATGAGAGGATATTTGTACAGGAATATGTGTTACTGAATTCCATGTACTGTGAATGGGATTACTCTCACCTAATTTTAGCCCCAAATTAGACATCTAGTCTAAACTAGTCATCAAGGCTCCCTCTATAGTCAACAGACAAGCACTTTCAGAGGGTAATTCATCTTTCTGTCTTAGATGCTTATTTTGAGATTGGAAAGGCTGCTCTAGCAGAGCGGTTATCTTTTTCCATAAACTGTGAAGACAACCCAAATACCTTACTTTTGTGCCTAAAATTTGGTGAACTGATCTCTAACCTCCCTGTATTGCACTCAAGAAGCTGCATGAGTTTGGAAACACCAAGAGATCATAGACCATCATGGATGAGGGACAAGTATAGTTTCCATTGTACTAGCACAGCCATAGACAACAGAAATGAATTGCCAACAATAAATCAACAACTGGGAAGCTGGAAATACAGTCTGATTTCACCCAGTAAACTGAAAACTTGCCATTTTTGTTAATATTTATAAAATCACAAGTTCAACAACTCTTTGCGACATTTTACAGAGCAATGTAAAGATGCAGGTCCTAAATATAAAACTAAGTATTTCAGTCAAATTAGCTTATTCACATGGAAAACTTGGGAATTCGCTGTGGCCCTGTGTCAATATATTGCCCAATACTCATGTTGACAGCTTCAAAACTGAAGCTATGGTCACTGCCCAAAAGCTAAGTTTACACTGGCCACAAGCAAACAGGAAAAGTACATCATCTGCCACAGATGTATTCTCTGCAGAACTGAATCACCCTATTTTCAATTCTGCTTGTGGATATATAAAATTCTGAAAATTGTTTTCCTACAGAACTTATCAAATTGGTTTAAAGATAATTTAAACAAGTCTTATACATGTAACTATTGTGAATTATCAATCTGCTTTCCCCCACGCTCTGTGAGCGCTACTGTTTGTGTCAAGACAATATAAATTTAAGAATTTGGGAAGGGGAAAAAAAAAGGCAGGATATTTGCAGATTTTGTATTTATGAAAGTAAAGAATATACCATGGACTCACACTCTATCATCAGTCAGATGCAGGACACAAACTCTAGCGAGTTGAGTAGTTTGAGCTCTGAGATGCAGAATGCTTTATATTCCCAACAGAGCTAAGCACTACGTAGCAAACTCTTATTTAACAAGCAAGTGCTCTGGCCAGGCAATTACTTCTCACTCAAGGCTTTTTTAGTTGAAGTTATCTAACTACAGATTTGTAAACTATTGGGATCAACAGCTGAGCTTAACATCCTAAGCCCCAGCTGTAACCTATGAAGAAAAATAGGCACTTCTATGGTGTGAGTTCCCTGACCTACTTAGAAGGTATGTTAGCACAAAATGTAGCATGCTCCACTATTCCCTATTTACTTCCATTAACCATGAAGTTAAACCTAAATTTACTAGCTTACATTTGGACGTATTTTTTGTATACATTTAGTCTTCACTCTTGAATCTTCACCCCAAAAATGACATGATTGACATGACACTGCATTATGTGTTAATGACTACTTCCTTCTAGGAGAAGAAATAAGTTCCTTTCTCTACGAGAGAAAGCCAAAATATCCTTCTACTGCACCAAGATTCCTATAATCCCCAGAAATTTACTATTGAGTCGGCTGTCATATACTAAAAATAACCCCTGTAAATTTAACTGAAAATTATACAAGAAAGTAACTTGCTCCTAACAGACTCCTGAATCCAGTAAGCGCTGCATTTGCATATGGTTGTTTTCTGGGAACCCACAGATCCTCATCAAATGCTGTGTCTTTTAAACACAAAGGGATCCAAACCTGAGCAACTCCATTGATTATAACTGCAGCAGTTTAAAATGAAAAGAACAGGAAAGAGGGAAGTTTCACTTACAGCTACAGAGATGAAACACACTTTAAATTCAATCTGAAAATCAGCATAGAAGAGAGTGTGAAGCTCAGGTATTTTGTATTATTTCTGGCTAGCAATATTAATAAGCAATGCAAGCTTCCACTTCTGACATAACTTAGTGTAGAGATACACATACAATCTACTGCAGTAACTCAGACTTGAAATGTCAGAAGGATTTTACCTTTTTGCTACAATATTTCTTATTTTCTGTCATCAAACTCCAATTCTACAAAAAGCGATGTGCAGAAGGAGTTATAGTCAGTGACCTCTCCTTCCCTCCCTCTTGCTACCATCAGCATTAGGTTCCAATCAACCAGATTATTTTGCAGGAACAGGGTCATAAGCTAAGCATTCTGGGGCAGGAATGTTTCTTTTTTCTGTCTCTATAAAAATAAATCATGCTCTGGGTACAATATAAATAAAGATAATAACAGTCTGATCTTAGATTTTATTGGTCTATGTTTCAGACAATCTATATAATTTGCCTGTTGCCTGTACAAACTACAAAAAGTTAATCTTTATAGCTCTTTTTTTTTTTTTTTCCTTGGGGTGGATTCAGTTTTCAAAGCAAAAAAAAAAAAAAAAAAAAGGATGCTAAAGCAGACTATTTCCATGTATAATGACAGCCTTGTTTACACTGCTCTGGCAAAAGCTATCCTTAGTTAAACTGGGCAGAACTCCACTCAGTGACTTCCATTAGTTTATCTAGTGATGCTAAATTCATGGGATTCACTGAGTCTGCTTCAACAAAAACACCTTATCTGGTCACACAACTGCACCTAAACCGGAAAAAGAAACAAAGAACTTAAGAGTGTTAAAGGGAATCTGGAAACGAGGCTGGCCAAACTATTCAGACAAGCTTGCTACCCCGGACATAAAGGACTCTTTTAAGAAAGTTTGTTTCCTCCGTTTCATTGTCTTTAAACACTTTGGAACACTGGCTGGTTCCGAAACATTGCAGCACATCAACGTCCTCTTGTAAGGAGGTCTCTGAATGCATCTTAGGAGTTGACACACCTTGGCAGATTCTCATTCTTAAACAAACACATACTGAAATCTGTTTTGCCACAGGTCCCTCTCCAGCCATGAATCTCTAGAGCAAATTAATAACCCCTTTCACTGCAGTGGAGAAGGTGGTGATATTTCACTGATATACTCAAGACAAGAGGAAGCAGTTAGCCACATGAAAGGAAAAAAACATGACTGGATGACATGACACTTTAAATGTTAGCAACAGCCTGAAGCCACATTTTCATTACCACTGCAACCATCATTACTTTTGGTGAATCTGCAAAAGCATTAGCAGTGGCAAGAAAAATTAAGGGAAAGCAAGCTGGCCTTGGCACAGCCTAATCCAACTGAATTTTATAGGACCTAAGAAAACACACTTAAAGAGACAACACAAAAACCATTTCACTCGTCCATTTAAAGGGCAGAAAAATTAAGAAATGCTTCAAATTGTCACTGTAGTGGGTAACATCCTAACCACGGACACAAATATCTGACACTGAGAGAGGAAACTGTGAAACATGACTGTGACTATTGAGAGCAGCAAAAGGTTCTGGCACTTCTAGGAGCCAGAGCTGATAACCAGAGAGATTCCTTGCAACCCTGGAATTCAAGAAACCATGACCAACACTACACAATGCATTTCAGTTTTGGTATATCTCTACTGAAAGTAGAGCTGCATATCAAAAAACAACCATCCCCTAGTTTATTGACATTCTGTCCAAGCAAATAGCACAATACTTATTTTTACTGTGCAATGTCTTCATATAAGCTATTTACTAAAAGGCTTTAGAATGGATTAAATAATAAAAATGACTAAGTTAAATATGACTACAAGCAGAGGAAGAAAATGAGCAAGGCAGAAAAAGGTTTTCAGAGGATGACTGCAAGCAGAAAAAAAGTGACAGAGTAATATTGGCTCCTATGAGGCTGGAAATAGAGAAAAACTCTCACCTGAAGGGAAAAAAAAAAAAAAGGAGAAAGCCACACCAGCTTCTCAGAGTGGATATGGATAGTGGGTAGTGCAAAGAGAAGGCACATGGGGAAACTGTTCTGGAAGTTCTAAAATGAATGAGCAGCTACTGAAACAAAAATGAGCCAAGGTGGTGTGCAAAAGCAGAAGTTTGTGCTACATAAGAAGCAAAACATAATCAACTTTGATTCCCACAAGCCATGCCTTAAGGCACGTGTCATATAAGAGTATGAAAGCCTGGTATGCTGCTCTCTATTCTAATGATAGTTACATTGACAGCCCAAGGCCAAAAACTTCTCAACAGTGGCCCAAGGAGATAAAATCACTGTTTGAAAGGAAAAGCATGAAAACTTAAACTACATTTTTGTGGCCTTCTCTTTCCAGGACAACGGAGAACTGGGCATTTAACTGGCAGCAGAGTTTCTGTCTACTACAATACCGTAAAGATTCACTATCACCAAAGAAAGGGCAGCATTTCAGAATAAATTTGGGCAGAGTGCCACAGGTAATGGATCTCGACTGCAGAAACCATATAAAGTCTATGGCTACTGTTTGAGTTCCGATAGAATAGAGATACCATAAATCCTACCTATGTTGTGTCACACATAGGGACTGACTGTCAAGAGTAAAAGCTGTATCAAGAAGTAGGAACACTTAAATGTAGTCTCTATATCGTTGCTGTAAGCTGGTCATGCAGTCCTAAAGGGGCTTTTTCCCCACCCTAGTCTTCATCAGTGCTCCTCAAATTGGTAGCTTCAAAATTTTGTTTCAAATTTGTGGTATCTCCTGCCTCCCTCTGGCACACATCCTTGTCCCGATCTTCTGGGTTCTGGCTGCAATGTCCTGCTGCAGGCACGCTGCTGCACTCCTGAGCCACGAAACCTGTTCAGAGCACTAGGCTGACCTAGCAGAGTTCATGCCAGTGCACTTTTCTTTCAGTAAAAGTGTAGAGTCCTCAGTGAAATTACCTCAGAAAGTGTGTGTAAGCCCAAGCTGAGCAACTTACTGAAGGCTACTTACTGACTGGTTTCATTTGGAATGAAACTGCTGCGTCCACTGTGGAAGTCCTATGGCAGATTTACTTTGCTTAGAAAAATGACCAAGTTTTCTGGTTTTATGGCTTACATAGCTTTTTGATAGGGCACTTTATAGTTCTTTTCTCTTCATCATAAGAAGGACCATCTGGTTCGAATATTCCTACCGACTGTGGGCCTTACTATTCTACCTCTCTTTTTTCTGTGGAATTTTTCTGCTATTCACTTGAATTAATGTTACTAGTATTTATGCAAGCAGCTTAAATGAAGATATTTTCCAGTATGAAGTCAATGAATTGATTCCTAGGCACATAATCACTTGCAAACAATGGATACATACAGTTCCCAGCACTTCCATAAAACAAAGGTGTTTACTTTTCTGTTGATTATTTTCTGCTTAACTGCATTCAAATGAATCCATTAAAAACGTGACTGCTTCACAGTAAGATGATCTTCAGCAAAAACAAACAACTGCTGTTTCCATTTCTCTTCATGGCCTTTAAAAACTAGTCATCTGCACCCTGTATTCCAGGCCATTTATATATTATAAGTCTGGACTCAATTTGTTAATTCACGGGTTTAAAATGTAGTTCTAATCCTCTTGCTTGGGGAAATAAAATAAAATAACAAAAATAAAACAAAACAAAACAAACCCCAAACATAAAACAATGTTTTCTCACTTCATTACTTACTTATTGTCCCCTAACCAACCCTTGGACCTTTCCGAGTCTGATAATAGCGTTAACAGGTCACCTCAAACTTCCAGTCTTTCTGCCTGTTGACTTCAGCTGGAATGATAGATCCACTCTGGTTCTCCATGGCCAAAAGTAACCAAAACTCACTGTAGTAAGAGAGTAGTCAAATAAACCAAGGGAATTTCCATAAACTAGCATCCTGCTCCTGAATTGTACTGTGGTTTCCATCACTGCCTCACCTAAAGAATGAAAACACCTTTTCTGCTTGTTTATGTGCCCTATACAGGACCTGCACATCAAGTACCAGATCATGACAAGGAGGACAGGCAGGTTATCGCAACTTAAATGGAAGATACTTGTCAGGTAGATACATGAGTAATCAAACCTTCTTCTGGCTCCACCACAACAGGTTCTCAAGGATTGCAGAAAGTTTTCTAGGCTCTGGACTAAACAGTGAAGTAGGCAACTTGTACACCTGTTTGACAGGTCCTGATTGATTCTTTTTTATTTTTTCCCTTTCCTAATAGCCCAGAGAGTTATTCTCTGAAATGGTGCAAGTGTAAAGATCAAACTCTGATACAAGCCAGAAATTAGATATGTGGAAACTGCTTTCAAGTGCTACTTTTGTGATGACATTTATAATGCCATGTTTATAACAATGCAATTTCATCATCTTATAAATATCAATTTACCATTAAGAGAGGAAGGAAAGAACATCAGACAAATGCAAACTTACCACCGTTTCCGCTTTGTTTTACTTGAACTAGTCCTGTTCAGATAAGCCTGTCTAACTCTTACAAAAACAACAGTTTATAGTTTAAACTGTGAAATTGTGAGTGTGTGTGTGTGTGTGTGTTGTAATTATGGTGCCTGCTAACAATTTCATACTGCCACATTGCACATATGGCTTCCAAGCTAGCTTTATCTGAATCTTTGTGAATCTATTCTCTGTGCTATTAAACTGAGCACATTCCACATCGTTCAAAAGTAATTACACTTTTGTCTAGAGTGTAGGAGACTGCTCTCCCCAAACAATGAAATTCTCATTATTAGAGCTGGCACAGTAACGGCACTGGTGTTCACAACACTGTGCATTGTATCATCACAATAACTTATCCTAAGCTTGATGCACAAAGGTACACTGGAAATTAAAATTTCTCTAAAACCACTGTGTTTCTTTTTTTTTAATAGGCATTCTTTAGCTCAGTATAATTAGAGTCCTATTTGACTTTTTAAAAAGCTATATGCATTCAGATTTCCATTCTCTTCGGAAGTTCTGAGTAGTAGCTAAGTGCTCCAGCCACTTGTTGTTCTGATTCATTACTATTCACATGCTGACAAACTCCAGACCAACAGGTGAAGCACAGGCCAGGATGGATGTGATAAGAGAATTCCAGTTCAGCATTACAGACCCTTTTATTTTGGACAAGTGTAGGAAAAGCATGAAGCAGTACATCAGGAGACCACTAATACTGTTATCCTTAATATGACCAAGCTTTCTTAATATTATTTCCAAGTTATGGAGGAATAACTTCACTCACCACAGAAATGCAAAATCTTTTAGTGTGAAGCAACAAGGCTACTTAACAGTGCACGGTCATATTTCCTATCAGTTTAAAGCACTGCTGAAAATTAATTCTAAATCCCATGCAGGGACTGAAAATGCAGGACAAACGTGGGCTAGCAGTGCAGACACACAGTTTGCAACAACTGGACAGTGGTAAAATTACCTTGTAACAGTTGGATCAGTACTTCCTTTTTCTTTTGGTTGGGGTTTTTTGGTTTTGTTTTTTTTTTTTTTTTTTTTTAAAATCTTATCCGGCATTTTACTGATATTCTATAGTTAAAAAGAACAGTGGGATTTGAACATACCATGCCCGTGGCCTACTTTAATCAGTATTTTCAGCCTTGACATCTCATATTTTCAGAAATTAGCACAGAGACACCACTGGTGAGATGAGTAGTCTTGAGAGGTGGCACAAGCAAAATGGTAAGTCAAATAAACAGAAGTAAAATAAACCTTCTGTAGCCTTAACAGCTTTCTTCAAAAGAGCTACTGATTGATACTGTAATCCTCAAGTGTTTCCCTACTAAGCTTATGGCCTGCTATGAACATCCTAAGGGGGATCTCAGATACATTCCAGGTCAAATTATTTGTCTTGTTATTTTGTACTGAGCCTTTGGTTTAAGTCTGATAAATTTCTTATCTTATCAGCAGAACAGTTTTCCTATTTAAATAAGTATCTGGTTTCTTCTACCAAGAGGAAGGCAGTTTGGGACAGATTGCCTCTGCCTTGGTTGAGGCTGGTAGGAATCTCCAGAGGACATCTGGTCCAATCCCCCAGCTCAAGCAGGGCCACTGAGAGTCAGGTGCTCTGGACCATGCTGAGATGGTATTTGAATATCTCTAAGGGGCGAGACTACACAACCTCCATGGACAACCTGTTCTTATGCTCAGTCACCCCCACAGTAAAAGCTTTTCCTGATGTTCAGAGGGACTTTCCTGTGTTTCAGTTTGTGCCCGCTACACTAACTGCAGTTTCACTGGCACTGACTGTGCCCAGTACACTGGCTGCAGCTTCAGCATCCTCAGAAATACCCTGTTCATCCTGACGGGAAGATGGGCTTTGCAGATTTTTTGCAAATTTTGGTTAGGTTTTAAGGTTTATTTCCAGGAATTTTGTCCTCCTTTCATAAACATTTATTCAGTATTCTGAGATGCCTGAGTTGGCAGTTGTTGTAACTTGGTAAAGTGCAACAGAGTCAATTTTCAAAAGTCTAAGTTGGGTAAACCATTCAGTTCTAACTGTTCTGCAATCAGCCCTGTACCTTAAGGATCCTAGGCTGTTCCAGGCTGCCAGGACTTGTGAAAGGAAGCACAGCTGGAAGTAACCTATGAAACAGAGGATCAATTAGCACCTAGAAAAGTGAGGCCAAGTAATTGATTCTCAAGGTTCAAATTCTTTTCCCAACTGTCCCTTCATGACTCATTGCTGAGAGTCACAATATGAGGCGGTCGGCTTGGCTTTGGTGACAAGAGGAATAAAGATATGACAAAGCTTTGTAATTCCATACCTTTTCCAAATCCCTTGGCTGTGGCTTTCTTCTGCTGAGACTGTTCCCTAAACCAAATGGGTGTTGTACATGCAGCTAACAGAGCAAGACCTCTCTGGATCTATACCATGACTACCTAAGAATCCCTCCGGAGAAGAGTCTTAGCTGACAATCACGCACAAAGCAGTAAGGTTTAGACAGGTGCAGCAGAGTGATGCACTGCACAATTTCAGACTGCCTGCACCTCTGAAACCTTCTCATGTGACACTGGAGAGATCTGTAAAGGTGTACCCTGCCAAAGATAGCCATGTGGCTGCATAATAAGAACTCTATAGTCACTCGCCGGCTCAGTCAGAAGGTGCAGCAGTGCAGCTGACAAGCTATTAAGAAGTGTGAAGGACGCTGCTGGAGCTTTATCAATAAAACTGTATTGGACTGCACTCTGTGGTGGTGTGTGCACATGTGCATAAACCCGGATTTGCTTCCCAGAGACTTATAAGTTACAAAGAATGTCAATTCAAACAGTATAAAAATGACCTCTGCAATGCTAACAAAGTGAATACCCTTTGGGAATGATTTTCATAACTGGTAATCACACAAATTGAAGCCATCCAGAGGTTATTCGGTTACTTCCTTCTTATAACTACACACCACAATAGCAGAGGGTGTGATTATGTATATTTTGTGTATATCTTATTTACAAGGATCACTTCCTTCTTTCTGGAGACACATAGGTTACATCCTTTCTGACCTACCTGGGTGATGATTTTTACAAGACATTACTCACTAAAAGAGAGACATTGGCAAAATGTCACACTCATACAAACTGGCAATTTTCTTAAATATGTATGAAGACAAAAGTAGGTCCTTATAACCCCCCAAAAAATGCCTCAGATAAGCCTACAATATGTCGCTGCTACAGCCAAATTGCCTAAAACACACAATGATTCAGTATCTTGTATTACAAAGAGTCAGAACACACTGTTTTGACATCACATTAAATACAGCCTTCATAGCAGGAGGTCACACTAGATGCTCAGCTAAACTTCTTGGTCTTAAAAACTATAAATTAATTAAAAAGTTAGTTAAAATCAATTAAAGTGCAGCTAAGTGTTTCAGTGAGGTGTAGTTAAAATACTTCTGCTGGCTTCCTTAAAAAACAGTAGGTTTTTATTTCAATAGGGTCTGATTCTACACTGCTGGTGCCATCACAATTTTATCTATTACTTACATGTTGTCAGAAACTACTTCTTATCTTCAACACACTCCCTTAAAATACGCCAAAATACAGCAAAGCTCACAGACCAGTTACATACCCCAACATCCCATTGGCTGGAACTGTGTATTAATGAATTCCATCTCCACAAAACATAAGATAAAGGATGGGAAGTAAACAAGCTTGAAAAAGATAATGACATGTCTGCCCATGAGTAATTTCTCCAATGCTGTTCTTTCTTCATGTGAAGTCGCAATAACACAAAGTAAAAATTAAATATTCCAACCCACTGTTTGAACTTAAGCATTAGCCCAAAAAAGGAAGAAAAATGGATCAGGATCAGTGAGTTATTTTGTCTAGGAGAGCAGCTTCAGTGAATATCCAGTGACTTGGTCCTATGAGAAATAATAATCCCTAAGGCTTTTTACTTAGGGCTTATTACATATGCATAATGAGTTGTAAGGGCTTTAATACCACTATGGAGCTGTTGCAGGCTTTTATGAGAATACACTATCACCTATTTTGCAATGCCTTTTTAAAAGCCTTCAAATATGCAGGTCCATTCATTATCTTCACTTAAAGTGAAATTGTCAGTGCCCTTGTCAAAGTGGGGGACTCACAGAAAAGTTACAGTCAATTTGTAAACAGGCAAGAGCTGTGCGAGCGTGTTCACAACAGACAGCTTTGTCGAGGTGCCTCAGTTCTGGGGTTCCACTGCCTCCCCCTGCACCTTTCGACCTTCCTAAAATTGAATCACAGTACTCCCCCTGAAGGGCCCACATTACAAGAGTGACACTACGATACTAGTGAGGAACATGGCATGGCTTTTTGTTCTTTTTGTCTCCTTTTAGATACAGCCAGTTCTGGACTTCCAGTGAGCTGCTAAATGTAAGGAATTAAGTGCTCAGTGTAATTTCTAGAGTGCACAAAAAGGGGGAAATTCTTAAGTGCAAAAGTAGTATGCTGATTTAATTCTGTAAGCACAGCAAATTTTCTTGTATGTATCTGTGGCATGTGAATTACACAACAGATGTGAATTTTTAAAACCATCAAAATTCAAAGTTTCTTTTTTACCCTTTATACAGACTCTCGTGCTTTACCACTGCATAAACTTGGCATTGGGGTGATATTTCAGACACCATGCCAAACGTGACTCTCACTAAGAGTGTTCCAAAACCGTTTTACTGTTTGCTGAACACATACACTTCAAATTCACATCACTGCAGCTAACAAATTTTAGCGCCCTAAATGCCATCAGGCAAAGGTGAGGAGAAGTCTGCACTGCAAGCGATTTAGCATTTGTCATGGAGGGTAAAGGCAGCCCAGCTAGGTCAAGGCTTTCACAGTATTGTAGCGTGTTCTGTACGTGTAACTGTGCATTGTATACTCCGTAAAGTACAGATCTGGATGCCAAACTACTGTAGAGGCAGAATTCAAAGAATGGATGTAAGCACAATAGACCATTAGCAAACCTACCATTGTGTTGTGCTGAGAAGTGGGAGTCCTATGGCCACAGTTCTCTTGCGTCAGCAGAGAAACTGGCTGAAATTCCTCAGAGTGAGGCTTGTTGGGAAAACTCACATGCAAGGGAAGGTGAAAGGCTGGGAGCCCGTCACTCTCCTCTTCTCCCACTTTCTGTCTGCTTGTCACCATGGCTACCTCTCCATCTGCTTCCCCATACGGAGAGGCTGGTCGCTTGGAAGACATCCTGGAAGGAACAAAAGAGGAGAAAATAATGAAACCTCCAAATAAATCCTTAATGCCGTCATTGTGTGGTTAGGGGCCATTGTAACAGAAATGCCTTTTTTGTGCTGGCAGAGAGCAGGAAACCATCCAAATACCACTGCAAAGCATACACAATTGGGAACAATGGCCAAGCAGGTAGCAACAGAACAGTGGCTTGTTTGTTGTGAGAATAATGCACTAATATAGCACTCTCTTGTATTCTGGCTTCTTAAACATGAAAATTCACCTAAGACTGCATAATGAAATGCAATTCCTTTAAAAAAATACCCATCTGGTTTTGTATTTGCAAGAGACTGTAAGAAGATAGAATGTCTCCCGATACAAGCTATTGTCAACTTAGCTTTTAAGGAATAATCATCTGCATGTCATTATCAACCATAACTGATAAAAAAATAAAGTAAAATAAAATACAATACAACAAAGCAACTTGCTAGCAAGCCAAACTGTCTGTGTTTATAAAACTTCACCCATGTGAACAACGGAGTGTTATAGTCACGTTGTAAGAATCTTTCTAGGTTTGCAGATCTGGTATAGTTAAGCAATTAAACATTTGAGCATTAATAATGTAAGCCTTTTGACAACACAAATTCAGGGGTGTACTAACTGAATGAAAATTTCCTATCAAATCTTCTTACATATATCTTAAATACGCGTAAACGTAATTTACATTTATATTTAAAAAGGATACACAAGGAAGATACACAGAGTACACACTGTAAAAATCACACACAGACCTTGACTTAAAATTCAGGCCCATATTCTGAATTTTTTAGATTGTCTGATAACACTGTTCTTACAGCAATGTGTATATCTTCAACTTTTAGAAAGACTGAAAGAAGCTTATGCCATTGAAAAATCTAGGTTTCATCCAAACCAAGCACTACTGAAAATCTTATAGGGACAATTTGAACCCAGAAGTCTTCCAGTTTGGTCTTCAAAATAGAGGGGTGCAGTGAAGTACTAAAACACAGACGACTTCTGGGATGAATCACAGCAACACTATTCATGAAAATCAGGGTGTGTGCATGGATGGCATAATGCACCCCTGTGCTAAGCAGGGGCATCTGTAAGAAAGAGTGGAATGAGAAATAAGAAATCCTACAGGCACAGTCAAAAGAAGAAAAGCAAGCAAGCTAGAGAAATGTTTCATTAAAAAAAAAAAAAAGTTACGAACAAGGAAACTGAAGACTATTGTACGTAAAAGTTGGGAAAATGGGCTGAAGGAATAACGCTCCTCCTCAAAAAATCTCGTATTTATGATTCTAATTACCCCATTTTGATTTTCCACTTCACAGTTAAAGGACTGCATTTCAAAAGCCCAGCAGCCTCTTGAACCATGCGTGGGGCTGCTGTGAGGTGGAGCATGTCCATACAGTTTGGCATATTGAGCACGGAACGGTTCTTAGCAGCAGTCAACTGGGTCTGAAAACAAACAGCGACTTTAAACAGCCCTTTGTTAGGACTTATTTTGTTTCTAATGATCTCATTTTGAGCTTTGCCTCCCAAGCCAAGTTAGATTATATTAAAAAAAAAAAAAAAAATCACAGCCAAGAAAACCCTCCATCACCACCAAAAACTCAGACAAAAAAATCCCTACCAGAACCTATACTCAGCTGCACACTGCCTGTTCTGAACACCACCTATTGCCTGTGCTTAGAGAAGCAATCTGTATTTTCTATTAATGTTTGACTTAGTCCAACAGACTAACACTTCATACATCCTACCTGAATTCTGTCTTCTAGGCTTTCCCACCTACGTGTCTGCAGCAAAGCATATGCATAAAGACAGAGATCAGTTTTCTACTAGCCCACTGAATTCAGCATTTTACAGCTATGTTTGACGTGACAGATCTCAAGCTCTTCTTCTGCAGAAACCATACAACTCCCTTCTGAAGTTAATGTGAATTATTCTTATTCTGTATTGTAACTCACTGAGATACATATCTGCTATTAATTTTAAGTTTTTCGGTTACTCATTTCAACGCTGCCCTAATAGAAGCCAGGGTTTTTACAAAGTCTCTCTTTTTTAAAATTCAGCACTAAGCAGTTGTCTCAATTTTGGCAAACAAAAGGGGAGGGACACAAAAATCATTAGTCAATTATTCCACAGTAATATTCTATACTTTAGAACATTTATATTCAATAAGATGACTGAAAATATTGCAAACCATCTACAAAAGCCTCCACTGCAATTCACTCTGGCAATAAATTATAGAGAGAGGATGCCTTGCTTTGTATTGATGATTTGGGTTATATACTAATACACTCAAACTGTGTTAAAAACTCCTATTGATGTTAACCCGGAATTCTGCCACATTGCTTTGCAAGGAGACTTTGACTATCACACAGAAGTAATTAAGCTCTTCTGTTAACCTGCTAAGCAAATACATAGTTTTATCTACTGTGGTTCAGCTAGAAAGCTGCAGATCATCGTCTTCAGCTTGTCACTGTACCCAACAGGGATGAAATAATTTTCTGCAGGGAATTTATAAATACAAGCAAGGAAGGCAATAGAGGTGTCCACCTCCATGCCCTCAGAATAACAGAGATTATCATGCTTTTGATATAAATCAAAAACCTACAGGTTGGTTTATAGGTCAAACTAAAGTGATACTAAGAGAAGAAACTTCTTCCTTTGCTTCTAGAAGATGCAGTTTAAAGAACAAGCCACATGCCATCACCATCCTGGGAGGCTAACAACTCACTAAAATGGCTAAGGCAGCAAAACTGAGGCTCTAATCTGCATTAGTCTTCCAAGTGACCAGGACACTTAAAGAAATGGATGCACTCTATCCATAGTCAACGTGAGTTGGACAAACCTCAAGAGTTTTGCAGAAATTTCTTACTCTCTATCTGTGAAATTTCCATAAGAGCCTGGAAGATTTAAATAAATAAATTCATAAATCTGTATCTACTTCTGGAAATGTCTTCCAAAAGGACAGTAACTACCAAAGACTACAGCAGCAAAGGATCAAATCTCTGATAGGTTCACAAGTAGGAAACATGATACAAGGGAACTTCATTCACAGATGGTCTTTCATCATTTCTACAGGTTCACTGGTCCATTTTCTGAATCTGAACTGCTCCCATACCATGTCCCCCCGAATTCTGTTCTTTTCATTTATCTTCATTACCCTACTGAGCTAATACAAGGTCTTCACAAATTCTGTATCTAAGATGTGAGTTCCCATTCTAAACAATGAGGAAAGGGAAACAGATAAATTCTGAGTAACAAAATTATCTGAAACTGAGCTCTTTTACACAGATCTAGTTCTAATGAAGTACTAGAATTATCTCATCTTAACAAAGGACTGCAAATATCCTGGATCTTGCCTCAGTGATAACACAACAGTTTACAACTTACATGACTTCAAGATCTTTTCCCCAAACTAGTTTAAATTCAGAATGGTTTTCAATTACACCACTCTGAATGAAGCTTTACAATGGAAGAGGAAACACCAGTTTTCTCAAACATGAACTTATGGATATGATTAAGAAAATCCAACACAACCCCAAGATGAAACTCAGAAAAGTAGCAATACGTAGGACCAGAGTGTGAATGTAAAAGGGTGTCACTGCAGATGAAATCTGTTGCAACTTAAGACTTGCAAGAAGAGTTGCATTTTGAACTGCCATTAATCATTTCTACTGAATAAAAATAGCTAGGGAGTCATTTTTTAGACAACCTAAATCTGCAAAGTTCTGACGCAGTGGGACACAGGCGGTACCCAGCCCACTGTGCAGACACATTGGAATTGTGAAATGTATCCCCACACTTGATTTTTATCAGCGGTTAGGATGGAACTGAAGACTTAGTTCTGGTGATGAATTCAAATAAGACACTGTTTCCTGTAAAGAGACTCTTATTTCTGTTTTCAGAAAGGCTTCTTAACATGCAGAAATTGCAGTGAAAAAACAAGCCTTTTGTTAAATTTTCATTAAATAAATGCTTTTCCTGGTAGCAAAAATATTTGGGTTTTTTTTTCAGGGAAGGAAAATCTCACTCGTCTAACTCACTCTTATCTAACAAATATTTTATGTGATTCATGTTACAATAGTTTCTCCACGTATTTCTTTACTCTCCTTCAATTTATAACAGACTCTTTGTAGGTTTAAACTGATACCCTGTGCGTATTGATCTCAGTGGTTTTGGACTGACTTCAGCATGGCTGGATTTTCCCACTGGAGAGAGAATAACAGCTACACTACCTTCACATGAATTGTTTCCTCGTGCCATCTAGAAGTATTGGTTCCATCCAAATAATTTCAGGCTACTAAATAAGACTATTTTGCTTGTTTGTTTTTTTTTCTTCTTCCCTTGAGTGTCTCACAAAAGTGATCTTTTCTGCAGCTCTATGTTTTTATTGTTATTATTTTTTAACAGAAACTCATTTAAGTGTCCCCCACTACATTTCCATTTGTTCATTGGTTTCGGTTCATTTCATACATGATTGTATACCCAAAATAAATCTAAAGTGGTATCCAGTATTCAAGCAGATAGTACCCTCTAGCACACAACCAGCATCCCTCCCAATGCAATTGTTCATGCCATAAAATTTCATAAATTTTATGTCATAAAACTCTAATCTTGTTACATTAGACAAAATACCTCAGAAACATTTCAGATACCCACAAAAGCTTTTGGAGAAATGGCTTAGCCATGTCTTCAAAAGTGACAAACACAGATGTGTCAGGAGAAGAAGATATGAGGCCATAAATCTTAACTTGTTGGGAGTTAATTAAGGGATTCATCAATCATTACACAGCTCACCCCATATATACACAGGCAAAATCTCGTCAGCTGCCACAACCCACAGCAATCCACAGGTTAAAAACTCCCAAAGTCCCTCTGTTCTGACTATTTATAAATGACTTTGTATAATCTAGCATTAAGACCTGTAATTATAAAACAGCATTAAAACAGGCCTGCATAGTTATGGATAATTATAGTTGGTACACTTTTTAAAGAAATAAAAAGCTTTTCCATTCAAACACAGGCTTTGCCTTTTTGACAGCTCCAAGTCCACAGGATGTAGAGAGATGATTTAAATTGTTATGTCAAAATTTTGACTGTGCAAGACTTTCTTTTTTCCCCTTATCAAGAGAGGCATTGTTGTTTTCTCACCCTAACCAGGCGTGACAGCGCCTGACTGGAGTCGCATAGCCAGTTTCTGAATCGGCATGAAAATATTCACCTCTTGAGTTTCTCTGGCAGCCATAAACTAAGTCCCTCTCATGGGCAGAGTTTAAATCAGTCGGCCCCATATGCTGGAGACGGGCACAGAGCTGCCTTCTGAAGAGATACACGAGGATAAGAGGAGCAGATCAGCAGCAGTGTGGAAGGACATTCTAGCTACCAACAGCAGCACCAGGAATTTGCTCCTTAACACAGCCCAAGCCCAAACTAAATGCTATATACTAAACCAGTCCCAGGAACTTCAGTGGAATTCAATCCGACCTCCTTCTGATCTGCAGGGATATTTCCCTCTAATTACAGTACATGTTGGAAATCTGCAGACTGCTTTTCCACAGGAAATAATTACAATTACAGACAGCAGCAATACTACATATATCTGATGTATAAGCACACACACACACACACATAGAGATGCATAAACACAAGCCTATACAAAATGTCAGCAATGCATCTGCCTCATCTCTGATCACATTTAGCACTAATAAAACAGTTCATATTCCCAGGTTTATTGAAGCTATGATCTCTCCTTACACACAGCCCAAGCAAGAGGTGCCAGTTAACACTAATGACTGTCTCCATTCCATTTTGGCCCCAAATTAATTCATTATTTATGTACACTGAATAACTAGTACCTTTAAAAAAAACCCAACTCTGTTCATTTTGACAGGATTACTTGTGTAATAAGGTATTACTCAACATGAGTAAGGGTGGCAGACTCCCACACTCTGTCCCACTGGGAACTGCAAGCCCGACTTGTTTCTACACATACCACTAAAAACAGACTTCACTTGGTAATATCTTTGAGTCATTTACAGCCTGGTTTGGAATTCTTCACTGAAGTAATTTTACAATTAAAAAAAAAAAAAAAAAACAAACACCTAACAAAAGAAGCAAAACTCTCTATTCTGCTAATCAATAAAACCTGTGCATGAAACGTGCTCTCATTTGTCACTCACACTGAGATAGAATAATGTGTTAATTATTACTTTCTTAGATCATATCAATCAGCCATCTTTTAAAATGCACATATGCCACAAATAAGTTGCGTTATTCAAAAAGGGTCTTGGTGAACGAGACACTTCTGTTAATACAAACCCAGATCACTATGGCATAACCTGTGTAATAGTTCTGTGGAGTTGTCTATTATTTCAGCTGCCATAAGTAATCCTATGGTTAAGGTCATCCAGTAATTTCCATTTCATCCAGCTCACCTTATTCCTTTTTGCTTTCCAGATTTCCTCCCTGTATGGGGTTATTTTAACAGTTTCTGATAGTCCTACAGTTTAGAAGATTCTGAATGATAAAACAGGTAGGGAATATGCTATCCTAAATCTATTTTTAAAGTTTGCATTTTTTAAGTATAGTATAGTATCAGCAGCTTGGATGATAAACCTGATATTCCACATACTGTGAAAACTGCTTTTTGAGAAAAGGTACTGTTAAAAATTTCAGTGGTAAATGGTTTTATTTTGACAAATTTTGGAACTCTCAAACAATACAGTTGTACAAGTGTCTTTCAACAAAATGTTAACAAACCCCTTTTTTTATTACAAAAATGAAAGAAAAAAAAACAAACAAAACCCCCCAACACTTTCTACAAACTTATCCTCTCAACTAAAATTTTATCTCCATTTTCTTGCATTTTCAAGGAATTCATGCATGAAGAACCGCTGTAAAATCAAGTCTGATAAAAATCTTAGTGAAAAAAAGTTCACGTTTAACGTTCCCAACGTGTGTTTACACAAAGTTTTTCACTGACTTCTTGAAGCAGGGGAACTGGAAAAGATTGTGCGTGACCAAGTTGTTTAGTGAAATACAGTACCCCGAAACAGACCAACCTTCAACAAAAACAGAATTTGAAAGGTAATGAAGGAACTCCTTATCAAGATACTATATTCTATTACTGCAAAGAATATTACCTAATTCTTCTGTAGATCTCACACACAGGACTTTGCATTATTGTCCCTGTTTTGCACAGTAATTAGTGTCTGCTATGCAGGAGCATTTAGCAATTGACCCAGAGACACACATTCAAAGTCGGTTTTAGCATGAGAACCTGCATGCTGTTTTTGTTTGGTACATGTCAACCACCCGCCTTTTGTTTTTAACTAGTCTGTCAACTAAAAGAGCCAAAAATCTAATAGTATGTTTATAAACCAGGAACTACAAGATGAGATTTTACTTGCTGAAAAGTATGTTTCTAAGAAATCAGACTTCTAAACCTGGATTTTGTGAGAACTTCTTAAGAGCAGAAGAGGCACACAGTGAAAATCTGGTTACGGTACAGGCAACATACAACCGTAATGGTGCAGTGTCAAAGACGATGAGCATCTATCAGCACAAACTCTGAAACAGCAGGATGCAGTCATTGTTGATGTTTCAAGTAAACTGAGCCTGATCACTGGCTTCTTTCATGCAAAAGACTCTGCTTGGATGATTTTGAATTAAATCCACAAGCTCATTTATTTTCCAGTGCATCCTCAAATTAACTCTGGCTTCCTTTACCCCACCCCCCAACCTATCAGAAACATACCTCCCCCCACTCTTCAGCTCCTCATACATCTTGCTTTTTTATTATTCTTTTTACCATTATTCTAAATTTTTTCTCAAGTTACCACAAAAATAGCAGCATTTTGCTTTTATTTTCATGTAAAGTTTTAGCAACTGCTTCCTGCTGAAAGCACTATCTCAATCACTGTGACATGAGGTAATCATCACTCTTCTGCTTGCTGAACTTCAAAGAGGATCTAGTCAAATAATTAGAGATTTCAGGCCTTAAAAATTCACTGTACAAACTAATACTTGAAAACTATGGAAAAGAAGTCAGTCATCCTCCAGACGCTGAGTGGGAGAGCTGTGCTGCATGCTACAAGGAATCCATACATCACACACAGACGTGCATACCTAATTTCCACTGACACTGAGTGAAATGGAGGCAAGGAGTTGAAAAAGTTTTAAAATCATGACAATTACGAATGATTAACTTATTACAAAGAAATCTGAGGAAGCATGGGTTCATTCTGAAAAGTCAGTTAATATCAAAACTTTTGCAGTTTTGGGTCGTTCGCAGTCTTTGTCTAATCAAGCTGACAAATTTTTCTTCAAGCATTGTTAAATGATGAATTATTTTCAGTAGAATCAACATTCAGAATAAGAATTCTCTTCCAAAAGACACCCAGATTTCAGCATGAGAAGTCATTCTTTTGATCAAGATTTCAGTAAAATGACACAGCTTTTCCCACTCTTCCATCACACCACTGCTCAGTAACGTGAGTGCCAGAGAAACAGCTACTGAGCTTCCAGCCCTCTTCTCCCTTCCCCTTTCTTTACTTAAATTTAAAACTTCACAAATAAAATTTTAAATATTTTTCAACAACATTTCTTCACCAGAGTTTGTGTGTAATCACGAACAAACCAGAAACAAGGAAATTTTAAAAAAGCTTCTTATTTTTCCCCACTTCACTCTTAATTTCCCTATATCTGAGTTTATATCTCACGTATGCTCGCTTCTAATAAATGTACACATACTTGCACTTATAATTTTCAATATACCCACTGATGTTTGCAGAACTCACAGTATCATTCTACCATTACTATATAAACTTTTCCTCCAACCATCACTCGCAGCCACATTTGCACAATGCCTGTCACTTTATAAAAAAAGGCAAAAACCCCTTGAAAACACATGAGCACATATATCCATACATATCCTGTGGGTTTCCTGGTAAAACTGATGAAGCTAATATGGTATATATGCATATCCACTGATAGCATTAATCTGCACTGCTGAAATATTGGGCCTCTAAATCACTTTAGCGGGAGCAGAACTGGGGCCTCAGAGAACCCACATGTACCGTCAAGCGTTACAGGCACAGTCAAATGGTTTTTGCATCTGCATGTGTGCATGGGTATGAAACAAAAAAAATACACTTAAGCAGAGCAATGTCTCTAATGGATGTAAACATTTCCTTTCCAACAGGTTAATTCCAGCTGCCTAGAATTCTCATTATTTTTTTGTTCACATGCAAGCGTGTGCTCCTCCCTTTTTGGAGGGTTTCTACATGACAGGTGCGTTCTTGGCCCAGGAACAAATAATCCTGGAGAGCCCGAGAAAGAAAAATCAAACTGAACTTGAAGATAAAATGACAGGGAATAAATACATTATTGCCTTTCCATTATGCTAAAAAAACAACGCCACAAAAAATTTTGAACATTTATAATGTGTAAGCAATTTGAGGTAGAATATTCAAAGCTGAAAAGAGATTGTTCCGAAGCCCAGATGTTGCCTTTCAGAAAGTAGTGAAAATTGCTGCCTCTGAAAATTACTCTGAAATACAAATAAGAGTAAAACAAAAATTGTTTAAATAAAAATAATTTTACTCAGATATTCTGATATTCCAAAAGAGAAAATGAACTTTTTTCAAGTGTTCAGGCAGTTCTGCACTCCTATCTCCTACTTCAGATTATCCACAGAGTCATGCCATCTCTGTTCCAACAGATGACTGGATGAGGGATAGAACAGGAACAGTTTATGGTATGATGTGAGGGCTCTCCCTCATTCACTGTGCATATTGTACTGTGAAGTGTCCTTCAGTTCTCTCCTGACAGTTGTACTGCTTTCCCAGTTTTTATTCATAAAAGCATAAGAATTAAAAATTTACATTAATGAATGTGTGGTGCAGTCATCCATCATACACATATCCCTTCGCTCCCAGTACTCTTGGACAGACCCCTTTCACTCAGGTAACTTTCTGATTCCTGAGGATCCATAGTCAGTTTACAGTGTTATTGAACACTCATCAGAACTGCTGCTTGCACACACTAACAGGCTTCCTCATGTATGAAAGCTGTTTTTTTGCTTTATCTGATTCTAAAAATACATGTCAAATTGCAAGAGAAAGAACAATCATAACCAGGTGATAACTTCCCAGCCTAACAAACAATAACCCTAGACACTGCTGGAGCTGTTAGGTAAGAAAAACGCAGCCATTAGTCATGTAACACACGTATATCCTTGCACAAATGCATATTGGCATGCAACGTAGAACAAATCCACAAATTGGAAATTGAGAGACCATTCTAAACAGACAACATACCTTTAGAACCATAAAGAGTTTCAAATTTTACTTTAGAAAGGCTGCAGTGGCAGGCATGGAAACAGCATTACAAAAAAAGATGTCTACTTTAAAAGTGCTACTTCTGGGAACTGGGCAGTGGGATATAAAGGAGAAAAACCTTGAAATCAGTATCATTCGCTCAAAGAAAACTCAGAGGACTTTCCATAGGTACTTTGTCTATCTTCCTGTCTGTTGTTCAACAGCAGTCCCATCCAGCTCCACAAAGACCCAGCTGTATAAACCAATTCTGTCAAAGAACACAGTAAAGGGATGGATAAAGCAGGGAGGGGTGTCCAACATGCTGACCACTGACTGAGCTTGCAAGGATAAAGAAGCCTTGATGGAGAGAAGCAATCATCCATTGTGTTTGTTTATTTTACCTCCTCCACCACATACTGGAACCTTTTTTGTTTTTTTCCATTACCAAAACCATCCCCCACTGAGAGGCCTTTGTGATCTAAAAGGGGCAGAGCCCCTCTTTCTTAACACTGGCAAGTTTATGTAGGAAGATTCATTCAAACACATCTTCAAATAAACATTTGACTCTTCCCCTACATCACACTGTCCCCACAGTGCCTTCAAACACACTCAAAAACCACCATTAAAATGCTCTTGCCTAGAACTGTTTTTACTGAGATGTATTATAACAATTTAGCAGTCTAAGGCACATACTACCATCAAAGTCCAACTTCAGATGAGAGCTATAGTCTTCTGAAAAAAATAAATATACATTACAGTAAAGTAAACCTGGCTGCTATTGCCATAACAAGTGGTATAATAGCTTTCTTCCATCAAAACCCTTCTCCCTGCTGGGGATACACCTAATTATATTATAAGTGAATCTGAATCCAGATGTTCAGATCTAAAACGTCTGTCATGAGTATTACAAGGAAAATGACCACTGAATGGAGAAGGAGGCATTCAAAGGGCACTACTGACCCTGAAGAGAGTGAGGACCTTTGGATTCCTTCAGGCATAAGAGATGTAGGTGCAGAACATCTTAGAAAATTAACTTATCTCATCAACAAAAATGAACAACCAAACTTTCTTACTTCCCAGTTCCTTATTTTTCTTCTATGTTCCCCACACATACACCACTCTTTTGGATTTGGCACTGTGAACAATTCAAATATGAATCTCTATAAAAAGATAGTCAAGGGAACAGAAAGCATTCTGATGTATCTGAAAGAGCTATTAGAATGAACTTCAGAGGATGCCTCATCACTCCATGTCAATGATCGATAAGGAATCATTACAAGTACAATAGACTGGGACACAGAAAAATCATGGATTCATTTGTACCATTACGTTAACAAACAGCTCTATATCACACACTGATGATAAATTACGTTAGTTTAACATCTTGAAGTGAATACAAAACACAACAGGGTCTACTGTCCCAGTTTTTTATTTGAAAAAGATAGCAAATGGCTCTGCATTGGGTAAGTAGTCACCTGGCAAGCTCTAGAGCTGCTCAAATGAAACCCAGGATAAAGGACTGGTTGAGTGAAATACATCACAGAAATTTATTTCTGATGTATAGCAGTGCCCTCTGGCATTGATGATTGCTGAAGAAGCACAAACACTGAAACTATGACCAGGTAGTTATTTATACCCTTCCTGCCTCAGCATGGACTATGAAACCAAGCCACAACATTAAGAATTCAGAAGACAGGCAACTTTCCATGTGATCCCACATAATTTATTGAACTATTCTGGCTCCCAGTTTTTCTGTTTCTAAATAAGAGATAAGAATGTTTAACTGCCTTTATAAAACACTCTGCAAGCTCCGATTTTCCTTTCTTAAAGAAAACATTCTAATGGCGATCGCTGTTTGCATTACTGACTTGTATCATTAATTTACCCAACAGCTTTGTGCATACTGACACATAAGTGACGGCAAAAATTTAGTTCTCTATTCAGCTACTGCATTTTGAAACTGAATAACTAAGTTTCACAGAATCACAGAATATTCTGAGTTTAAAGGGTCCCACAACAATCAAGTCCAACACCTAAGTAAAGTTTCTACATACGTGCCTGAGAACAGAACCTAATTATGTGGGGTTTTTTTAACCTAATGACAATATTTATGTAAAAAATCTATTCATACTTCTTTTCTGGGCAGTGATAATTAAAAAAAAAAATTAATACAAAACAAAGAAACCAAGCAAACAAACAAAAAACAAACAAAGAAAACCCGAAAAACTCCTAAACAAACAAAACCTCCTAAACCCAGCATTTAGCAGGAGGATGTCAATCCTTTTCATTAATGTCCAGTTTCACTGGACCCCCTTCTCTGTAATTTACAATTATTAAGCACTATTTACTACATAATATTTACTAAAGGACCAAACCAAAAAACAAAACCAAAACCCAAACAAAAACAACAACAAAACCCAACCCAAACAAACAAAAACAAAAAACCCCCACCTACTTTAAAGGAATCGCACATACCTTCATCACAAACTACTAATGGTCACATCCATTTCAGAGATGAACCATGACAGACTCCACTTCGGATCTTGTTTACCTACAGAACTACCCAGTACTGCCCCCCAAGGGACAGCCAAAGTTTTAACCCACCTTTTCACAGCACATCAGCACCAAATTCAGACAGTGAGTCACACATTCTGATTTCCAGATTCTGCCATTATGCATAGCTCTGGTGGTAATTCCCCAGTAGATAATGATGGAAAGCTAAAGCCAGCCTCCTTTCCAACCTCTGCCCTGGATAACTAATTATAAAGGCATACTAAAAAGATGGAACTCCCCGGAAAGGGTATTTTCTTTATTACTCTAACTTTCATTGAGACACTTGTCCTCTCATTTCCCAAAAAAGCAAATATTCTCGGCTTAGTTTTTCTCTTTTTTTTTTTTTAATGACTCACACAAGTGTACCAGATTTTAAGTTTTAAACATGTCAACCACAAAAGGAAGTCTCAAAAATATAAAACTAATGCTAGGAGAACATTTTCAACCAACAGCGTACTTCTGGTTCTACTCATCTACTCACACAACATGACCAAGCACACAGCTGTACTCTGGGATTCCTACCTGGCATTTTCAGGAGTCTGCAAAACCCCTCCTTGTAGAAGAGCCATCAGGTGTACAAAGGCTTTCATTTTTCTGCGCTATTTTCTCTCACTCTTCATCTCCATCCTTGCTTTAGAGTGGGAAGATCAGAAAGCGCACCTGTTACCAGGCCTTTATAGCCCTATTGCCCCTTTCCCTCTGCTGCCTCTCTGCTCCACATCATGGATATAAAGCATAAGCCAGGTTTAAATTAAAGTGCCAAAAACATGGAGTTTGTCTTGTTCTTAAGAGACAATAAAATACAATTAAAATATTAACATAACTGTACACCTCTGAAAATATGACTAGGAGCTCATCGATGTCTCTAAGCACCTACAGAACTCTACAAACCTCATCCTACCTCCCTTCTTTCTTTACACAATTGACTAGACAGCATTCTATACTTGCACTACTCTTTTCATCCTTAAAAGCACTTAGAAAATACTAATTACTCTTCACACATCCCTTCTGTGAAGTAAATAAGGATTATTATCCCCTCTGAAGCAAATACGGATTACTAACTACTTTTTACAGTCTGAGAAAATAGAGAGGAGGATTTTAAGTGGTCTGCACACCACAACGTGAAGAGAAGATGTTGAAGGATGGATTAAGATATAGAAGTTCTCCATCCCGTGCTCAGACTGTGACTGTCTAAATCTTACCCTTCTATTTGCAAATGATACTCTTAGCCCAATTGTTTTTTATCTGCTGGCTGGTGATCAAATATTTAATGTATGCCATAAAATGAAAATATGAACTCTACAGCAGTGCCTCCTATTTGTCATGCCCCATTACTTAGACCGGGTGGTAACATGTGCCCACATGACGGTTTTCAATTTTATTATAGTCTCTATTTGCTCACTCACTTAAGATGTTTAAAGAAGAGTTGTATGGATTATCAGACAGTCTGAAAAGTTCAGTTCAGAGCTCTTCAAACACATTCATTTTCATCTTATTAGCACAAGTAAAGTGAAAGCCTTAGGCAGGTAATTTACCATCCAGTTTATCCAAAGGGACTTCTAAAGGAAAAGTCAACCTTTGTAAATTGTTTGTGATAATCTCCAAATTGATCATTAATTATCAGCTGCTACTAAGCGTTTCTTCCATCAGCGGCACTGTGAAAATAATGCATTTCTCAGAAAATCCACCACTGTCGTTATTGCCACCTGTGTAATCAGCCATTATTAAACCCAGCGAAGTTACATGGCAGGCAGCAGCCTCGTTAAGTGAATCCTGTCCAGCAACTCCATTTTCCAGGTAGTTAAAAAATTCGTTGTCCACCAACAGGCAAGTAATCCTTATTAATGTTATATTTTACATTCTATACTTTCCCACATATAGTGGCAGCTACAATTAATTTAGACCCATTTAACTGCGCTTAATAAAGCACACGTCGTTTTGTGTTGCCAAACTCAAGCTGACAAACACACACACTTTATTTTCCCCTTTGCAGTTTTCTGATTTTCTTCTACTAGAAGTCAACACTTACAAATCCAGCAGTAAAAATTTTAAAAGATCATTCCATACTTCGTGGAAATGAACTTGTGAAGAGAGAGCTGCAAGTTTTTGCCACCCTTAGGTCCATGTCACACAGAAACAGAGCAGGACCTTTTTGTTTGTCAAAATCCAGTTCAGCCTTAATGCAAAAATTCTGATGACTGTTTTCTAGAATTGCTGAATATGATACACTACACATGATTTTGAGAATTTTAGGCAATACTATGTACAATATCTAACATTCTCACAGTTCCCACTTTAACTCCATTGAACTTAATGAATAATTGTGAGTTTACCACAGCAGCCATAGATGTCACAAATCTTCCACCTTCAGTGCGACCAAACACACTTGAAAAATCATATTTAAAAAAAAAAAAAAACACAACCAGGATACCCAAACATGACAGCAATAAACTGCAAGCCTGACAACCATTTGATCATGTACTGCCATGCACATCAGAGTTACAGGAAAGAAATAATTAACAGAGGGAAGACACAGGCAGGTAAGGAAATTTTTTAGAAATGCATTATCCCAGAAAGGCTGTATGATTGCAAAGCACATAACTGGGTTTTTTTCTTTTAATGCTCTACAGGTAAAACAATCTGCAACAGGTGAAATACCACCCCAGTGAACTGTACGACACAGAAGCACCTGAAGCCTTTCACTCTTGAGAATGGCACTTGCAGCAGCACTGATGTATATTTCTGTTTTTATAAAAACTGAAATGCAGGCTAGTTCTACATATATGTTCTACATGTATGCAACCACATATCATCTTTAACATACATACACACAGAGTAAAAGAGTTTTGTTCACACTTAAGAGGACCAACTGTTACTGGGTTCATAAGCTCCATCAGCAGCAACTCCACCCTGAGTCCTAATGGTTCCAAACGCACTGGGTTTAGTCATAAAGATGGAAAATGGCAACAGTACCACAGCTGAAAGAAGAGCCATCCCTCAAAGATAGTTTTGTTCAGGTTCTTTCAAATTCATATAATTGAGTCTTACAGTTGTAGCACAGGATCTTTTAAATAATGTATATGAAATTTCCAGTTCAAAGGGCAGCAAGCCTGAAATGGAGTAGTCTCTTACAGAGAGATGAGACACAAATCTGCTAAAAAAGAGGGGAACTGACTTGTATTTTCTTCAGTGAGATGGTGCCAATGAATGGGCCGCTGCTCTACCCTACTCACTGCACAGTCTTGAGCACGGGATGCACTGAGAGTCATGTACATCTTTCTGTTTGCTTCATTTTCTGATTTGAGGCCTCTCCACTACTACTACTCCTTTCCTAAGTCCTGTAGAACCAACTACTCCACAGACCACTGAACAGCATTTTGTTCTAGTCTTCTACTCTGGAATAACATATTACTTGCAGAATCAGATTTAACCTCCCTGGAATCTATGCAACTTACTTCCAGGATCCATCCATTTTGCAGAAGGGCAGGTATCTTCAGGAGAAGAATTTAACCTGCAGAATCTGAATGCTGGTCACCAGCCAAGAGCATTAGAGAACTCAGCCTGACTGTCAGATCCTGGGCTAAAGCTGTAGGACTGAAAATTTAAAAAACACACTCAGAAGTGTAAGCAAAACACAATTAAGGGAGAGAAAATACATCCTGCGATGTCATTTATAGCTAGTTCTTTTCAGGAGAACTACACCAAGACACTCAATGAATGCTTAATATTGGAAGCAAGATTTATCATCACTAAACAATTTAATAATCCAGTTACATGAGCAGTAACAATTCCTGGGCTGGTAATGAACAACATGATATCAAAGTTGTCATCTCTTTAACAGAGTCTTGGTTGATTTTCTGTACATGAGTAGTCCTGATTAATTCAATTGTGTCCTCAGTGTGTTTAGTGCCTGTGTAGATACAGGAGAGAGTCTTGCAAAGGTCTCTCTGAGGACTGAGCGAGCTTTGAAATTCTAACTTGGGCGACGTTATATGAAATAGAATCCAGTCTACTTGCCAGAAAGCAATAAAAGCGAACTCAGTGAGCCTGCTCATGTGAATACATCTTAGCAGAATCAGGGCCTGTTCAAGCCACAAGGGAGGATAAACTTAAATAAAGCATTTCAGTATAACCATTATTTCAGCAGTCTTTAGTCTGTATTAGTAGCTAACATCTGAGGAAAGGAAAGGTTTGCTGCTTGGCAATAGTGTGGTGTTAATGTAACACAATCTGTTAAATGAAAAAGCAAAATTAATTCCAATTTGGTGTCTTCACAATTCACACTCCAGAGACTCTCATGGACTGAATGAAAGACAAGAAGGGGAAAGGAAAATTTAGTGATTTTTTTTTTCAAAAATGAATTGTCAATTTCTTTTGCATGTCACCTCATTAACTCAAGAGGCAATCTGAGGGAAAAATAAGTATGGAGGTATTTTTCAACATGTGGCTACAACGGCATAAGAAATGTCTGCCTGTGTCCATCTTTCACTGTCTACTCCTCCTCTTCCCCTTGTCCTCTCCACAATTCAAATGTTGAGCTTTACTTCATCCTCACAGCAAGGAATGGATTAGGCAGAATTACTTACTGCTATGCCAATTAGGGAGGAATTAATTACAACTCTGCCTCCTGTCCCTCTAAGGTGGCAAACTTGTCTACCAAACACAAACTGAACACAGCAAAGTGGAGAGCTGCAGATGCTCAAGAGGATGCAGGTACCAAGTTTTCCTCCTGCTCCATTCAAACCTCTCACTGCAGTGGAGTGACTTAATGTCAGTTCTTCTCTCCAGGCAAAAGCACTGCACAGCTGAGCCATTGTACTCCTCAGTACTTCAATTCCCAGGACTGTAAAGGGGGACAGTAATAATACCCATTTGCCGGTGGCATTGTGCAAGTTAATCCCTTAATATTGGTAAAGCACCTTGAGATCGAAGCACGCCGGGCACAACAGAAGTGCAAAGCATTATCATCGCTGTAATAAACTGGGGCATGTTCTGAATTAGACTGTTTCTAGTGAAGTCTCTCTGGACTTTCACTCAGGACGTCTCTGGCTTCTGCAGATAGATGCATACCCTGTCCAAACCAAAAAACCGGAAGGCTACACAAGACTTTTTTCTTCAGCAGACCATTTTTTTTCTTATTTATTTTTTTCCACAAGAAATACTTTGCCATACCACCCACCACCCACATTCACTTCCAGGCTAATTATACTTTGAAAGACAACCGGCATAAAGATGATTATAGCATACTGAGTCAAGGGAAGGCCTAGTCAAATAAATAGGGTTACTTCCCTTGGTCCATCTCTCGCTTTTTTTCCACTGGATGATGAATCCCAAAACCTGTACAGCAGTCCACCTTGAAAGGACTAAACCAATCTTTGTTTCCCTTTTTTCCTTTCTCTTTTGCCATCCTATACACTTCCAGCTGCACCCTCTACAACTTTTAAACTGCCAAGTAAGTCCTCCTGTTCAACCTGGTTACAGAATAAAATGAAGTAGTTATGAATGACCCACCACTACCACTTAAGAAAACCTCCATAAGAATTAAAAAGAATATAATCCAAAAGCAGGAACTAAGTGCCCAATATCAGGTCATCATCCATTTACAATGCAAAAAGTACGACAAAAGGCAGCTATCTCTATCTCTCATACAAGTTTACCTACGTAAGCAGTCCCATCCCATATCCCTCCTTCCCTCTAATGCCATTCCCTCTCCCATTCCTTTTTTCCCCATCTCAAGATGTGGATGTTCTGCAGACTAGTGTTTTCATGCTTCCAGGCCAGGCTGGATGGGGCCTTGAGCAAGTGGATCTAGCGGGTGGCATCCCTGGCCATGGCAGGGTGGTTGGATCTAAACGATCTTTAAGCTTCCTTACAACCCAAACTAGTCTATGGCACTGAGGTTGTACCATCTGGAAGAGTTAAAAGCTCCTTTTGCCTTTATAGCACCTTCTGAAGCACGTGAGGAAGATGTCTAACCCTGCAAAGATCTCAGCATTTCCAGTTGCCACTGACTGCAACAAACTCTGGGCATTCCATTTTGAGCTTTACAATATCAGGACAATAAGTTACTATTATCTGCTTATTGATTAATCTGTTGTGATTTTTGACAAACCCATACCTTGTAAGTCTAACTGTCCTGCTTTGATAGTCTGGTATTACTTACTGCATTATATAATTGTTCTGAGATTGTGTTCTTCTTGTAGTATAGCTTTTGTAACACAACAGAAAGAGTCAGCATTTACCTGAAGCAAAATATTTTAGTTCGGCTCTTTGTCATTATTTATTCTAGTCCGTTTGTCACATCTATATAGCTTATATCATTATTGACACAGCTATATGAGTAATAACATGTATCATGCCTCTTTCTGTACACAACTCGTATAAGGAAGAATGGGATAATTCAGCCAAATGACTAATTATTAAGGGTATTTCTTAAAAAAAACAGAAATCAATTGCACATCACAGTCACTGGCTGTGGGTCATTCATCACATCTCTGCTGTAGATCCTGCTCTGCTTTATAGCAGACATGTCATTGACAACAAGCATTAGGAAAATATTGCAAAAGTTTCAGCTCATAGAAGATAAATATGTTAGTCTTTTTCAATGTGATAAAAAGATGAGAAAAGTCACAGGAAAAAAAAGATAAAGCAAACAACAGTTTGTTGCTGGTATCGTGACATACTGCTCTAATACTCCTCTTTAGGGACTTGTTTCTCATGCAATCTGATTAACACTTATCACTGGTGCTCTCTTGCAACCCACTCCAACTAAACATTTAGAGGTTCTGATTTGACTATGTGAACATGATGGAAGACACCAAATGCAGATGAAGCACAGTTTAAGAACTGAAAGACTCACGCACCTAGCAGGTACACAAAATTGTCAAAGGAAGATAACAAGCAGTTTTATACACCTAGAGCTACGAAGTGTCATAATGTGTTACTTTAATTCTACTCCCTTAATAAACTAAAAACACCACCCCAAACCATAAAAGATACACAAACTTTCAGACTTTATAATGCCCAATAATTCAAATCAGTTAAGAAACAAAAATACATTGTGGGAGCAAAGAGGCAATCAAAAGTTCAAAACTTCCTTTCAAACCTCTCAGTCAGCACAGCTGGGAAACCCAGGAGCTGAGCCTGTCCAGTTGGAGTGTGTAAAGGGACAGCATGAATCCCTTTCTGTTTATTTTGCTGAATGCCTTACCTCAAGACTAGATGTTGAGTCTCTGTGGCCTTCTTGCCTGTTTAGCTACTTAGACAACCTTTAATGACTATACTATACAACCTGTAAGGTGTTACTACTTACTGTACAACAGCGTTCAGCAGCAGTTATCTTTTAGTTAATATTGCCTCTATTTCACAGGACAAAAAGAAAATATACATTCTAATTTGGATTATTAGCCATGAAGAATGCATCTTCCTACCCACTGAACATAACACATTACAGTGATTCTAATAAAACCCAACAAAACCAAAACCCAGCATAAAAAAAAAAATAAACCTAAACTACATAAAATGGCCCAAAATATTCTTTAATTGATGCAATGTACACCCATTTCAGTTTTGCACAATTGCTTCTTCATTCCCGAAATATGAAATCATTCCAAGGGGACTCCAGCCTATGCTGTATTTTCCATGTTTCACTTCAATAAAATATTACAAATACGTTACCATGTAGCTGGGATTTTTTTCTGCAATAATCATAACAAACCAATGTTTTCATAATGTCGCCACAAACCACAGCTATTACCTCATACAAGAGCACAACATTTTGGCAATGAAGTGCAAATAGTAGGAACTTCACCATCATCTTCCAAAATAGTTCTTTGAACCCATTTCCCCAAAAACGGTAGCAACAAAAGCCATGCCACTTCATTCTTTCCCTCCACCCCCTTGCTGAATGAGAAGAAAGCACTGGAACAAGCATTACCCTCTCCTACCCCCGTGTTCTGGATCACAGTCATCCACAGCTAAATCACTCTGAAGTCAACAGGAAACTTTCCAAAACCTGGAGAAATTACATACGTCATTTAACCTGAACAATCCAGAATAAGGCTTAAGAAAAGCAGACTGTTTAATATCTGCCTGTCCCACATGTCCAAAGCAAGTCATGGTGAGGGCTGGGGCAACACCTAAATAATACCAAAAACATAAGTAGTACCCTATTTAATGTGAATATGACATTGACAATTACAGCAGAAAAAAATGAAGATGAGGTGAAAAGTCTTTTGTTAGTGGCTTGGTGTTGTACCAAGTCCAAAACCCAGAGAACTTCAAAGGAGTCAAAGTCACTCAAAGCCTAACAGGGCTGCCCTTTATTTGTGTGCTCAATCTACCATACTTCTTTCCAGACTTTACTCAAAATGGTTTCAAGCAACTTACTGTTAATAAGGATTAAACCTACTTAACTGAAGTATTTCCAGAGATCACATCACTATCAGGCCTGATTAATGGGTCTTGAAGTCTACAGCAGGGAGGGTGTGTTCCTCATATATTCTAAATATGACTAGATATTTGCATTCTGTATCCTTTCTCAGTGAGAACCAGCGCATGCAAAATAAATTCCACAATCCCACATCTTGGATACAAAGGGCATCACACATATCCTGCGACTTAAGCTATTCTCCTGAAATTATCTTAGTCTCACACAATCACACTTCAAACACCCCATATGTCCAGTTTGGTTATTCCTCCTTTGAAAAGCTAATAAATGTAATACTTAGATGCCACTGCATTTCGTCTAAAAACAATTATCCGCAGTACTTTGTGCCAGGGAAACCATCAATAGGAATCATTAACAACACTTCCACTTTATTTTCTTCCCGTCTAATGGGCCCAATCCAACACCCAAGTTAAGTCAATGAGAGTCTTACAATTGTTTTCAGTGGGAGCTGGACAGAGTCTTACGATCGTACATGAATGTGGGGCTTGTGCAAGGAGGCCGAGTGACAAGCACAGCCTCTGTTTATTCACACAACGACACTGCAAAGAGAGAGGAAGAACAAACTTCCCGTGATGTTCCCACTACCCAGGGCTGCTGAAGAGCCAGTAATAAAAGCTTTGGAGGTGGGGGCAAACACTGCTCTCCGGACTTATTCAGTGTTTGTCCTCTTTTCTAAGGCTACCCATAAGAGCATCCAACTGCTGAAAATCGGACAGGCACTTGGTGTTTGGTGAGATGAAACTTTTACCTATTACTCTCTGAAAGTGATTTTAAAAATTAAAAAACACACTACAAGACTCACCCTTACACGTATACTCTCCTATTCAACAGGGCTATTTTCACCTCAAAGACAAACCAAGTCATCTGCACAATATTCACAATTACAATATACATGTATTGCTTCATTGAACTCTACCTGATAAACGGGTCAAATAACTTATTTCTGGCACTCACTTGGATGTTTCATATAGATAAAAATAAGGAGAGAGGGAAAAAAGCTCCAATTTTCCCCCAAAACACCCCTGGAAAGTGGTATGTTTCCAAACAGATGAGATGCATGAGCCAAACTATTAAAAACACTTAATGGCTCCAAAATTCTAAAAGGACACACAAGTATTTTGCACTCGCTGGCTCACAAGCAATTCTTTCACAAACAATTTTTTACTTCTTTATGAAAATCTTGTACTCTTCCTACACATGTGTTCATCTTTTTCTCCCGCTTTCCATGTTAAATGTAACATCAGAATCTTCGAAAATACAGATGTTACGTAGCCTTTGAAATGTAGGAACTAACTTTGTTCTGGAGACTTTCAAATCTCTATCTATCTAGGGCTTCCTGGAAGGCACAAGCAGCATGCAATACTTCAAGAGATTTCCGAAGTCCTGCACTGACACGTGCCTGACCTTGCTGTCCCTCACAAGCTGGAACCAGACAGTCAAAGAAACCAGCAGGCTGGTATTCCACAGCTATTTGGTACCTGCATATTGCGAACCTCATTTTACTTTGCATTACGCAACAACAGGCCACAAAGAGAGTCAAAGTCCAACCGCTGAACCTGGTCGTTCATACCCAGCTTTAATGCAAATGCAATTGTAACCTGATGGTAACACTGAACTGGCTGACAATCACAGATCTACCAAGTGCATCCTCCTCTAAAAACCATCCTCTCTCTATCTCAGGCTTTTCATAAGTCAGATGTCTTAACTTTATGGGAAGGGCAGTTTCTTTAAAACCAACACAAAGAGGTCAGAAGGAAATACAACTATAATTTTAGTAGAGGAAAGAAAAGAAAAAGAGAAGGAAAAAAATACAGGCGAAGGCAATCTATTTGTTTAGCTCTTATTTACAGCATGAGGGAACTTAGCCTTTACAGTGTAAATCAAATTAAACAGTTTGGGGACCTGGCTTGAAAGCTGCCATTTTAACGAAAAGGGGGACAATTGGTAGGTTGTTTAAAACTGTAGCTGCATTGTCACACCCTCTCTGCCTCCTCCTTCTCCCAACCCTCCCTCCCACACCACCAACTGCCATCTCAAATTTACCTCGCCATGCACTCACTACGGAACTCCCTTCCAACCACAGTGGATTGGAGGAATCTACAGAAAATAAACTGACAATAAATACGGCTATATTAGCTGAAGGAAGGAGGGGAAGCAAAGAAAATGACCAAATTGTTGACACTGGTCAAGGAGACTTTCCCTTCTAAAATTTCCAAGAACACGAGGGCTCAACAGCAAAGGTCTCATTATGAAGCCACACGTTTTTTACAGAATTCCTTCTCGCCCATCCCTGAATACAGGAGCTTATTCTTGTACAATCATTAATGCTCAATAGCAGATAGACTATTTCCCACTCCTGAAGAAACCCATTTTATGGCACACAACATGAAGAACTGCTTCATTAATGAGATGGTTAAGTAACTCCAGTAGAGTTGCTATGGGAAGGCATGGTGACACAGTGACAGAACTGGCTTTCTTTACATCGGGATCATCATTTAAAAGGCCTCAGAATTTCCTTAAGACTAACAGGTTTATTGCTTTAATCCCTACCTGTGAGAGTAAGAGGGCTCCTCACAAAAATGTGGAAAGCAAGCCTGACTGCCTGTGGGGGGAAGGTGAAAGGAAAAAAGCTAAGGAAGAGACAGGATGGGAATAAAACAGAGGGTTGCAAGTTCATTCACTGGCTAGGGATATAACATTAATACTGTTAAGGCTTATTTCACATACAATTTTTAAAAGAGTCGGATTTTTGCTGTCCATACTCCGTGATTCAACTAAAACTATGCAGAAGCTTTTAAGTTTCCAATATTATCATAATTTTATCCACAGAAATCCAACTTTATCTGTCTTTCAGCATCTCAGTTCTTTTCCACAAAAAGCTGGACTCAGGCTAACAAAACGTAACAGTTAAAAGCATCACTTTCTCAAGGCCATAACACAGAGAAAAGGAAATTTTTATAAAATGAGAACGTAAATACCAATCAGTCCTTTTATTCACCCTCCTGACACCTCTGAAGCAAACAATCCAGCCCTACTTATAAATCAAAAGTACATTTGTGGAGGAAAGCATCCACCAGCATTATGATCTGACATAAGCAGCTCCCTAGACACAGCAGTAAGGAACCTTTAGCCCTGTCCAAAGGTGTTAACAATGCAGTGCTAATGTGACACGGCACTAAATGGATGGCCAAACACAGAGGCTTTGTTACACACAGGAGGTTGCATTTTAACCATCTTTTTCCAAACATGCACCTAAGGAAAAATGCTATCAAGTCCTTTCAAAGAAGAAGAGGAAAGAGGAAACTATTTTGTCCTGCATATTTTAAGGATAAATCTAGCAAAGGCAAAGAAATAATACCTTAATTGCTAACAAAGAGTTAGAAAGCTCCACAGATTTTTGACTTTTTGTATGGTGCATTTACCTCTGCTTAAGGATAACACATGAACTAGTCAGAGGACCAAATTACTACATATACGAATCTCCCAACCTTCCAATTTTTTTTTTAATATATGTATTTAATGAATTGACTTTTACCAAAAATTTTTTGTCAGTTGCATTCATTCTATACCTTTAAGCAGTTGAATTGGGTCAAAATGATTGTATTATATGCCTGTAAATTATGCTATCAACCTTTACTTTTCACCACTGAACCACTAAAGTAAATCTGTGGTCCTGATTTAAAGCTGTAAATTCAGATCAAATGGGAAAGTGTTAAATTCAGAAGGGCTTTTGGTCCATTAACTTCCATGCTGATTTGACACGCTCTGCAGTGCTTGGGCAACAGACTCTGCTATACAACGTATTCCTAAGCAAACAGTGCTTTGTGTCATAAACCATCTGGGGTGTCAGTTCCAAGGGCCACTCATCTAAAATCCTCTGATACACTTGGAAATGCTGAGGTGAAGAACAGAAACTTTTCTTCACTACAAAATCCCTTTTGCAAGGGTAAGGGAGATGTCGCCGTCGGAGGAATGACGGAAGGCACAAAATTTTGGCTAAGGGAGTTGTTTTCGTTATTCCACTGAAGAAAACCATTGGCTACACAAGCTTTCTAAAACACCAGGATTTTTCTAAGGTACCAATAAAAGTGATACCATTCATAATCTGGACAGTGCTCCCTTTCATATCAGAGCCTATAGTTGCAAAGCTAAGTGCCAAGCAGATGGTTGAAATCTGTTTTGTATAAAAAGTGTGTGCGCACACGCGGTTTTTTTAGATGGAGTTCTTTGTATTCATATTCAGGCCTAGGTTCTAGCCATCAAAACACTGGCACCGAAGCAATCATTAGCTGCATTTTTGACAACTGGCAACTAAGGTATTCACAGTTCTCCACAAAATGTTCAGCTAATACCTCCCAGATGTATAATTAAGGCAAAAGATCATCATCTTAAATTGGTATCACTGCTTTGGATGGCCTTTCAATAGACTGCACATGTATGTAAAAAGCTATTTTATTTACCTTCTTTTTTAAATAACGCTCTAATTTCTATTACACTCTAAGTTTTTATAGCTGCTTTTAAAAGTACAGGCCTCCACGTCAGACTCTACCCAAATACAACAGCAGAAACTCCACTCTCCTTGTTTTCATCTTTTTAAGGAACATCAAGCAGGAAAATCTATGGATCATTTTAATAGTAAGACTTTTCCTTTCTTATCTGATAACTGTTTAGCTGCTCTAAAATGAAAATGTAAGATAAGCTAGGCCACTCTGGAAGAATCAGTTCCAGACAAGGGCAATGAGCTCTCTAAAGATCAGCTGATGAATCTGCTGCTGTTACAGCGGACAATCCATGGCAAGTCACCTCAGTTGCAGGTACCTTGGTCAACTCATTTGTAAGCAGGTTGTTTATTACCACAAACAGCAAAACCAGAAATGCTTACCAGCATGGGTCTCTGCTGTCTGCCTGGGGTTCTCATGGAATCTGTGAATGGGTGACAATAATTTGCCTGGTGATAAATTAACAGAGGTCACACTTTTGACAACTGAGGTTATCAAACAAATGTATACTTGGAAGAAGGCGTTTTTGTGCAGAGGTCTCGCTATAGACCTTAGTGGCCTCAACTGGGAATTACTACCTTAGGAAACACACAGTTTCAAAACAAAGATTGATTTTGCGTACAGTGCCAAGTCCACCAAAGCCCAGATGTTAGCTCTGACATAACTCAGGTACATTTTCATCATCACCATTCTGATCGTTCTAATCTGCCAAGTACACATGTTGTTGAGGAGAAGCAGATAGTTAACCTGTCTTTAAAGCACACCCAAGGCAGAACTTCCAAAATCTACAGATTTGAAGCCTGCAGAAATCCCTCCTGACGCTTTAGAAATTCTGGTGGCATTGCAACTTCCATCTGATGGAAAGTCAGGCTTCTGCTCAGTGATCTCCCCGTGAGTCACCATTTCATGCCATCGTGGTTTACTGGGGTGAAGGTGGTCTGCCTTTTTCATAGAGTTGAGCAGAACATTAATTAATTAGGCCTACATTTTTAGGACCTGACACTGAACTCCAGTGCTACTGAGTCCAAACACTCAGAATGAATGGACACTTTTTTAAAGGATTCCTTGACTGGCCCTATCACAAAACAGGTCTTTGCGAACACACGGCTGAGTAACTAGTACTGAAACACTATGGAACTGGCCTGATCATAATCCATTATCTCGAAAGTAGCATCCCTCGTGAAGAACTTATCAAAGAGAATAACTCAATAGATCAGTCATGATATTCCTAGGCTACAGAGACCAAATCCACCCGGGACTCCTTCAGTTTATACAAATTTTCTCAACAGTGTGTAGTAAGCAATGCAACACACAGACCAGATCTAAAGTTATCTACAGACCCCAGTGTTTCAGCTCTACTCTCAGTTGGAAATGAGAAAAAAACAACCAGTAAAACAGATTAGAAGAACTTTTAAGACGAACAGGAAAGTAATTCCTCCCTTTTAATAAGGCTGTATCCTTTCCTTCATTTTGGATCTCCGTCGCACATTTAAAAAACAGATGTCAAACGTGCGGGTAAGAATCACAATGCATTTTGTGTTCTGCAGCGTGGTTTTTGCTTTTAGGCTCGTTGGTTTGCTGACTGTGGCTGCCTACATTGCTGCTTGCAGTGGAGTCTGTTCCTCACATTAATACTCTCCATGTGAAGAATTTTTTCCTGGACTCCCCTCGTGCCTGGTCCTTAGGTTATAAAACATGTGACAGCTCTCGTACACACAGCTGAAGATGTTAACTGTTCTCCAGGATGAAAGTTAGGGTAGCACACACTGTCTCGCAATTTACTGCTTAAACACGGTGGTTGCTGCTTCCTAACTCCAGTTATCCACACTTGCCTCCAGGTGGGGAGTTCAGAAGCATGCTCAGGTAACTGGAGGGGCTACAGACAGTACTCCCTCCCAGCTCTCAATGATATGACTGCGGCTGTAAACATTTCTTTACTTTATTTTATTAATTATACTCCATGGTCCCTATTTTACATATTTAAGTGATTTGAATACTATAGTTCATCTTGCCAGAATTAGACGTTTAGAAATTATAATTGGACAGAGGGAAGTCTGTAATTTGCAGTTCTTAGGATCTCAAGGATCTCAAGGAAAAGGAGGGTGTCTTGAGGTTAAAAAACAGAACCACCAGTCAGTATCTCTACTTTTTCTATCCACATACACAAAAGATTTTGTGACACCGTTCCTCAGTTTTCTTATCTATAGGTTGAGGCTAATCTTGCTTCTCAATCTAAAGAGCACAGAAATCTTCATGATTTGTATATCAATGCTTTCCAAACGCTCTGAATTCCTAATCAAAAGACTTTATGGGAAGTATGAATCTATTATTAATAATATCAGTACTTCTAACAGTAAAGCAACTTCTACATACATGCATGAAGAAAAAAATACAGAGAGAATACACATGCACATATATTGCTCAATTTATAAATTGTTAAGCATGGCTTCAGGACTGAAATCTCATTCATGAACCACGCTAGGGATCTCTTACCTACTCTCCATTTCTGAATTTTCCCCATACAAAGACACATTGATATTACTCTAAGCTCTAAGCACAAAGGCTGCTCTGTGGAATGGAAAGAAACCTTCTTTTTTTGTGTTTGTACAGTGAAAAGCATAATGGGGTCCTGATTCAGGATGCTTGCACTCTACAAAAACACACTAAATCAATGACACTAATACACATGCAGATTATCTATAAAAGAGATGCACTGCATACTTGAGAGTGCCACAGTACTTTTCCCATACTTTGCTTGGTGTTTCATGCAAACGCCACAGCCTAATTCAGGTTCCTGAATCACACAATAATTTCAGAGTTTAGGCAAGAACAGCAAAAGTGAGCAGAACTTATAAAACATAAGCAAAGGATGAGAACCTTCCACTGAGAAATTTTGCCAAATTCTAATAATCTCAGTTGCAAGACCCGAATCAACTTGATGCTTATATGGTTTCAACAAATGAGAATTGGTAGCCTTCTTTACAACACATCATAAATATCCACTTAAGTGTCCAAAACCCATGAGCAAAACGCAAATCAAAAGCTGAACCTAAGCGAGAGATGTCTTTTCTATGTCTCTGTGATTCTCAAATTCAAAAGCCTGGATATTTTTAACAGAGTGGAAAAAAAGAACTATTTGGTTTTACTCAGCAACTGCAGAAGGAAACTGTATCAAAAGAATAATGTTGCATGTTCTGTTTTCATTTGATTTCATTTAGCCTTTCAGTTCTATTTCAGTTATGTTTCATTTAGCCTATTTTTTTTTTTTAAACAATCATCATGTTTTGGTGATTCACATTTCACACCAGCACAGGAACAAGTCATGTAAATACAACACAACAAAATGACCCAGTTTGTTAATAGACATGCCAAACGGGTAAGAACATCCTTCCCTCCGCCCTTACCAACCATCACCTTCCCACACATCTCATTTCTATCCAAAAAAGCCTCTGCCCCAGTGAGGCCATTGCATTGAAATTTAGGGATAAAACCCTATGAATAGAAATTTGACTAAACCTTAGGAGCAAATGTTTTCAGTCTTGTTTTACAAAGGGAATGTAATTGGGACGCTATGGGAATCTATCTGAAAACAGAAGACTTCTCCACAATCAAATACAGCATGGACAGAACTACAGTTCCCTCCCAGCACAAAGCTCTGCTGAAGTGCCTTCAACCCTAACTCAGGCAGGCCACCCCTTAGGGTGAGAGGACACCACAGGCTTCATGCCCTTCAATGAGCATTCTCTCTCTTAAAACAAGGAATATCTCCAAATTGTAAGAATCTTGTGCAGAGATGTACTTTGGTCTTTCAGACTCTGAAAGAGAGAGAATTTTAGCTCCAGCACACCGTACTAAAGTACAGTCTCTTCAGGATTCAAAAGTAACTGAGGGTATTGCAACTTAACACAACCCAGTTAATGGACACACCAAACCACAGGGAACAAACCCGAATGCATCTGTGCATAGGAGTATGTACACACACCCTTGAGATTTTGTTAGGCTCGCTGTTTTAAATGGCAAAAAACAGTTTGGTGGAATCTTTTCATGTATCTATGGTAAAAAAGGAATAACAATATTAATAATTGTTCCAAACCACTAAAATTTTCCTTACTTTTGGTCTTCTGCTACATATTGAGTTGGCAATGGCAAATAACTCCAGCTCACTGTCAGATACATTATCTTTGCCTATGATCATCCTGTGAGATGTATCAATGAAACTTGGGGCATTTTTTTCATTCACACGTCCTTAAACCAATAAAGTCCAGCACCAAAGAGACCAAAAGGAACTAGATTCCTAGGTCTTTTCTCTCTAGAACTACAAAGGTCCATGAAGAACATGCAGACAATGTTCTTAAATGTACAAAAATAGTACATACTTTCCTCCCGAGTTCCTCACCACTAAAAAGAATTCTGATTATTCACAAAAGAAAATTAAATTTCTATTAACTGTGCTTATATTTTTGCCCCCCAAAATAACAGAATTATATTAAGAATAGTAAGACAGAAATGAGACTATAATACAACCACAAAGAAAAATGAGCACTAAGGAAACATTTTATGGTATGTTTTGGTCAAACAGCACTCAGACGTCCACATCCTAGGAAAAAAACCCCTAACAACAAAATTGGGACAGTCCATATGAACTTGAAAAAACACAAAACCAGAAGTACTTGGCAAAACAAAATAAAATTATTATAGATTTCAAAGAGCAGATGCCGATATGAATTTCAATACTTGGTCTCTAAAAAAAAAATATATATATATAAAAAGGAAATCTGGAATATTAAACATAAATTTTAAAAATAGCAAAATATAAATACAATTTGAGAATATGTTACCTGATTAACCCCACAGTATTTTTAAGGGAAGCAAGGTCAAAGCCATTTCAAACTTTCAAAGCGAGCCCCAAGCTTTTTCTCATTTTCACTTCAACTTTCCAAGTTCCAAAAGTCAAAAGCAATACCATCATGCTGGAATTATTTTTTTTTTCTTTAAATAAGGTGATAAAAGGACAAGTTGAAGAGAAGTGCCATCCCAGATCAAAACCAGGGAGTCAGAAAATGTTAGCCAATTTCTTTCAAAACAAACGAAGAAATAACAGCTCCCCCAATACCATGGCAGCACCTGAACTTCATATTAACGTCTGATAATTCTAGCAGTTGGAATTCAACATGTCTTTCTCTTTTCCTTTCTCTGTTAAAAAAAAAAGAAAAAACCAGAAATTTCGCACCTATCCTAAAAAAAAGACAGACAGCTTCTCTGAATTACCACCGCACACCTCACAATTTCCATTCACTCACATTCTTTTCAAGTACCATGGCCCCTGCAAGCAGCGCTCACCAAAATTCCTCCAAAACCCCGTCTAGATCTGCTCGCTCCCAATGACTACCGCGTGCAGAACTTCACGCTGTCACAAGGACATGTGGGCTCAGGAACAACTTTTAGAGACTCCTGGCTTCTCAGGCTGGCATAGGCTGGGCTCGACGCGGAGGTGACAAGCAGCGTCTCTCGAGCGGAGGTTGCGGCGCGTTGGGCTCCCCACTGTGGCCCTGGCGCCCGCCGGCCTCAGGCAGAGCCCAGCCCCGGCCCCAAGTGAGGCACAAGCCACTTGGACCAAGCCAGCCCCTGGTAGGGTGCGGGAGAGGTGGGGCAGGCGGTCGCCCGGCATCATAACCCTCGTCAAAGGCGTGGGTGAAAACTTTATGGCGGCTGCCGGCGGCAGGGTTTTGCCAGGGAGTCTGCGGGAGGAGACGTGGAAGGTACGAGCACCGTAAATAAGTCCCCATCAGGTGCAGAGTGTGTGACTGCTCACCCTCGCCCGCTGCTCAGGGCCTGCCGAAAAGCTCCAGAGGAAACCACAACCCGTCTCAAGAGTTCGAGAAGTAAGTTCTGGTTTCGGTAATTCAGTGATGTGACGAGGGTTTGCTTAACGTGCAGTTTTGTGGGTTTGAATATACATGTGTGCAACATAATTTTACCTTTTGTAGGGAGCACAGGAGACTTCACGCACTTTCCAGGTTTGATAACAATCCATAGGTACTTTAAAAGGGAAAAACTCTTTGCTTCTAGGGATGCTACTTGTTAAACAACGAACTCCTTGTCATCAGCACAGACGTACTACTGCTACTGATTAATTGTTGTGGGGGCTTCTTTGCTCTTGACTACAGTAGCAGAATTCAGAGGCATTGAATATCTCCAGCGTGTACAGGTACAACATGACAACATGGTTTTCTCCCCTTCACTTACGAGTTAATTATGCTAACTAGGCCTGAGTGAGAAATTAATAAAATACAGTAAAACAGAAAGTCAAGAGGATGGCACACTGACTTCTGCAACAGTTGTGAAGGCAGAGTCTCTTGACAGGCAAACATGAACATATCCTGGTCTTTAAGTGTAGTGTGAAAAGTATGCAAAGAAACTATAAATCTTCCTTGGGAGGAGATACTCTTTTTCCTGTATAAATACTGTTAAAAGTGTATTTTATACAGCCACAGATACACCACATTACACAGACACATAAGCCTATCCTACCAGGGAACTTCATGTTTAAGTAACTCAACTATATGCCTCCTAAATGATAAAGCCATAAATGCTCGTTAAAAGCCCCCTGAGAAGTAGTAAATATTTTGTAAACTAGCTACATATTTAAGATCTCTGGACAGCAAGAGAAGGAAAAACAATTCCTCTCCTATCTAAAGGTACCAATCAAACACACTGTGCACATAAACACCGCAAGATGCTTTGTGGGAGACTGTGTGTATGTGTTTGTGTGTGTTTTAATTAACTCCTTGAATGCATATGATGAGCCAGCCACCCAGAATTAGTAATGCCAAACTCCCAATTTGATTCAAATGCAATGAATACAACAGTCGAATTGTGCGGGCTGGTGTGTCACTCATCAGCTCTCTCATTTGGGCTTTTGCCTTCCAAGTCTAGTTCACAATTTCAGCAACTGGTAAATTATTGAGATGTTCATTAAAATCCATAATCTGTAACAGTCAACTTCTTCCTCGCTAAGCACAAGCACAACAAATTAAATTAGTGCATGCAGGACAATAACGAGAAGTCTGCAAATGCATTAAGTCCTTCAGCCTTATCTCAGAAAAAAAAATTGTGTTAATTTTCATCACTGTGAAAAAACAGTATCTGAAACTTTTAACTGGCACTCTATTTAATATTCTTCAAATCTCAGATCCCTAGAACTACAGACTTAAGCAATAAAGTCCTTTTCTTAAAACATCTCAATGGAAGTTAAAAGCTATTCAGCCCGATAATAAAGAAATCTTATTGTTTGCTTTTAAATGAAGAAATAATCATTCTTACTTCTACAGGTAGGTTTTAGGAGAGTGGGACATCATTCTGAGCAAGCTGGTTAATAGAAAGGTATTATTCTCTCTCCAAAATTCTCTGCAAATGCAGCAGAAGAAAGCTTTTAGGGTAACTTTAGCTAAGAAAAGCACTTAAGAATACGCAAAGTTTCCTTTTAGGAAAATGATTTCTCCATTTGACAGTGTTGGTACAACCCCAAAATAAATTCAGTGGGAGTCTGAAATGACTCGTGCAGTGCAGCAGTGAAGCAGCTAAGTATATTTTTTTCCTCCTAGCAGAGAGTTGCTTTACATCCCTGAGCCTTTCCTTTCCACAAGCTATTCACTAGCACAGAGAAGGTTTCGAGAGCACAGAACTGGTGACTGTAAACGCTGAACTTGCTATACTGACCCCATCCCCACTGCTCCCATCCACGCCTTTTGTCTTTTCTAGCTCTTCCTTTTTTCCTACGGAGGCAGCAATCCATCCTTCCTTCTACAAGCACTGCATACCCCTGTACCTTGAACTGGCATGTTAAAATAAAAATTAAAATTAAACCCAAAGAATATAATGAGAAAGAAAAGGGTGTCACTCTGTCCGGATGCCTAGCGTAGCCTCTCTTTCAGTCTACAGAGAAATGTAAATATGCAGTAATTAATTTGGGTTTAAGAACATTCCGTACACTAGGGACATTGTTAAGCAGTCACTTTATCTATTTTTCATTAATCAGATTTTATTAAGACATTAAAACTTTATGTTGGGCATTTCTGAGTTTTTATCATTCTGTAAATCTCCTAGCTGTCCGCAATGGTTCTGGCTGCGTTGTCTCTACCTTTTCCTCAATGAAGTAAACTTTATTTCTATTGTGGCCATACTTGTTATATTTAATGACCCAACTTAAAAAAAAAAAAAAAAAAAAGGGAGAAAAATCAAACAACAAAAGAGTTATTCTGAGACCTTTAGAGCCAATTCAGAGTGCCACAGGTACGTCACAGTGTACATCTCTGAAGTTACCCTTTCCCTGTGTAACACACGGAGCAGATTCCAGTTGTAATTTCTTCCTACAACGTTTCTGCAAACATCATCCCCCTCAGCGTACACATTCTGATGCTCCTTTCAATCAAGCAGCTGAACCGCCACAAACAGAAAGAAAGACGTGCAAGGAACTTCTCAGGAAAGGACAAAAACTCTCACATTTTTGGCACGGTAATTAATTATACATGTTAATTCACAAAACCTACTACAATTTACCAGTGATGCTGAATGAATTAATGAATGCTTACTCATCTGACACTGAGGATCATTTTCAAGTGTATCATAAATGTCCCCCAATAACGGCCACAAGACACACAAGAGAAGTCCCCTTGATTCAGCTGCCTTCAGCTGGGGTGACTGAAAGTTTCTGAACTGTTTGCAGTTTACTGGGATACACTGGAACATCACGGGAAAGACAACCGGCAAAGAAGAACAACCTCCTGAGATACACACAGGCGCCCTGAGATCTGAACTGCAAACAACTTTGCCTGACAAATCTGTATCTCCTTGTACTCTGCTATTCAGGTTTAAAAAAGGAATAGCGGGAGATGGATAGTAATAATAAAACCGAAGTGGGTCATGCAGATACAACAAGCTGGACCCCAAGCAACCGCAGATATGCGCTCCAAGAACTGTGCGTACTGAGAATCTGAGAAAAGAACCTGCCACAGTCGTCTAAAAAACAATCATCTGTGCATCGTGCATATACACACTCGTGAACTCTGCAAGCACGCTTGTGTGTGAGGGTCTGTGCATCTCTGCGTGAGATAAAGTGTGTCCTCGTGGCTTTTTTCTGACAAACACACATGTACTACACGGACAGTGTCTTCTCTGTGTATGTGTGTGTAACTGTAGTCAAACACACACAATGTAAACAAATGGTAATGATTAACAAAGATAATGGCTTGTATTCCCAATTTCAACTGCAGAGGGAAAATTATTTAAAAAAAAATTTTTTTAAAAAATTGCATGTCCCGAGGTTCATTTTTATTGCTTCCCCTTTCTACTGCTTGCTATTATCTGCATAGCAAAAGGAGAGCAGCGTATTGATTATTTAACTAGAATGTTTACAAGAGCAAAGCTGGGATCTCTGAAAATGAAACGTATGCCTAGAGGGGGAAAAAAAGAGAGTAGGGAAGCTCATTCTATTTCTAAGGAAGATGTTTTGTCCCAACTGATTTGTTTATATATAAAATTCATATAAATATTCATATATTTATTATGCAGAGAGCTTAAAAAAAGTCCACTAACAGGAAAATGAAAGGACTTCATTCTGCTTCACCGAGTTTACAAGTATTGTGTTCATCACAAAGTTCAAAGAATAATCCAAATCACTTGCTTACAAATTTCTATGTATAATCCTAGTGAAGCATATGAAATACTTCAATCTATCGACTGTATGAACAAGACAATAACATCACCATCATCATGTTAGATCAAATCTGACATCACAAACAGTAACAGTTTCCTCAGGTAGTTGAACTAAGTTAACACAGTGGACACAAACAAAACCAATTTTGTTCTATTATTGTAATGATAACAAACCAAAGAAAAACACTTGAGTATTCCAAGTAAGTCTGGAAAATTAACTGTATTAAAGATGACCTTGGAGTAGAGCGACCAAGACAATTCCACTTTCTAGTAAGGAAGCGTCCTAGTTGCAGAACAAGGATTGAAAGTGTTAAAACAGTTCTTTTCTGCGTTTCCCAATTTCAATTTTCTCTGATCTTTTAATTCAAGCGTTCTTTCCTGTCCTTTCTCTGCACGCGTGTTCCTCAGCCCACTTAAAATGTTTTTATCTTGCCTTCTTTTCTATGCCTTTACTATCAAATTCAGTAGGTTTGAACGATGAACAGCTTGACTTAGCATATTTTTAACCAGCTGGTCTAGCACCTAGCTTGTATTGCATAGTCAGATACAACCAAATGTTTATACAGGAGGTAGCTTTCACAAAGATGAGAAAAACCTCAGTAACGCACATCCTGGCGTTCTTTTATTTACCGCTTAGAAATGAAAGTTTGGATTGTTTACCTCAGTCGCACAAGGGGCTATTAATAACCCTTAAAAAAGAAGCCGGAGGGAAGGGATGCGGGACCATCAATGGACGTGTGTACAAGCGCCTGAGAGAACGCTTCAAAACCTCTCAGGAGTGCCAGATTATATGAAATAAGGACTAAACTCTAGGAGGTCACAAGCCGTCGCCAGTGACAGCAAAAACTTAATTCCAGGCAGGGAAGGCTCCTGCTTCGGGCAGGGGCAGACGGGCACATCTACGTCATACCCAAGCCCCGCTCGTCATACCCAGACCCCGCTCTTGACACTCAGCGAGAGAGGCGACGACCAAAACTTGGAGGCAAGAGTTTCACTTCTTCCTTTTTCTTTTTTTCCCCCCTCTCTGCTCAGGCAGAAAGATGTTCTCCTGACGGAGGGCCGGGATGTTAACTTGCCTAAAAATAATCGCTCCTGCTAGATCAACAAAAGGTCATGTGCTCGGCGGAGCGCCTTCCCAAGTTTGACGGGAGCCCTGAGGTTGGAAGTTGAACCCCCCGCCTCGCCGCCACCGGGCATCCTCTCATCGCTTCCCGGGGAGTCTCCGGCCAGGAGCGGGAAGGCGCTGCCCAGGAAGGTGCCTCGGCGGGCCAGTCGGGGCAGGGGAGGGTGGGCAGGAGGAGGGCACGGCAGTGTCCGCGGTCGCGGAACAAAGCTGCGCGCCGCGGGCGCACCGCCGGGGCGGCGGGGCCGGGAGCGCGGCGGCGCCCGCCCGTGTCCCCCCGTCACTGACACGCCGCTGGAATAGCCAAGGTACCGCGAGGGGGGACGAAGGGAGGGGGGGACACGGACGGACCGGGGGGGGGGGAGCATCTCCCCGGCCTCCTGCCGCCGAGCGCCGGAGTTGCGCGCCCGTCCCCGTGTCCGAGTCCCCGCTGCCCATCCGCGCACACACGCGCGCGAACACGCGTGCTCGGGGAAATTAAAAAAAAATATATAAAAATAAAAATAATGCAAGAACAAACCACGAAACAGAACAAAAAAAAAATTAAAAATAAAAGGGGAACAGACCTCCCCCCCCCAACACATACACACCCCCCACCCCAACAACTCGACTCACCTTTCAAACTCCTGAGGTAAATCAGGGTCAGTTAGCATGCTGGAAAAGCACAATTTCCCTTTGTCACAGCAGCCACCTATGGTCGCCTCCAACTGAACCTGTCAAGTGAGTCCAAACCTTCTAAACCGATTGATTTTCTCTCTCGCTCGCTCTCTCCCTCCCTCCCCTCCCTCCCTCCCTCCCTCCCTCCCTCCCGGCTCGCTCGCTCTGAGCGAGGACTCCTTGACCAGTCTCTTAAAGGGGCAGCGCGCTCGCAGCAGGATGATCGCGCAGCTCCCCCCGCCGCGCTGGGCGACCTCCGGGGGCCTGTCCTTTCCTTTTAATTCTGCTCGCCCGCCGCCGCCAAACGGGAAAAGTCAACTCCTTCAATGTCCTAAAAAAACGTGGAGCGGTGGAGGGGGATAAATTGGAGGGGGGGGGGGGGGGGGGGGGGGGGGGGGGGGGGGGGGGGGGGAAGGAGGGAGGGGAAGAAAAAAAAAGACAGCCCTACAATCTACCTAAACCGGCAAACCAGGAGCAAATCCCCTGCGCTGAGGAAGATCAGTGGAGAAAGAAGATAAAACAAGAGCAGACTGATTAAATTGAAACAGTTATCAACTCTCGGAGTTGAAATAGGGGAGAAGAGATTAGACATAAAAATGCTACCAAAGGCATTTGTGCTCCGAAGAATTTTCATTCCTTTCCCCCCCCTCCCTCCCCGCTCTCTCGCTCTCTCCCTCTTTCTCTCTCTTTGGGGAGGGGAAAAAAAAAAACACACCCCACACAACAATCAGGCATTGTTCTGAGGGAAGAAAAGCAACTTTGACAGATTGAAATATAGCAGAGGCCCCTTCAAGGAAACCTGTAAACAACTTGTCACTCACTCTGTCGGTCTCACTGTTAGCTCTTGCTTTCCACAAAGTGCTGCGAACCGTCCTGGCAACAAACCCAAAGTTTCCTCAGCTCCAAACTCCATCAAACAGTCCCGTTGTGTGCAAGGGAAAAGGTAGCCACATGCCAAAACAGCGGGCGCGCACACGAACGCACACACACGCATGCACAAACAACAACAAAAATAAACTTTCCGTTCGTCTGCTAGGGCTTTTCTCGTTTTCTATTTAAACACACCCCTCCCCTTTCTTTCCCCTACTCTGGGCGAGCAATAGGAGTCCCTCGGCCGTGGCTCTCTCTCATTTCCCCTGCCCAGACAGCCCCTGATAACAAGGTGGACGACGCGCGGTTGCAGAGCCCCTCGGCTGGCTGGCGGAGCGAAGCCTCCGCCGCACTTCCAATTATCTAGATAAAAATCTGGCAGGCGAGGGAGGCAATCAGGTAACGGGCCTCGGACACGCGGGGACGGAGGTGCCGGAGGTGCCGGCAGCCCCTGCATCCCGCCCCGGGGACACCGCATCCCGCCCCGCTCCAGCGGGCAGGGCTGCACCGCCCCAGCCCGCCCCGGCGGGGAGAGGGGGCAGCGGCCGGGAGAACGCCGCGGGGATTAGCCGGGGGCTACTCTGGAAGCGGAGCGCACAATGCCTCAATAGTCTGCGCGGCCCGTGTCCGGCCTGGCACTGAACTCGCAGCAAGGGGAGGGAGGGGAAAGGGAAAAAAAAAAAAAAAAAAAAAAAAAAAGGAAAAAAATTGGTCTCCCTGTTCTTTCGCACACACGTGCACGCACACCCACGTATCTATTCTCCATTCTTTCCAGTTCCCCTGCCCTAATTCCTTTCTCTCCTCTTTTTCCCCCCCCTCTCCTTTAATTTGCAGCTGGACAACATTAAGGGCCTTTAAAAAACACAAGGTTTTGACCCCACAACAGTTTGATTAGGTCCACTGCCCCCTCTCCTCCCCTCTTATCCCTGCCTCACAGTGGCACGGAGACAGCAAGTTTACTTTTTGAAATATCTACACATATTCGCACAGAGTGGCCATAAGATGTTCAACATTTTCATGCCCACTGGCTTAAAGAAAATGCCGAACAGAAAAGCTTATTATTTTTAATATCCGACAGCTACACTGTTTAATTCGCTCCTTTTCCCTCTCAGTGCATATGTTAGAAACCAGCAGGCTCACGCAGGGGCCATTCAGTCCAGTGTTGCCATAAAGGCATCATCAGCTGGAAGCCTGAGATGATTGTTTTAATCACGAGGAGCAAACCCACTCGCAACTTATGCGCATCGTCCCCGAAGAGCATTAGACCATTCGCGGAGCAAAACGCTGCAGCCAAGTTTGCAAAGGCACCGTCGTCGCAGTTCATAAAAGAGGATCTGCAAAGGCTGCCTTCAGCCTGCCTTGCACCACCACAGCGCTCCGAGCCGAGTCGCATACAATCTGTCAACTTCTGGCATGAGGGAGATCTAATGGCTCCTCACTGTGGGGCAGGGTAAACCAACTTCCTTCAGTAGCCCTTAGCAAATAATATTTTCCACAGAGGTCCATTCACAGGAGCCTGACAAACCTAGTTAATATGTCCAAGGATTTTTCACTTATTATTTAGTAGCTAGCCCTTTTAGGACAGCCATGAAGTAGACATTGAAAAGGCAGCAGATGATTAAAAAGAACAATTCCAAATACTTTCTCTTTCATCTGAGGGTCTCAAACCATGTTAAGTCTCACATTACTCCTCTGCAGGTAATAAATATAATTAGGGCCGATTCCAAAACTTTATTTGTATTGAAAAGTATCTCGCTCCACAGGGGCTCCATTCAAATCAGCAAATCTCTGTGTGGAGTAGGAGGCTACTTAGTAGGAGAATTTGGCCTCAAATAAGGAAACTGAGATGCAGGCAGGCTTAGTAGCTTGCCCAAGTTGACACAGTTAGCCAACTCCAGCAAAAGGATGAGAAACAAAGATCCCACGTGCCTCACAGTCTACAACAGTCCTCATGCTGCTGAAACACATATATATTAGTATTTGAGCTGTTTTTTCCCACCGAGACATGATTTTTTTACATCTACTATTTGTTTAAAACATACTTCTTTGCTGTATTCACATTTGTAGGGTCCCTTTTCTTGGTCTTTCATTTTCCCCTTGATGCACCACTGCCCATCCATAAATGCTGTTCCTTCTCTGCCAGTTCTTGCTTTGCTTCCCCTGTTTCCTCACGCTTGGCCTTGGGAGAAGTTAAGACAGTGAAGCTACACAGAAGCCCCAGATGAAGGAAAATTAAGACCATCTTTTATTGGAAAAAAAAAAAACCAAAACACCACAACTCAACAGATTTGGTAGAACAGGAATACCCTTTTTTGACCACATGTTAGCTCCACTCAGCTCTCATATCCTTTTTTCAACTCAGCTCCACTCCACAACTGCCCTGCTTCTACCATGTCCTTCCCTCGTCCATTCACATACATTTACCCCTTCCTATATAGTTTTCCATCTGAGCTTTTCCAGGCTCACATACACCCCCAAGCTGGTATTATGCCTAGGACAATGGCATTCCTGGGTTGTTGGCTCTCAGCTAATATGATTATAAACCAGCATCAATATCAGGAATTACAGGAGAGGACATGGGCTAGACTAGGAAGAAGTAGAAAGAACCATAATAAAAGGGGGGGGGGGGAAGAAAAAAGTTTGGGAGAGAAAATTAGATAACTGAGCAAGAGGGAGAGCTGAGAAGGAGAGAGGAAATGGAAGAAAGGAAGGAAGTAGAGATCATTCCTCTGAAATGCTTCTGACATGAACCCTTCTTTTCCTATACCCTGCTTTACAATTCCTCTTACCCCAAAACATTTTGTGCTCAGGTACCTACACCTTCTTCCCTGTTACATTTTCCCATTTTTCATTTTCTGCAACTACTGAGCTCACTCTCCCAGCTGAGTGGGGGGAAACAGAGTTGGGTCTCAAAAGGAGAATAAAAAGGTACTGTTGCTATTGTTATTAATATTGTATTATTGTATCCTTATACTGTACTTGCTAGATTATTAACAGCCTATTGTATAGACTTTCTGATAAAATAATGTTCTCATAGTAAGTTCAACTACAATTGCAAGAGATAAAAAAAGCAATTTAAATGGTTTGAGGGAATCTCTGAAATGCTTCTAGAAATCATATGAAGTTTTGGACTTACTTTTTAGAAATTACCAGGACATATCACAAAGGCTGCTAACATATTAGAAAGTGGAAAGACTGAGAAATTGGGATAAATACCCACTGAAAAAGAAGAAAATGTATGTAACATACCTCTGTCCAGTTTTTAACACATAAAATTTTATCTTGTTCTGAAACTTTTGAGGAGTAATAAACAACTAAATAAAAATGCCTCTTTTTACTGAGTGGGTCATAGTTATAAAACCCACTTGCAACCTCCAGCATTCACATTCGATTTTCTCAGTTTTCTCTTCCCAAACTGAGAATTCAGATATAAGTTATAATATCTTCCACTGATGAGAAAAATGAAAGCTTCCTCAGCAGTGAATCTGCACTTCTTTTGCTTTCCTTCCTTTTAGGGGTGCCCAAAACAAACAAGTCCTGGTAGAAGAGGGCAATTTGGGTTGAACTAAACAGAAGAGCTCTGATTTTCATTTGGATGAGGGGAAACAACTCAAATCATAAACTCCTATATGAATTTTTGTGCTTAACTGATTTTTTTTTTCGCTATTGTGGTTCTCCAGTTCAAGAGGTGAAGCAAAAAATCAATTATCCACCCAGCTCAAGTTAGAAATACCATAACTCTGGAATATTGCACAGACAGAATTCACAGGTCTTTATACAAGCACACTGGCAGAAGGAAAACCTTAAATGAAAGATTAATTTTTTTTTTCTTTTTTAATCCTCAAATGATAGCACTTCAGCCTAGTGCCTTTGGCAGATACTGCAATACAGTAAGTAAAGGAAGTGTTGGGAAAAATAAAAAAAAAGAGCTTTTCGGGTTTTGTTGTTTCCACTGTAGGTTTTAATAATAGAGGCCTACAAAGTCCAAGGAAATGTAAGATGTTCCACAGAACGATTTACTGGAAAATTCTCACAGAAAATATGCAAAACTCCATAGATCTTAAATGGATTTTCTTTTTTAGGCACACACTCAAAACAACTGCAGCATTAAGAATGAATCTATAAGACTTCTAAGAAAGAGTGTTTTGGAACAGGTTACAGGAGAGCGGAGGGAGAATGGAGTGGGGTTGATGCATTTTACTATGAAGAATATCTTGCAAATAATGAGTGCTTACTTCAGAGCATGGAAATGTTTAGCTACAATGCAGTTTGGATCATATGCTTAGGAACAGATTTTTCCTTTCAGTGTGCATGCCTAGCTGCCATTTCCATTAATGGGAATTAAGTACATGTGTCAAGAGGAGAAGTTAACTCTTAGAAATATAACTAATCTATGCTTTTTTTAAAGAATGTAAATGCCACATCAGGCATGTTCAGTGTTGGCAAAACTGAATGCTGAATATAGTATAGCAAAATCTGAGAAGGAGAAGGCGGTCTGGAGGACTGAAATTTCTGTGCTATTTAGAGTTTTTCAATTTACTGAATTTCTTCAAGGAAAAAGTAAAACCGTCTCATTTGCAAGTGGGAAGCCCTCATTTATCAGCTATTTACTTGCACTTTCAGCAGGGCCTTACCATCTGCAACCCTCCCTGTTAAAAGAGAACTGATGCTACCCTTAAGAAGAAATCTGAACCTTCATCTAAAATCTGAATTCAAATTTCCCTAAATATCACAATAAAGTCCCCAATCATTTTTTTAAAAGGAGGTTGGCACTCTTTTTCCCTGTCCATTCCACATCAGTCAGGGTACAGGAACCTCAACATTAATATAGTTGAAAACTATAATTTAAGTAGGAATTTTTTAGAAATTAAAAATGGCATATGTAAATACATATAAAATTAAATTACATAGCTATTTTAGCGACAAGCAACTTTTATCTGTAAAAATGAGAAAAATCAGTAAGATGGCATATCTCCAATTTTTGGGTCATGCATTGGTCCCTCACCCCTCCACCCCCCTATATTTTGGGTATAGCTTGTTTTATTATTTATCCATACTGTCAGTCAGCTCCTGAGTCTCTTTACTGTTTGTCTTAGTACTCTTGGTCTGCACAGAAGCAGCTCAAAAAAAAAAATTAAATAAAAGCAGGACAGTTTAAAAAAGAAAAAGTCATAAAAATAGAGAGCATATCCATGGATAGGAATTGTGCTCGAAATGATTTAAGGAGCTAACTGGATTTCAAATTTACAGTTTCTCGTTAAGGTTCTCAACATAAAATGTTACTAAAATAGGAACCTGTTGCTCCAAGCCTTTTTTTTTTTTAATGTTCTTTTTTCAGTGCAGTTATCTTGCGCGGAACATACCGTCCCGACTGAAGCCCACAGCCTCACCTTATGCGCAGAATCCCTGCTCTGCCTCCATCCCAGTCGGGATGATTCCTCTCTGAGTGACAGCTCTGTTTACTGTCAGTGCCCATCCGATCTTCAGCCTCCCTGACGACAATGCCAGCAGGGATGTTCCTCTTCAGTGTCATTTCCAATGACCGTTCTGAACATGTAAATGCCTGCCACAATACCCCCCGACGATGAACCCAACTCGTTTCATACAGATAACCAACTCCCATCAAAAGGAAATTACTCCCTTTCTCCCTGGTGCGTGTGTGGAGGAGTGCTTGGTAGAAATCAAGTTTCTTCAGAGCAAGCAACCTGTTTTATAGCAAAACATAAGCTTCTGAGCCTAAGTATCGTAAACCCACGACTTTGATCTATTTGTAGTAGGTAATAATTGTTGAGCATGATTCCCAGTGCACTGAAATTGAGATCTTCCTGCTTAACCCAGTGGGTCTTCCTTCACCACCACATTTTCATCACTTCCACCATAACAATTGTGTTTCTTTTTTTAACTCATCCACCAAACAGGGTTGGAGTCATCATATTTTGTCTCTGTATTTCTACTCTAACTGCTTTTCCCACTACAGTCTGCTCTTACTAACCTGTGCACCGATGCTGAGTTTAAAACAAACAGATTTGCTTCCACTGACTGTCAAGCAACATGCAATTAAAAGTGCAAGGTTGTTTTGGAATAATCCACAGCACCTTGTCCTATGGGGTTTGTGAAGGCATTCCACCCTTCCTCTTGTGGTCATGAGGTTTGCTCTGGTGTTTGCAATCAAAACTCTCCCCACCCACACCTACATCTCCTGTCTGCTTCTCTTACTAGAAATGGTTTTCTTTTGGTGCTGTTACAATCGTTTCTGACACTTTAGGCATAGAACTACAGCCACCCTGAGCTAACCAGATTGAACTCTTTGGAGTTGTACATGACTCAAGCACAGACAGCTCAATTCACAGTTGCCCTCCATTTTATAAACTTTGTTGAATTATAAGAATTTCATCCAAATAATGTTATCATTTGCTATTCACTTTTTTACTAGATGAGCAGTGAAGAATCTTCTATGTGAACCAGTTTACAGTTATGACTGCAATTGCAATTAGACAAAGAAAGGTAACATCCTTACATTCTGTAAACTGCTTATCTATTTTATTCCATTTTTGTCTGTATAATCATAAGGATTCATGTAGCTGTTATCTAGCAAGTTTCAAAAAATATAAACACTGAAATGTTAAATTCAGAACAAATCTGGAAATATATTCCCTTTCTACTGGGCCATACACGGGGTCCCTACATTATGTCTATGATAAGACTAATACAAATCAGTGTTTATTAAATGCACTCTATTGATATTTAAGTTGTTAAATATGTCACTGTGAAGATCAATCTGTAAATTAAGCAGTGATTCTAATGACATTAAATGCAAGGGAAGGAGTTATAAAACACATTGCTATCTTACACCTGAAACAGCAATCAATGAGTATGGTAAAGTTACATTTCATTTATAAACTTACAAAAGCATACGTAAGCCTCAATTTATTTTAACGGTGCTCTGATGCAGTTTTATAAGTGATTTTCCACTTCTGAGTAAAAGCAAAAATCTGAACTCCTACATTCAACACACAGACTTCAATTCAGCCACTATTACAGAGAAATAAATACATAAGTGTGGTATAAAACAGACCAATGGCTTGTTGTTATTGCTCTTTCTATGGAGACTTAACTCTTGCTTCTCATCTCTCATTACATGGGACAGCTAGAGGCTAGAAACACTGCCGTGGTAGCATGCTGAAAGCTCCTGGGAATGCTTCTGTACCTTGTATGGGCAAAAACGGAGAAAATACTGCTACAGTGTTCTGAAGCATAAATATGGGAAAATCGGAATATCTGGGGACACTCTTCAAAAGCCCTAATGCAATCCAGGTACAGGGCTGACTACCTTCTAGTACCAATTAGCTTGTAAGACAGATCTTCAAGAGTTGCCACTGAGGTATATTCAGAATATAAAAGAATCAGAAAGGAAATATATATTACAAAAAAAAATAAAAACACAGAAATAAAAAAAAAGAGCACTGGATTGAGACAAGCATTCATTAAGATAAAAATACAAAGAGGTTTCTCAGGAATGTTTATCAAAGAAGACTTATGTCATAAATTTTTGTCTGCCTGGAGAAGGTCCAGAGCTGAGTGTCTCTTCTCTTGCCATATAACATTGTACTGAGTCCAGACTGCACATTTGGTCACCCGCTTTTCCTTTTAAATAACACTTTCTAATGTGGCTTTTGTTTTGTTTTACAAAGTTTAATTTCTCTTTCTTTTGATGCATTTTCCCTTTATCATTTTTTCAGAGTTGTGTAAAAGTAATTAGTGACACAATGCCAAGGACTGAACCTCACAAGCAACCTAAATATTTTGATTCACTGCGAATGCAGTCCATAATTTACAAAGTGCCTGACCCCCGTCCAATAAATAAAATAAAATAAATGAGACAACTTCTGCATGTTAACAGCCTGAAGCATACTGAGAAAAATATCAAAACGCAGAAACAGTGAATGTCACCACATCAGACATCAGAGACAGTCCTTTGACACTTTTTCAGGAAATGAAATCACATTCATACATACCTTTTTAGCATTTGACCCCACACAATCAGTCCTGTCAACCATTTCTCCTGGTATTTGCATGTAGCCACTGCCCTTTCTTGAGAGCAATGTGGTTCAAAATCTGGGCAAGGATTTCACAAGTGAGAATGTCACAGGTGAAACTTGTTTTCTTAAGGAATTCTGGGCTAGCAATAGAATGGCAGCAGGTGTCTCCAGAAGTGCAAATTGGGTGGAAAATAGAAGGAGACAGAGACAAGTACTTTTTTTCTTCTTCCTTTTTTTTTTTTTTTTTTTTTTTTTTTTTTTTTTTTTTTTTAAACTGGCCTTGTCCTTTTTATTGATTTAGCAACTTTCCATAAATTTCTCAAAGGGGCCCTGATACTGTAGTCAAAGTTGAAACCTGCTGTATGCAGCTCGGACAGGCCTTTGGCACAAAAGCAACCATGCAGACCTTTGTGCCTACAATCTCTTAAAAAGATCACAGTTTTTATAATGATTTGTGGGCCATGACACATAGGGCCACTGAAAAATGATGTTAACAGAGCTTTGTGTTTCATTGCACAAAAAAAATGTACCTCATTTAATAAAAGCAAATTTTCTTATGATAGTTTGAAAAATCACCACAGAACTTAAGTGAGACACAAACTACAGCCAGCTTCAAAGCAGGAGTCAGTTCTCCACTATATTATGTCCTAGGTGTTTCAAATCCAGGTGGGCTCAGACTGGACAAGCATTCTATAATGGGGAGCAGGGAGTAAATTTATTCCTGTCCCTCATCTCCTGCTGACTGCTTTACCTCTGCCATATACTTTGCTTTATAAAAGTACATAGTTATATATTACTTCTGAACTAAAACAGAATTACAAGTTGAACAAAAGACTGTTTTCTATTTAATATGTTTTCATTTTACTGACTTGTTCTTGTAATAACTGAAAAAGCAAAAAGAAGTAATCAATCTCGTCCTTTATTTCATAAACTTCAAGGTTCATAATTTATCTTTTCTCTAAATAGTCTGTAGCTCTTTCTTTATTTAGAAGTCAGTCAGAGATTAAAATTTGCACTGCTTCTTTTTGAACTTCTGTTTCTGCTATACAGATTCTTCAGGCAGCCTAACTCATACAGACACAAACTCAGTGTTACAGGAAAGGACCTGCTACTGACATATGTCACTCTAGTATTTTCTGCATTATTTCTTATTCCACTTTCTTGTCTTTGGATCATTCCACCTACTCTGATTAAGCCATCTTCCTTTCTGCTCCCAACTGGTCAGAGTCAACACTGGAACACAGCACTGAGCATCATCACATCCATTTTTCTGCCTGAAGTGCAACACTCTGCCTTTGTCAGCAACACACTTGTGTAGCCAACCTGCCCATCCCTCCTGCATAGAGTCCTCTGCTGTCTTCTCCAGCCCTGACTTGAGTGATTCTGCCTCAGACACAAATGTTTAAATACCACTGTTCATGGTTATTTTCAATTCATTAACACATGTAAGTGAAACACCACCTAAACACTCAGACTTTGCATACCCCATTGCAGTTTTGTACACCAAACACTGATAATACACTTGGAGTTTTGTCTTCTGTCCCACAACTAGTTTTCTAACAGACACTTGTAAAGGTCTTTTTCAAAAACTTTCTTTAGAGGAAAAAAAGAAAATCTAATTATTTTATTTTATTATTTGTTGACAGGCTCAAGGAATTACCTTTATACATCGTTTTTCTTTACAAAAGCTATGCTGATGGATAGCTATAGTATCACAATGCTCATCTATACGCCTCCTAATTTTATTTTTTATTACGATTTCAGCCAATTTATCAAGTAAGGTAAGAAAAGTCATTAGACTAATTCTCAGCATCAATTCTACTGTTCAATTAAAGAGAAGCAGAAAAAATTGCTTTCTTCAACCTTACAGGTTAGAAGCCAATATTAAAAGAAAAGACTACATATTAAGTTAGCAGCCCTATTTGAGCTCATCATCAATTTCCAGTAGCACATTTTGATATGTCTAACTTTACCTGCTACTCTATTGCTCTTCATTTGATGAGTTTAGCACCTGCTTTTCCTTCACTTTTTTCTTTGACAGTAGCTAATCCTTAATATTGCAAAAGAATGGCTAGAGGTTAGATTTCTCTCAAGTCTTATGTGATAGAATATGAGGAAATAACTTCATTTCTCAGCAAACCTGTTATCCTTTTTACCTATTATTCTGTGTTACAATACCAAGGAAACAATCCTTAACTACTACTCTATATTACAATATTGAGGGAAAAATTAATTGCAAACTTGATGTGGGAGGCCTTTTGGAAAACACCTGAATTTACTCCATGTAATTTCAACAGACCAACCCATCCCCAAGATATTATGCTTGTTTTGGATGGGGTTCTCTTGCATTTCTAGCTAGCAAAAATCATGACATCCTCCAGTTTTAAGCCACACCTATTCGAACACCACACTTCCTTTCCTAACACTGTACACTGGGCTGTGCAAATCAAGTCTTCCACTTGGAGCCAAGTCCATACTCCAAACTTGGTAAGCCCTCAGGGGTTAATAAACTTTAACCATGCATTGATTTACCAAGGATGCCTCTAAAGGTTTAACCATGCATTGATTTACCAAGGATGCCTGTTGTTGTCAAGGCCGTGTGAAATGGCATCAGCTCTCCAGAACTGAGGGAACTCTGGGGTCTTGCAGCTGGGATTTGGATCAGAGATTTTAAGAGATGCAGATTTTGCACCATGTGAGAGTTTTGATAGTCTCTGGACGTGGTTGGAATAGACCATATAAGGAGAAATACTGTGGGTTTTTAGAAATGATCCAATGACTTACATTTACAAATTTGACTGCAGAGTTTTGTGTGGCTACTGTGCATGGCTTGCACTATTTTCATGGAGGGATAGAAAGAATGTGAAACCAGATGGAAAAGTTTCAACATTAACCAAAACCTTACAGGTTATTTTTTTTTTAATTTAAAAAAGACCTGTTTTTTACAAAATGTCTCATTGTACTAAAATTTTAGCTGCAAGCACTGCTTTTGTTATTGGTAAGTATACACAATCTCTCTGCCCCCCTCTCAGATATCCATGCAGGACCTGTAGCCTACTCCTAAAATAAAGGATATTCAATGAAAAATTCTTAGTATTGTGTTTTTAATGGTTGTTACACACAATATCTGTGTATTACAATGGATGCTCAGATGTGAATATTCAGTTATTAAAATAACACAGTGAGTTTACTACCTGTGGGGGACTGCAGTGAGCAAATCTGTTGGACTATTCAGATTTGCAGGTTGATGAACACCAGGAATAACAGAAAGAAGGCTCACCCCCATCTACATGGGCAGTACAAAGGCAACAGACTCCATTTCCTATGCTTAACTGGATCCCACATCATGGGGACGGGAAATTCTGTGAATCTTTGTGGCATTAGCCTGACTACATTCACTCCTTGCATAAACCAGGAGCACCTTTCTAGGATTTTCAGATGTTTACCGATGGTTGCTAATGTGTCAGATGTTGCTGAGCTGTTCCTGGCTCTCCAGAAATCTCAACAGATCACAGCATAAAGCCACAAGGTGGTAGATTATTACTGAAAGCCACGCACATTGTCTAATTCTTTACAGTCTAAAGAAGTTTTCAGACTTAGAACATTCACTGAGTCAGTTACAATACAAACCAGGATCCCTCTTGGCATCATTTTAAACTGGAAGCCGATACTGATCCATTTCCATTCCCACACCAGTGAATAAAAGTTTTTTTCACACTCAGCTTACAGACAATTCTTACTTCTGGTGATGTAAAATACACCTATAATATTAGTGGTTAGCCACTGAACAGTGTCACCATTCTCCTTGTGCTTATGCTTTTATCCACATAAAATAGCCACTTAAGTGTCATTGCTTTCTCAGTGTTTAAATAAACAGAGATGAATGAAGGGAGCATTCACAGAAAGTATTCATTTTGGGTATTGTGATCCATTTCAAACATCCAAAAAAACCCCTCCAAACCGAGCAAAAATCACAAAAAGGTAAGTGCAAAGTGCCTTTATAAATATAAAGTATCTATAAAGTCGTCACTAGGTGGGTCCATAGCAATGGATTAGACTTTGAGAGATATTACATGCAAAACATTAATGCTTAAAATAGATGCAATACAGACCAAAAGAGAGCCTGGAAATGGGAAAGTGAAATGGAAGAGATTCTTTCCTCCAGCTGCAGAGCCATCAGGCTTTGAAACCAATGGGCTGAGGGGCTGTATTTTGCATTGGCTGTCCACCCTTGTAGGTGCTTCTGTTAGGAAGAATACAATTCAAATTATAATAGACGTTACTCGTTCTCTGGTAAGCAGGTCCACATGCTTACAAAAGAGTGGTATTTCTCCTTTCTGTAGGAGTAAGGTTAGGGATGAAGGAATGTGTTTTTGCAGACTCAAATCTCTGCATCTTCAAGCCAAAGGAGGAATGCTCCTACATCCTTGAAAATATTTATTTGGGGCAGTGAGTAAAAAGGAAAGTGTAATCTCTTACATTACTTTTCTCTTGAATTGCCATATAAGTAAGGCCTGGGTTCCAGGCAGAAAACCCTTTATTTTTCATCTGGTCACATTTATTCAGATCTATTTAGACTTCAGCCAAGTAGGAAACAGCCTCAGTATGGCCACCATGACAGCAAGGAAGAAATAACAGGTATTTTCTCATTTCTGCTAAGCAGAAGCTCCTATCAGGATACAAAGATGATGGAAAACGTGGGTGGATTATTTGGTTCCAGCTGGCTCCACATCACACACTAAGGAAATGCCACGATCTTTGACAGGTTCATATTAGCAAAAATCAAGCAAAAGATTATGGGAAAGCTTCCCATTCCATTATCAAATAATTTGGGGGAGGGAGAAGGATGAGAGACTAGCAGTTTTTCTTTCTAAGCTCTCAGGAACTGTCTATTTTTATGACCCTTTTAGTGTTGAAAGCATTGTCTGAAATAAAGACTAATCTCAGAGGATGTGAAAGCAAACCTATCGTTAGACTATTCAGAAAATGTAAAGCAGGAAGAAATGAACCATTTTCATCTGGTGGAGCTGCTACACAGCAGGCCTAACTCACTGCCTGGTGACAGGTGCCAGGGCCTGGAGCCCATCCCCAGGACTCCCCCCACCCCACCGATGGCTCAGGACCCCATTTCAGCTCCTGAGGTCGTCAGCCCTTGTCCCAGTGATGCCACAGCAGGGCCAGTCTTCATCTCCCTGCAGCCCTGCCAAACCTGGTCCACCCTGGGACTAGCCTTAGCCTGGCCCCATGGATGTGCCCCATGCCTGGAGCTGGAGCTGCCCTGCTCCTGCCCAGCCAGTGTGGGGGGAGCCCCCATATTTCCCAGGCCCCTGGGAGCAATCAGCCCATTGGCACCCTGATAAGCCCTACTTCATCACCCACCCATAACAAAACCTACCCAACAGCCTCCAATACCCAAACCAAATAAAAATCAACATCACAGGCATCTTCCTTACAGAGTCAAGTGAGAACATGCCACTCATCCATGAACACACTGTTCCCAGTTGCACACATAAGTTGTCTATATTCTGCATTATTAGGTGGTTTAGACAGCCTGATCTGTGGCAGTCAATAAATTATATGGTGGGGACAGTATTTAAATACTATTCCCCACTGGTGTTTGAATTCACTGCTGCTGAGAGACTGCTCCTTGCCTTGGACTCCACAATTCAACTCTGTCTCCTCCCTTTGGACCCCATCAGGCCATTGCTTTCAGGAGGAGAGAAGGGACCACCTCAATCCTCTGAGTGCTGCTGGAGGAGGAAGAAGGGAGGGCAGTGCCTACAGCTCTCTGTGCCCCACACACCCAACAGTTCAACAATTAGGAATGACTGATAACACCCAGGAATGGTGAAACTGGGCCAGCCCTCCTGTGCCTGAAGGCTACAAACTCACCCTGCTGTTCCCAAAAACTTGTTTCAGCTGCAAGGTACTAAAGCTGCAGATACCAACCAGTCAAATGCAGTAAGTCCCTCTAGAAGCTGCTCTTCCATAGCCTCTTTCTTCATTTTACAGGAAAATGACCATGGATGAAGTATTAAAACTGTTTCATTACCTAATTCATGAAGCTAGGAGAGAAATATCTTTCTGCAGCCAAATTACTCTTTTATTCTTTCTTGGTCAGTTTGAACAATTTCATTAAAAACATTACAGATCTCAGCCAGTCCCAGACTCCCTGACATTCTGGTGGTTGGGCCACTCTGCTCAAAAGTGGGAAACAAACATCTGACCCCCCCCACCCCCAACAAGAGGAGAGACTAACCCCACAGAGCAGCACTTCATCTGTGGATCCGGGAAGATCTCTGAGGAAGATAAGTGCTACGCTGTTCATTTCTACGGAGACAGCAGCACTTCTGAGTGCACTTTATTTTAAGTTAAGGATCTCATGCAATTGGGAAGTTTCAGCACAATCAGTGTAGACAGAAGCTAAGAAGAGGTTCTTGGGATCACAAGATTTCATTCAGGCACTTAGGCTCTGTCACTGTTCACTTTAAACACTTGCAGATCTGAGACTAAGTGCAGCTCCAATTAAAGGGAACAAGATATTCCCTGTGTAAAGAAAATGGATGTGGTTGGAACAGAACTCCCTGACAGGAAACTGGCTGGAAATACACATAAAGTCCATAGTTTGATCCCAGTATTTAGAAATCTCTTGGAATTAGTACCTTTGATTCTGAAAAATACACATTTGCTACACCTTTAATATCTGCTCAAAGCCACTGAAATGCTCAAGGAGTGGGAAGAGTTAATTTTTGTGAACTATTACTGTCAAACCACACCAGGATATATGCAGAGCTCATCACCCAGTTCTTTCAGTAGAGTTAAACAACGCACTCAGCCAAGACAACATAAGATAGCAGCACTATGGTATGAGCTGAGTACTATTGTATCATCAGGGTACCCTCTCAAACAAACACTCTAAAGACACTTACTTAGTAATTTCTGAACAGTTTTGACTATACAGTTAACCCTTTTTTTGATTTCAACATGCACCACCAAAATATACATATCATGTAATCTCTAGATATAGAAAACATCACTGAGGTAGAGACGAGCTGCCTAATAGTTCTAACAAGGGTAAGAATTCTAAGGGTAGGAATTCCCCAATTTATAATGCCAGTGTTGGTCCAGCTTCTTTCAAGTCTTTAAGGTCTTGTCAACCCTAGCACTAAGCAACTCCATCCTAAAAAAAAAAAGAAAAAAAGCCAGTAGTTATTTTTTAGGGCTTCCGAGACAATCTACTAGTTATTTTTTACAGTGCTTTCAAAATACAGAGTACTCCATGTAAGTGCACAGAATTGCTAAAAGAACTACCAATGGATCTGGAATTTTCCTTTTCTGAAACTCTTGTTCAACAGCCACAATTTCTCTCATTGAGAGCCTATTTTCTTTGAGTCATTGTGTATTATTAACTTCTCTAATACATAGCAAGGATTTGTAGAAACCAAGACAAAAGTTCAGACTAGAGGAGGATCACAGTGGGGCTACATTCTGCAGCTTCCTCTGGAATCCTCTCATCAATCATCGGTTACTGAAAAGGCAGAGATGGTACAAGGGATGGAATACTACTTACTGGATGACCTGGAAGTGTCGTGAACATTCATTTGAGAAAAATTCAGTGTTTTCTCATACTTTGTTTGTGTTCTTTTGGATTTATGGCTGTTGTGAAAAGATGAGGTTAGCAGCGGTGGCCATTGTAGCTGATATGTTGTTTGGTGTGGTATTTGGATTCTGGTCAACAGAGGATTCTGCTTTATATGCATGTCAATATCCAAGATCTTGAGTAATGCTGATAAACCAGAAAAACCATTTATAGCAAATCTGATATACTTCATGTCAATGATACTGCGAACAAGCCTCTTATCTCATATTGTATACCATTCGCTCCCAATTAAGCCTGAAAAGAGAAAAGCAAGGAAGAAGGCAAAAAGACCAACAAAACTCAGAACTTTTTCAGTTCTTCTAAATGGTTCTGTTCAAACAGAAGATCAAAGTATAGTCTGGTTCTTATTTTATCCGGAGTTGGCTTATCCATCCACCATAAGGACTTCTTTAATTCCTGTAAAACAACTGTGTGTTCAGGAGAGTGTCTATTCTGAAAATGTTTCTATTCATAAAAACGGTCTTGCTGAATTCTAGCTCTCCAGTATGTTTGCAACTCAATGTGAGATTTACTGGCTGACAGATAAAAGATGTCTTTTTCAAGCACCAGTCCTGAACACTCAGTAAGGGATCATAAAATCAATCTGGTTACCTAGTGGCTCATCCAGCAACAAAAGGAATAGGCAATTTGTTCACTGTCAACACGTGGACAACTCCATTGCCTTTGCTGCCTTCAGTGGGGGCTGTGCAGCCTCGTGGAGGAGCCACACTCGGGCGCCGGCTCCTGACGCACGAAACAAAGGAAGTTTCATACCACTGTTCCCTGAAGCTGCCGCTCGTACAGTGTGGAGCAGGGGTCGGCAACCTTCCAACGGTGATGTGCCAGATTGTAATTTTCTTTCCCAAATTAGAGTTTAAGAATGCTGGCAGGAACTTTGCAGGAGCCAACAGACGCTGCCTCTCAAAGAGGCAACATGCTGCCAATCAGCTGATTGGCAGTATCTTGCCTCTGTGTGAGGCAGGGGCTCTGGGCTCCTGGGGAATTAGGATCTCGATAGGAGCTGGTGCCTCTTAGAGATACCTCCTGCACCGGCCTTCCCATGTGCCATTCTGTAATCTGACCTACTGATACCATGATTGGCCAGCTCCTTGCTTCCACCCTAAAAATTTGTCCAGAATTCAAAGCCATTCCCAGCTTGGGCATCGATTCTAGCACAGAGGCAAAGGACCAAAGGAAAATAGCATTTAATGCTTCCTGAAGTTTGCAAAGTCATGGGAAATAATACTAACTTTCTAAGTCATGCAAGTTTATTTGTAACTCTAAGTTTATGTCCAGAAGCACATGGGCAATTCCAGGGCTCGAACACACTCAAGAGAAAAAATTGACTTAAAATAATGTACTCTTGCACTTGCTTCAAATTCACAAACCTCTTTCACTTTCACAAGTCAACAAACATTTTCAAACTAGTTAGAGAATAAATACACATAAATGCAACACAGTGGTTAGGGTAGAACAGATAATAGCAAGCAACTGCACATTTTAAAATTAAAAACACTTGAGAAAACAAACAGTAATTTTCTGATTTTTTTGGCAAGACAGTTATCTGAGCTTAACTGAGACATAAAAACTACCATCTCTGCTTTTTCATTCAAACACTGTAAAAGGGGACAAGTCATCCCACCTCTTCCAGATTTTTAGTGAGGAGCTGTCATGTTTTGAAGGCATACCAATTGTGTGTATTACCAGCTGCACTGTCATCAGCCACATGGAAGGGATACAAGTATGGAACCTTTAGGAGCAAGGCTGTCTACTTCCCATCTTCCTACTTCCTTTTCCGTGTGGGCTCTGGTTCCCAATCTTCCTCTAAGAATAGCAGCAGCTCCAACTTCTGTGCCACTGGCAGTACTTCACTGGCTTTTGTTCAGTAAATAGTCTAATTCTGCTGAGCTGGTAGCAGCTGAGATTGTTAGTGATATATTGTCCTAGCATTAAACACACTGTCACCTGGCAGGATGATTGACTGGAGCCTGAATCTTGGCAGAATAGTGTTCTGCAGTTAGTTTGGCATTTCTTTATTAAGTTCAGGTTAGATTCACTTAAGGAATGCGCTTGCCAGCTATGCCATGTTTTCAACTTTATATCCATCATGATGATTAATGGTCTATTTACAAAGATATTCATAATGAAATTCTTACCTTCTTTTCCCAGCCCAGCATAAAACACACCTATCATTGTGTTCTGTTGAAGCAAGCCAAATTCCATTAGAAACATTTTCAGACATCAGCATAGGATCTTTCCCTACTCTGCAGAAGCCCTAAACTTTCTAAACATGAATGCATATTTTTAGGGATTGATATTGTTCAAAAAATTACACATTATACAAAAAACACTCTTCGCATCCTTGCTTTCTTCCCCCCTCTTTTCTTTGCCTCTATATTCCTGTAATTCAGTAAGCCATCTAGGAATATATGAAATTTCAAGTGTCTGCCTCTATTCCTATGCAATTATCAGAACAGAACTATTATAACGGTAGTGCCTAGGAACCTCAGCCACCAGTGGATGGTAGTTGCTACATAAACACAGAGAAAATCATAGTTCCTGCCCCAGGCATTTTGCAAGTTATGAAACAAGAGGCAGCAGTTAGACTGCGGCGGGATGGAAGCAATGAAATACATTTGCTCAAGATTATTCTGCAGTGGTCTCACTGAGACCTATCAAGCTATTTTAGATATTAAGACAAACTATCAGTCCAGCCACAGTTCCAACAACTTCATATACCTTGTTGTCAAGCTTTGCAGACTACCATTGTTTTGGGGTTTATTGCTTAGGAATGGTTCGACTGTACCATTTCACCTTCTGCAGTAATGGACTTCCATCCAGGGCTGTCACTGCTCCTTTGAAAGCTGAGAGAGACAGCTGAGACTGAGAGACACAGCTGTGCTATGAAGCAGTTATGAAGTAAAGAAGTTATTAATCCCTACAAGCATATAAATCACCATGCCCAGATGCAGTATAGTTTCTCTAGTATATTTTATTCCCCCTCTGAAATATGAATTTCTCTTGCTCAACCTCCCTTATGATATCTATAGATTTTTTTTTTCTTAAGTACCTGGGGCCAGGTTCTAAAAAATGCCTTAAAATGTAACTAGAAGATCACGCTGTAGCATTAAAACTGCTTATAGAAGTAGCACTTAAGCACATTTTAAAATTCCAGTTCAGCCTCCTGGTGCCTAAATAACTTAGGCACTGACCCATCATGCTAAAAAATTTGCTCAAAACTTCCTCCTCTTCCCATACACAGCTCAGTGCTCTGTGACAATAAACCCTTTCTTCCTGGGTTAAATCTGGTAGCAGCCAAGTTTTCCCTTCAAGTATTTAATTAATCTTATTGCCAAAGTATTCTTCTTGAAACCTTGATAAAGAGCCACTTAGCACTCAGAATTAAAATTTATGGGAAAGAAAGCTCAGATGGGATTTGTCTCACCTAACATTACACATCTTCAGCGTAGCTGTCAGTACCCGATCTCGACTCCATTTGTAGTTAGCAGAGAACAGGGGGGTCTCACAGGACAGATATAATTTGGCCCATTCTAAATAACAACTAAAGGATCTGGGGAGCTGTATCTCAGAAGCATCCACATCTCTGCTTTGACCAGAAAGAAAGAACAGGTAGCTCATTTCGGCACAGCATCTGCTTTGAAAGCATCTGAAGCTTGGTGAGATGGATTGCACCACTGCGTGTGGAGGTTGAAACAGGATGTTGATAGTCAAGTTTTATGAATTCCTTCCTTTCTGTCTTTGAACATAACCACCAGCAAATCATTTAACTTCTCAATGTTTCATTTTATGTATCTATAAAAAAAGTATATTATAGTGCTGCTACATTCTGGATACACTGCAGAGTCATAGTAAGGCAAAAGTAGCTCTTGAAAGTATGCTGAGAACCTCGGAGGGAATATATTAAATATGTGCAAACCATATTAAAGAGACTACTAAAGAATGGGGGAAACAACTGACAAGACTTGGGAGCAAGGAATAAAAGAGATTAAATTCCACTCGCTGCACATAAATGTTGTGAATAGTCTATCTTACAAATGTTTAGCGTGTTACACATGCTCAAGAGAGCTAATATTTCAAGGTGGATTTTCTCCACGCCACGAGGAGAAGCGGAGAACTTGGTTAAACTGTCATCTAGAGTTACGGAGCACACGCAAGCCAGGAGGGTTTACTGTGCTGCTAAGCCTTGCAACACTGTAAATGAAGCTCTTGTTGCAGGGTGCTAATCTTCTCAGAATTCTTATTAAAAATGGATGATTGCATCTACTTCCAAACAGCCAGGGCATCAGTTTTTGATTTATTAAGCCCATGAGCATTGCTCCTGGTGCACTTTCATCACCTTTTTATAAAAATGAAAGGGGAAAAAATTAAGGGTTAAGATGGCCACTTGCATGGAATTTTTTCCCACTTAGGGCAGTCTAAAGGAGGCACATATTTAAGTTGTTAGCCAGGACAACACAGGAAGTTTTTTTTGTGGATTTGGTGCTCCCCCAGTTTGTGTCTGGAAGCAAATGGTTAATGCTCCACACACAGCCAGAGGTGCTGTAAAGGAGGGAGGAATTGAGCACCCAAGGTGATTATAGCTGAAAACATGACTATAATGTAGGGAAATAATTCATATTTAAATAATTGATTATTATCTACAAAGTTATCATTATAATCATGTTTATAATGAATGCATGTTTTACCAATTTGAAATAACTAAGTATTCTAATCTTAGTAAGCTTAAAGAAAGTCTGTTAATGAGATAAGAATATTTTCCTTTCTGCATATGTATTAACTGCTCTTTTTTTCAATTTAGAAAAGATGCTTGCAAATGGATTACTCTGGGATGTGTTCTTACCAATTCACCAGCGTGAGTGCAGGTAGTATCAGGAGAGAACACTGCTGGGAAAAATCTAGAAAGCTGTAGGTTTTAAATTGTTCCTGTTACTTCAAATTGATATGGTGTTTCCCTTCAGTTCATTGTGCCTTTTCTTCAGTTCAGTGGCCTTTCCATTCAGTTCAATCATGCCTTTACTTCTGTATTGCATTAGTGGCTGAGCCAAATCCCACTCCTGAATATCCATGAAGCATTTTTGACTCAAGGCTGCGGGATACAAAACATCCTTATTTCAGTGGGAATGGATGATGCTCTTACAGGAGCATATCCTTTGAGTTTTCTCAATGGTATTTATTTTTCATTTTTCCCAGGGCAGAGAACAACCTCTCATTTCAAATGAAACCTGTACTAGAGAAACCCATCCACATAATGTGTTAGGTGTTAACTTCCACTAAAATCAATGGAATTTAGGAATTTAAATCACTGAGTGGTTTGGGTTGGAAGGGATCTTGGAGATCATCTTGTTCCAACCCCCCTGCCATGGGCAGGGACACCATTCACTGGACCAGGTTGCTCAGAACTCTGTCCAAGCAGGCCTTGAACACCTCAGAGATGGGGCATCCACAAGTCCTCTGGGCAGCCAGTTCCAGTGTCTTACCACCATCTCACAGGAAAGGAATTCTCCCTAATATTTAATCTGAACCTAACCTCTGCCAGTTTAAACCCATTCCCCTTGCCCTATCATTCCATGCCCTTGTAAAAAGTTCCTCTCCAGCTCTCTTGTAGCCCCTTTCAGTAACTGGAAGGTGCTATAAGGTCTCCCTGGAGCCTTCTCTTCTTCAGGCTGAACAACCCCAGTTCTCTCAGCCTGTTTTGATCGGGGAGGTGCTCCAGCCCTCAGATCATCTTCATGCTGCTCCTCTGGATTCACTTCAACAGGTCCACATCCTTCTTATTCTGGGGGCCTCAAAGATGGACACAATCTTAAATCTCTTCAAGGATTGGGCATTTAGTCTAATATAATGAATTCTAAAGGTTTACTTTGAAACCAACTGGCAAATACAGTCACCAGTGAATATTCCTGCTTACTTTACAAACAAAGTTGAATTTTATGTAGGATTGGGGAATCACTGATGGCACACATCTGTGAACAGTTTGACATGTGGCAGGCACCTTCTCCAAACCTTAGAGTTGTAGTCAATAGATGGATTAAAGTTCAACATCTTTGGTTTTGAAAGGCTGGCATGTATATTCCTGGATGTGTATTCAGGATCCCTTCATCTGCTTCCCTAATAATTTGTATAAGTGCACGGAATTGTTCTCTTTCAAGTCACAATAACAAAAGCACCAGCTCTTCCCACTTCAGGTCAAAAAGAGAGCACTGTGATAAAGAGATCATCCTTTAGGTTATTATCTGCCCAGTCAGATAGACTGTGATGGATTTTTTCTTGTGTAATTTGATGAATTCAATTTTAGGAATGTATAGAATTTTGAAGCATTTAAAAATTACGTGAAAATACAGTTTTGCAAGATACATGCAACTTTAAATACTACATGGCAAAATGGTGATTATCAGTAATAGACTGATCCTTCAGGAAAAGAACAAGTTGCAGTACAGCCCTGGTTGAGAGACAGGTTCCCCTGATAATCATAATCAGCACTTGATGTTCCAATTAATGCAACTGTACATCATTTCTCCAGGAGTATGTAAACTGAAACAGTATTTTTTACTTTTCCTAGTCACATTGCTGCTCATTTATGTATTTTAGCTCAAAGCAGGAATCCAGACTAAACTTATATTTGTCAAAATACCAAGAATTAAGCTCTGGCTGCAGGTTACACATTGCACGTGTTATCACACATGTGCAGAGAGAGAAATGGAAAGGCAATGGAAAGTAATTTCCAGTATCACAGTGATTCTGCCTCTCCTTGTGTCTTCCCTCCCTTATTTTATGAGCTCCTGGAAGGGGGAAGTCTGGGAACAGATCTCCTCAAGAAGCAGAGCTTCCATGGGGTCCAGAAAAAGCAGGAAACAGAACAAAAGCCCTGGGGTCTAAAAAACAACATACAGTTCCCATGGGCTTTCACTCACTTTGAGTGGTTATTTTAACAGCATCTGAAGGGTAGTGCACACACTGGTACCAGCTACAGTAGCAGGGATTGCGCCTTTGCCTCCACAGAGAGCATATGGAGAAGCAGTACCCTTCCCTAAGGTCTATGGAGACAAAGAGAAGACATGCACTAGACATGTCTCAGGCTCCCAGCCAATCCTTCTTCCAACTTGATAGGGAAGTCAGCTACCCTGTGCTTTCCTTCAGTTCTCAGTTAGAAACTTCTCCTACCATTTAGTTCTTACACAGCATAAACCAGTTGCTAACCCGAAGAGCATTATAATATCAGTGTCCTGCAGCCTGGGCCCAAATACATCATAGTGGCTGTTAATTGGTAGCTAGTCAGCCCAGCCCTTTCCCTAAACAGTAATGCTTACCTTCAAATACCCTTAAAATTGTCTATGAAAATGAGTTCACATTGCTGCCATTGTTAGTTCAGAGGATCTATCCAATTTCAGGCTTTTCATGTTTATTAATTAAAAGGTGACCGAAAATGACATTATCAAAGCCTGCATTAAATTGCTCTCTTTGTTTTATTATGGTTAGAGGTCCCCAAATAGAATTGAAAAGGCCACATGTGTTACAGTATTATTATTTTTTAAGCAGACACCACTTTGTCATCATATACTGGATTCAAAGCTAGAGGCCACAGTCAAACACACAAAAGAAGAGCTGGCTTTTTTCTCTTTCAAATTATTGATATGTAAGAGAGAGGACAGAGTAATTGTTTAATCACTGGCACATTGCTTTAAATCTAATTCTCAGCACACACAGAGAAAACACAAATGGATGGAAAGGGCACTGAGGCATTTGAGTTGATTGATGGCAGGTCAGCGGCCAATGCACAATAGTTTAGATATAAAACACAGCAAATTAAGAGCACCACATTCCAAAAGCATTATATGAAGCTGATCTCAACCAGAGAGATGGTTAATTTTACAAAGAGGTGGCAATGCTAGCCAATGCACAGTGTTATATAATGGATTGCATTGGGAATGAAACAGTAAAAAATTGAGGATCTTTTTGCAATTCTTTAGAGCACTCATTCTGAAGCGATATTTGCCTATTTTAACAAATGTTATGTTCTAAAAGTTGACCCTTTCAGTTGAAAAATAACAGCAGTGTTACTAGAAGAAGCAGTTCCAATGGCCTCAGTAGGTTCAGGCAAGCCATCCTGATTTCAAGCTAAATTCATGTACACCCTAACAGCACAGGGTAAGTTCATCTACACAGCAGGTAACTCTTTACATAGATAATATTTTGGACCTACTTGACATGCACAGCACTCTAATCTGACCAATCCACTTGGTCCCAGTGAAAAGGCAGGAAGAAAGTCTCTGTGGTTATTACACTCTCTGAGGTTTCCCAACCACTTCACGTAATTTGTTCTGTGAAGCTTTAACATGCCTTTCCCTATTCCTGTGATATGCATTAGATTTTTAATGTAAATATTTAATGTTTGCAGATCACAGGAGACCATACAGCTGAACAGATTATAAAACACTGTAAAGTTTAAAGCAACACATAGCAGACTAGTAGCCAGCACTCCTGGAGGTTTATTAGGACAAGAAGTCCCTGGTTTTCTGATCTCCCTCTCTGGATTTCCACGTCAGAGTAGCAGGAAAGAGCAACTGAAAAGATTTTAAAATGTACTGTTAGTTCTGGTTTGAATAGGTACTAGAGGAGAATGTCCCTGTCAACAGCTGGAGAGTTAGCAACTGACAGAACAATCAGGAGAATTCTGGAAAAACTCTGGAAGTGCAGCTGGAATTGGGAGCTGTTCAAGCTAACTGTGGGAATTTGGGGGATAAGTTTTTTACTCTTTTTTTTTTTTTTTTTTTTTTTTTTTTTAAATGATGTAAGGTGTTACTGCTGAGGGCTACAATCCGGGCTACCTTTTATATCCACATGAAACTCTGTGGGTTGCCAGGACTCAAGCACTGTTTCAATACTCAGATCTGAGAACACACGTCATAAGGGAGCTGCAGGCTTTCATGCATGTATGAAATGTGAGTTAAGAAGTTCCTTCACATTAAAGTTCTTACGAATCTGTTCATGTAGATGAAACCAATTTGGCTACTTACCAAAACGGTATCAGAATCTGCCCTTTGATTGCCAGGCAGAAAAGATCAGGCAGCTCACTGACTGATCAAGTGATTAGTTATGACCTAGTTGTATATTTAGATGTAAATGTTGCCTTTGGATTTGCCTGTAAGGGCACAGTTTGACCCTTTCCTTTTTTTTTTCCAACTGAAATGAAATTATGCCTAAGTAACACATCAAAAGAGGTAGGAATTTACAGTTGGCACCATTTAAGGATTAGTATTATCTATTGATAGTACATTAATTAGATGTTCCCCTTGTTCAAATGATTAAAATATTTTTTTTTTTTTTTCCGGACAGAGAAAAAGAAACACGACTTGTACTGGAAATTAAGATGTGACCCAGCATTCAGCTACAGTTTTTGCTCTTTTCTTGACACTACCTAGCACAAATTACAGGATTGGAAGAAAGCCCAGCTAAGAATACTCCTAGATCAGGGAAACATACCAAAACAATACATCACTCTTCAGTTACTAATTCTGAGTAGTGATTTCAATAGGACTGTTGCTTGTTTGCAACATTCAGCAAATTACATTCAGGATTGGGACTGACAATCCTGGTTTTGTCCAAGGAACTAAATGGGCCAAGGAATGAATCATATTGAGAGCTACCTATTTGACTCCAGAAGAAATCCATCATAAAAGCAGGGCATTCCTGTAATACAGTGTGGCTGAACTTGCTGCTGTCTGGTATAGCAGCTCCATGAATGGACAGAGAGTTTCAGTCCCTGGAGCTCAATTCATTAGCTTGCACAAGCATTAACATTATTTCTTTGAAACAGGAAGAATGGGACTATTTCACAAGTATTATTGGCTCCATATACATATACAATATAATAGAACATACTACATTCATCTATTTTAGTCAGATACTTGGCTATTGACAGAGAGTATTTACAATTAAAAATATATTACCCTCTCCTAAAAAGTTCTGGCTTAACAAGTGAAGACTGTTTGCACGATGCCTGGAAGTTTAATGGGCTCAGAAAATTATCACAGATAACTAACATGTTATCTTCTATGATGGAAAACCATTTCATTATCTGTTTTAAAAAATAATGTTTTCTTAAGAGCACCAGGTCCAGGCTACAAGTTGCAGCTTTAGTCCCTAGACACACTGTTTTTCTTTTCAACCAAAACTGCAGGGAAAGTAAATACTGTCAAATCAGACAGTGTTCCAAACAGCCATCATGACAACTTCATCTTAGTATGTCAACATACCAAGTGTTTCTCCTAGATACCTCGACGGGCCAGATTCAGTGACCCCAGAGCCAGAGTAACTTTCAGCACTAGAAGCAGCTCTTCCTGCTGGCTAGATAAGAATAGCAACAAAAAAAGATGTTCCTTAGAGAAAATAAGAATGACTGAAAGAACCAGTGAAAGAGGAAGAAGACTGGACATGCAGAGGGGGATGCTAGAAGGAGGCAAAATGGAAATGCAGGAGAGGTTAAAGAAAACCACAGGATGTGTTGATAGCAAAGGAGGATGGGACAAGAATTGGAGCTGCAAGTGACTGAGTTTATACCCAAAGGCCTCAAGTTTTCAGTCAGATTCCTCTTAAATCCAGCCTCATAAATACACACAGCTTGCTCTGCCATTCTCCTGCCTGACTGACTGAGGACTGACTCTTCCCAAAGAGATCCCCTACACCACTTCCAGAGGCACCGAGGCCACCCAAGATCTGCTGCAGGCCTAACCCCTCTGAGCAGTTCCCTTTCACACCAGCAGGGTTTGCCTTATTTTTGTCATGCTATCAGATTCCTGCAGTTGCTCTGTAGCAATGTGCCAGCCACTCTGGGCCATAGGTGGTGTGGGGGAAGGAGAGGAACATGCCAGAAAGGAGTCAGATAAAATTACTACCTTTTTCCAGGTGCACATTTAGAGATAGAAGACTAGGTAACTGCATTCATTCCCAGTCCAGAAAGCCCCTACCAGCCAACTCTTTCCAATAAATGCTACTGCAATAAATTTTTTTTTAAGAAGTGCTACAAATATGGAAGAGCCTGAATGATCAGAAAGCATTTTTGGTTTTTTGTTTGTTGGGTCCAAGGAGACAAGCTGTTATTTTATTGCCCCGTGTAGATGCTCCTACTTTGATGGACAAAATGTCTAGAACAATTGGACAACAAAGTGACATAAATCCCAACAGAACAAAAATACATCCATTACCTACAGTATGTCCAGAATCAATCTCTGTGAGGGATGATTATGGTATTGACCTGAGATCTGTCAGTACATTTTCCCCTGAGAAGTCCCAAGTTCTTGTAGACAGAGGCCCTGTGGGGGTTATCTTTCATGTACACCAATACGAACTGAAAACTAAAAACTTGCCTTGTGTGTGTGCTTCCCATAGCCAGATTATAACAATTCATGTCTATTGAATTGTTAGCTCGATACAAGTTGTGCTAAAAGCATAAAGGAAATTATTATATATGGTAGAAGGATCTGTGTCTCCAAGTCCTCAGTGACTGAGACACCAAGCAGGTCATTCCCTAATATAAACTTTCTCACCTGAGTGCTCAGTTTAACTGGACAAACTTCAGTCAATATCTGAATAAATCTGGTATTTTGGATGGCGGCAGAAAGGAAACAAAAGCTGAACAGGGTATAATCAACAACAAGAAACACTTGGTGCCTAATGCAATGGAATTTCTATTTATTACAAAGAACCTCACGCTCATCTGAAAGTAATACAAGCAGGTGTTTTTTCAGATTGTCATTTGGTCCCTGGAGAAGATGCATCCAGTTTGAGTGCAGTAATTGCAAGTGGACCAACCACACAGAGTTGCCTTCAAAGATCACATAATCGCCCAGACCCAAATAACCATCCAAAGTCGAAGAATTAATTCACGCACAACAGCAGCATTCTGCTGGAGGGAAGAAAACCCTACAGAACACAAACCTTGTCACACAGCCCTGTGTGATGCAGATGAAGAATCACCCTCCTTATTCCCCTGGACACTAACCAAAATAAAGTCAGGAATTTTAGCGCACTGCTAACTAATAGGATTAAAACCAGGTACATGAAATTTGAGAATGCCTCCCGACACTTAAGGCTCTCTTGGCAGTCTGTTCATCAGACAGGAGTGAAACCATAATATGAGAAGCAGTATGACAAGCTAAACACCATAGCCCAAGGCCTTCATGCAATCAGAATATCTCTATCATCCTGTTGTTTTCTCATCCACCCAGAAAAACTGTGATCAGCTGAGCAGTCCACAGAAAAGTATTCAAAAGAAATGCATGCGCTGCTTCGGCCTCTCAAGAGTCAGAATATCCCAGCTCTCCTTGAGCATAAAAGGGAAATTTAAAGGGAGTTACTCTGCTTGTGACACTCATTATTGCTGGGGCAGCTGGTACCTCGGCCTCAAGAGCCATAAGATGGAATCTTTCTCTGGCCAGGATCCTCAGCACTTACATCACGGAGCTGGAGAGCCAAAGAGAGGAGAAGCTCACAGACAGGAGATGGCAAAGTTCCCCCAGGAATCCCAGCGCTCTCTATCCCATGTCAGAATGGGGCTGAGCATGTGTTATAATCCCAAAGACACCTGGTAATGCCAGATTTAGATTGCTTTCAGACCTTGTGATAGCGTGCACTTGTGGCTGATCTTGCGACACAGTTCAGGCTTGGAAGCCACACTTCCATTTTTCAAGAATCAATGGTCTGTCACAGAAGTTTTTTAAGTTAAAACACTTGCCATAGAGACTAGAACTGTTCATAATCAGCATAAAGATGTATAACTGTCCTAAACTCTTACATACAAAGATGATTTTTACCTGACATTCTGCAGCCATTCCAAGTTTTAGCATCGTAAAAGCTTAGAGGATGGGGCATGGATTGCACATTATAGTGTCTGATGCATTAAAAAGGATTTTTTTCAGTCATTTTACAGTACATCTGCAGGAGACTACTTTCAAGCTGGGACTATCACTTCATCAAATTGGAATAAATAAATATTTTGCATGCTTATAAACACACATACACAAAGTCCAAATATGCATACTCTGTACTTCTCTGCAAGAATTCACAGAATTTTTCAAGCATCAGTTGATTAACCAAAGAAAATTGTGGAAATGCGTGCAAATGTTCCCATATTCACACTATACTGGAGCAAAGTGAGGTAAAACCCCAAAAGTGGGTGAATCCCTGGGTCCCTGCCTGTCATGAGTACTGAGTGCCAGTCCTCAGCTAGGAGCTCACCCTGGCTCTGCTATAAGGTTTGCTTCTGCCCCAGCACTCCTGCTGAACATTCTACAAAGCACTTACTCCTATTTAGTCATGTAAGTACTCTGGACCTTGCAAGATCAAGCCTCAATTAAATATTTAAGAGACATGCATACAAAAACAAAGGTAACTGACATCAAGAATAGCCAGGGAGTCTAACAAATTACTTTAAAAATAATGATACAAAGAGAAAAAACCCCAGCTTCAAGGGAAGAATAATTCAATCAAATGTCTTATATTTGAATCTGATAGACACCATGTAGTAAAACCCTGAAATTCTGTACAAGTGAACATCACTGCAGTGGGTGCGTGGACAGCTGAAAAAATCACATGAAAACTCAGTTTGCAGTGGGAAATGCTGAGGTAACCAGCTACAGCAGCACAAAGATTGCTCCTGTTTAACAAGTTCTATATAGATCTCATCAAGCTATAGTTAATTTCAAGAGGGTTTTGTCACAGCTAGGAAAAAACTTGTACCATAGAAACCTTGGCTTTACAAAAATAGTAGTTTTTGAAGTATGCTAATTATTTTATAATTATACAATGACGGAAAATACTTTAAAGGTAAACAGAAACAAGGGTGGATTGAAGCTGTGGCTTAAAATTGAGATGTGAGACCCTTCAGTGGAAGCACAGCTTTTGATGGATTAGTACATTCTGTTTCCTCTTCTCTCCCCCTACCCCAGGTTGCATCAGAATTTAATGAGGAAAAAAAAAGGTAAGAAAAAGGAAAAATGTGGAAACATTTAGACAATTAACATTTAGTGGCCATAAAGAAATCCTGAAGTTCTCATTATGACTATTTCCATTACATTAGCACTCACTATATCATGCACACTATACAAACACAGAGATATAATCTCTATCCTAAAAAAAAAAAAAAAGTTTACTTTCTGAAAACAATGAGAACCTGTACTTCCTTGCTGGGCTGGGTTTCTAGACAACACCTATGGCTTTATTCACCAATCAGTTGTGCAGCCACGCAGGTGATCTCTGTAATGATACACAGCCATGGTTTCACAGCAGGGCTGTTTGTGCCATGGAAATACATTAACTCAGATGCACAATGGCAGTTACAAAATATTTTTGAGCTGGTTTCGTTTCCTTGTTTCTTTCATACAGTTGCTGGCAAAGGAAGCTCACAAAGTCCCCACATTTCTATAGACCCTAAACAGGAATAGAAACAAACTAATTTAAAAGCAAATTCAGACATTTTTGTATGAATTGCCCTCATTACTGAGGCTTGCTGGTCATTCCCATTAGCCTTCCATTCCCTCCCTAAATGCATGAGCACAACCGATAATGACAGAACAACCTGCCTTCACAAGTTGAGGTACTCTCATACAGACTGCCCTCTCCTTTGCTTGATGTCCCAAGCCTTGCATAATCCTGGTTACTTTGAGAGGAGGAGAGAGAGAGAGAGTAAGAAAATGATTACAGAGTAGATCATCTCATCCCTTTGCTCATGTTGACTTTTCCAGGCCAGTTATCAATGTCATCTGCATTATCTGAAGCAAGCTACAATTCAATATGCTGGAAACTCAGCAGGAACATAACCCAGGAAAAGAAAGGTCCAAACAAACTCACTCAAAAATTCTGTCAAATGTGACTATAGGCATTGCCGTGCAACTACAATGTGCAGAACAGGATCCTGATGGACCAGTCATAATATATATAAATACTGATAGATCAGATCTGCCCAAAGTCAGTGCATTTGTTGGAAGACAGATGTATCTGGTGATGCTTAAATGCACAGAAAGCAACAGAGATCACAAATCATAGAATCCTCCATCCATCCACTACTGCAGTTCTGCCCTGGTTTTGAGTGGGATAGAGTTAATTTTCTTCACAGTACCTGGTACAGCGCTGTGTTTTTAATGTAGGATGAGAATAGCATTGATAACACACTGATGTTTTAGCTGTAGCTGAGCAGTGCTTACCCCAAGTCCAGGACTTGCCAGCTTCTGAAGCTGCCCTGCCAGCGAGTGGGCTGGGGGTACACAAGAAGCTGGGAGAGGACTCAGCCAGGACAGATGACCCCAACTGGCCAAAGGGATATTCCAGACCATATGGCATCATGCTCAGTATACAAACCTGGAGGAAAGCTGGCCAAGGGGTTCAGGAAAAGGCTGGGCATTGGTTGGTGCTGGGCAATAATTTTTCATTTGCATCACTTGTTTTTCTTGGGGTTTATTTTTATCGCTTTCTGTTACTTTCCTTTTCATTACAGTAATTTATTATTTTACTTTATTTAGATTATTAAACTGTTCTTCTCTCAACCCACGAGTTTTCTCACTTTTACCCTTCTGATTCTCTCCCCCATCCCACTCAAGGGGGAATGTGAGTGAGTGCCTATGCTGTGCTGAGTTGCCAGCTGGGGTTAAGCCACAACAAATTCCCTACTCGCTCTTCAGCAGCACCTGAAGGAAACTGGAACCAGAGTGACTGCTCAGACATGATGATCTTCAATGTCCAAACAACAGCCAACATAAAATTTAATTCAAGTTCCACTACAGGGCATGTTTTCAGCATTTTTCGGGGGGGGACAATGCTTGGGGATTAAACTGCAAAACTCCCATTATTAATAGAAGTCGCACAAAATCCCCACAAAATATAGCAAAAATATCGCCTTACATTTCTCTCTGGTACCACTCCTGATCTGTGCTGACAGCGCTCTCATCATGAATAACATTATGTCAGGCTGCCCAATGATTCCTGAAACTGTCAACAATGTTTAAAGTCAAGTTCTCCAAACTTTTTAAAAGTTAATCATCTTCACTCTGGAAGCATAAAAGTTGAATGCAATAGAAAATGTGCAGATTCACAGCAAGTTTTATTGACTTGCTGGCCAAAGACATCATCTAGCTGCTGAAACATTTACATACTACAAAGCACTATCTATAGAAAGACTGTCCTTAAAGGCCAGAATATACATGAGACGGCAGAAAGAGTTGAGAAAGTATGGAGAATACTACATAGTGTACTTGATTTTACACTAAATTATAAAAGCCTTCAGTCAATCCAGTGTATGCAATCAGCCTAGTTTGGGGAATTTGACTATAACACCATACACAAGCATAGCTAAGAAGGAAAAAGTTGTGAGAAATCTTCATTTCCTTGTCTTTTACTGTTTCAATCTTAGAATGCTGGGGGTTTTTTTAAGCATAGAAAACCATCAATCCCTCCATGTATTTATTTTTTTTTTCAATTACTGCTCATCAATGTGACAAAAAGTTCCACAGTGAAAGTCTGAAGAAAGAGCAATCAATGCATGCAGGTCCACAGGGGGCACTAGTAAAGAAAATACCACCAAACCATCTTCTGAAAGGAAGCCAATCAACTTGACATTTTTAAATGGCTCAATTACAAATACATACATATATAAAATGTTCCAAATCGAGTGCCTGATAGATGTTGTGTATACTTTAAACACCTATGCTTTACATTCTTTTTTTGTTACTTTTCACTTCCTTTTTGTTGTCTGAAAGGGTGGTTTCAGCAATAATGACAATAAGTTGTACTGGGGACCTGCAAACTATTGACCTACACGTAGCCAAGCACACAAGTAAATATTAGTAGGATCAGGAGGAGAACAAAATCTCTCAAATATACAACAAAGAGATAGCAATTAACAGGAAAACTAATTTTTTTCCTGCTTACTCAGTTATTAATTTTCCAGGAATTATAGCAAGTGTAACATTCAAAAACAGAAAGTAAAAAGCAGATTTGCATCCAGAGGATGGCTTTGTAAACCTGCTCAAGGAGAATCACAGTGGGAGGGGACTTAACAGAGTTCCATCAAATATCTACTGCAAAGCATCTCAACTGACTGCAGTAGATATTTGATGGAACTCTGTTAAAGAGTCTCCTCCCACAGTGATACTGTAACTTTTCTGTAACCAAATTTTTTTTTTCCTAAGGTCATAGTACTTCCATGAAAAGGAACCCTTTCTCCTGTCATCACCTATCACAGGACATATGTGCATGTTGGTAAACACTAAGCAGGAGGCAAAATTCCACCAATTTCATAGGAAAACCTGTTTAATTGCCTGAATTGTACAGACAGTCCAGATCCCAGGAGCTGATCCAAATTGAATTGTACTCCAGATCCCAGGAGTTGATCCAAACTGAACTGACTTCCTAAATCTTTTGAGATTCACCCTTCATTATTCATAAATCTTCCAGTGTCTGTGCTTCTGTCAAAGCTGCAATGGTCTCTGATCATATGATCACATTAGTTCACAATGGCATTCACTTTTGAAAATTTGAGATTTAATGTTAATGCCCAGAATGCATCAGCTGAATGCACTGGAGAAGTCCAGAAACAAAAAAGCAAAGAAAAGAGGATGCATGATAGATTATTTTATAATATCAGGACTATTATGCCAAGTTTGTATTTTGAGACTTGATTTATGATTTTCTAATAGTACTTGCTGGCAACATTTCTATTGTATTCTATGGCTGTTGAACCAAAGCATTTGACAAAGCAGCCAACAAAATCTCTGTGCACTGTATTGAAGTCCTCTTCAAAGATCTCTAACATATGTTTCGTGAAGAAATAGAGGGTGTATCTGTCAGCTTCTCTCAAAAGCTAATAGAGAAGAGTTTCATTTGCAGAGGAAGGCACAGTTATTCTGCTGGTTCCATATTAACCTGGGAAACCCTTTAAACCAAGGATATTTTCTCAAATTCTGTTTCTACTGGTCTTTTTCACTTTTGAGGGAGAAGAAAGGGATGAAGTAGAACAGAGAGACGGTCTCACAGAGTGCCCACATGATAGGGCCTGTCTTAAAGAGAGCTCTTATCAGGAGGAAATTTATTCAGTCATGAGAATCTAAACATAGCTCCCTGTTCACAGAGAAAATACAAATTATACACAAGAGTCCTCTCATTTTGGCACTGGGTAACTGTGGATAAAAATAAAGTAAGGAAGAAGTAAAAGTGATCAGCAACTGTTTGCTTGAACTCCTTTCCAATTGCCCCCAGTCAAACCATTGATGTGGTGTGGCCTAGAAAGGGATAAACCAAATTACGATCTACAGCTCATGTGTGTACAGAACACTGGTCTCTTAGACTGCATTTGCTGCAGAAGAAGGATTTTTCTCTCTCTTTTCCTCCCATCCTTTCTTCTCTACTGTCAGAAATGAGCTTACTGTACTAGTGAGAGAGAAACAGAGGGAGGCAGAGAAGTGGTTACTCAATAGCGTCACATTCTCTGATAGCCAATACACCCCAATAATTTTGAGATCTCAGGGGATCCAGCCACAGTGTGCATCTTCCACGTTTGCCAATAATTACACTAACATTCAATCCTATACCATGCAAACGCCCTCTACCAAAAAGGTATGACATTTGACATGGTCTTGAGATGTGACTAAAATGCTTTTAGATCCAGCCTATGCTGTTCGGTAGAACAACTACAATAAAGGAAATACCTAACAAATATATAGAAAAAAAAAATATTGACAGTGAGGGAGGTACAGCATCGAACCAGGTGCCTAGAAATTGAAAAAGATCCTGAACAACCTGAACTGATTTCCAACTGATTGGCCCTCCTTTGAGTGGAGGGCGGGACCAGATGGTTTTCAGAGGTTGTTTCCAACCTAAATTCTGACTCTAGCCATGGTTTAAACAGCCAAACTGTCCACTGCTAGTGGCTATATGTGGGCTTGCTTATGTGGCAAACATTTGCAATGCATCCTATTCTCCCAGGGAAATTTCTCATTATGTTGAAAAGGAAGGTAAAACTATCTAAAGAAGTGCCAGATCAAGAAACATGAATTGCTGTAACTTGTCCCTCTGAGTTCCTCACATCTCTTCAAACTCCTATATGAAAAATAATTACCAATTCTTAGAATAACATAGATCTTCATCCTTGCAATGATTATTCAGAAATTATTTTGGTAAAGGAGTAGGTTTGCCAAGACAAAATTCATTCAGGGGTTGCTTCAAGCCCTGCTGAATGTTTATATCAACTTTTATGCAATCTGACATTCCCAAAAAGAACTGACAGTAATGGACTGGAAACACAGGGAAACCATTACAGAACAAAGAAAAGAAGAGTTTCAAAAGGAACAGAATTTAAGAGCTAAATTTCTTAAACTGGCTCTGATAAAGGACTGGCCTGAACATAAACCCTCTGAGGAGCTTTCAAACTAACAAGATGACACTCTGGGTTGCTCCAAAACGCAACGCGAAAGTTGCCATGTGAAGCTGCAGAAATATTCCCCTCTGGGTTTTATTTTGTCAGATCTGACAGACCCAGGCAGATTTTACCAATTAGGAATAAAGACAGAAAGACCTTCCAGGGAAACATTAGAGTCTCTAGGAATAAGGTCCTGGTGCTACTCTCTGGAAAGCTGTCCCCATCCCATGCTCCAGGCTGGCGGTAGGGGGGAGCAGTCCACTGGTGCCACAGCTGCAGTGTAGAGCATATCTCACCTTCACCATCTCAAAAACAACAACTGATTGGGGCATTAAAAAATATCAGCTGTAAACCAGGTCTACCTAGACAAGCATATAGTACTGCAGACCCTAGCAGCAGTGCCAGGACATGAGAGGAAACAGGGTCTCCTTTGGAATAACAGATCTCCTCCATTTCAAGAAAATGAAAGAGATGTGTGCTTAGAAGTGCATACATAGAAACAGCATTCCTTGTTGCAATGACAGTGGTACAGAATTGACAATAAATGCCCCACTTTTGTGCTGGAGCTGAAGCAGACAACCTTTCCCAACACTTTATTTAAGAATTCTATCTGTAGATTTTTCCATCTCTGTAGCTTCAGGATTCAACAAAGCTCTTCATGCTTAGACCAGCCTGGAAATTTTTTCGAAAATGCTTTTTTGATTCTTGACTCCCTGATCTTCTGAGACCAAGTGAAACCAGATCAGATCAAACCATGCTCTTGTTTCTCCCCAGCAGTCACTTAAACTGACATTGCATTTTCTTCTATTTTTCTTTTTCCTTGATAATTCCTAGATGGAGATAATGGTCATTGGTGCCCAAATGCATAAGCAGCACACCCCAGTAGGAGTAATATGACTTTATTCATGTTATGATGTCTGTTTAACAAGGAGTTAAGTGAGGACAGAGTGTGACCCTGTCCACACGCCATCACTATCAACCTTTTCCACAAGATGAGAGAACAATTTAGGCCAAGAAAAGTTATTAAATGCCCCCGCCCATCTTTAAGAATAGGACGGCTAACCCTGAAGTCTCTTCAAATTATAAAGTACTTCAAAGCAACCTTTTTAAATTGTTATGTGGAGTCATGCTGATTCTTTCTACTAATGGGTGAAAACTTCCACCCCACTACTACAATTTTAGAGCATTCTAATTCTTCAGAATTAACATTACTACTAAAATAAAAAAATTGCTATTTAAACAAACTTGCAAAATATTCCTCTTCCTTTCTTTATACCACCAAGTCTCTAATTGCTACTTCACTCACCAAATCTTTGCCTCAAACAGTAGCATCTGTGTACTGAAAAGTATTGTCCTTCTCTTTTTTTGCACACAGATAACACAGAGCCATCTTTCCTCCCTCACCTCATTTTAATGTGTGGCAGAATTACTGAGGACATTCTCCTCAGAGCTTGTAAAACAAAAGCTGACAGTGGGCTAATTTGTCTGTGAGGTGACAACTGCTCCATCCAAATGTCTGCAAAACATCTCAGCAAGTCTCTCCAATTAACAAAGTCAAGTAGGATTAATTTAATTTTCCCATGAGAGTTCTTCTCAGAAGAACTGGTTCGGGTGTACCCAACAAGGCACTTACTGAAACAGAATAGGTAAGGATTAAATGTTCTGCATATATCCAGAGCCCTGTATCAGAGCATCTCCAACTCTTCCTAAGTCCTTAATTAAGACTCAAATTATCCTCCATGGTAGAGAAATATGGCTTTGCCAATTTTATAGGTCAAGGTCTGAGGCGGAAGTAGACCAAATTAATTGAATAAGATCCAACAGAAAGCACTTGGCAGAACTAGAAATTCAAATGACTTCACTTCCAAGGTGCCTCACGCTCCCCAGAATGAAGGGGCTGTACCTTCATTCACTCTTTCCTCCTGAACATTTGTAATTTTTTAACATGATGATCACCATTTACAGGCAGAGGGAGCAACACATAGTCACTGAAGCAGCTCTTAGAAGCTTCTTCAGAGAAAGAAGATGTAAGAACAGTACTTCAGAGCAATGCAGAATAGGAGATTTAGGGTTGTTCACCTGATACTTACTCTGATTTTATCAGCAGCACAGTTCAGGGTTGGAAAGCTCAGATAAGCTAAAATTGGTAACTTTGATATTTTTGTGACTTTATGTCATCATCCATAATGCTACCATATAGTAAAACATTATACATGATGACATAACACCTGGAGAAAGCATTATGCTTATCAAAAGGCTGTGGGTTTAGCCAATTCAGTTCAAGAGCTCATGAGCATTTCTGAGCTTTTAGCCAGGCTCTATCAGCTCTGGTTATTACCTCCATCCCTTTTCTGGCAAGCTGCTCCAAAACAAGAAGCAAATAACATGGCTGCATTGTCTACCTTATGCAAAAGCCATGCAAGGGTTTAATAGTTTGATGCACAACAAGAAGGATACAGGTCGTTGTCATCTGTTAAGCCATGACCTTGTGAAGGCAACCAGAAAGAAATTAAAAACAAAACTAAAAAAAAAAAAGAAAAAATGTTTAAAAAAAATCACACTGCCCTGTCTTCACAGACCTTTGCCTTTTGTGTGAAGGCAGCTATAAAACATGTGTCAGAGAAGTCACAATACTGCTAACAAGAGACAGTGGAAGAAAAGTTGTCTCTGTCGTTCGGAAAATCCCCATCACATCTACAGTAGACGCTCCCAGTCCGCAACTGTTTAGTCAGAAGTTTTAACCGACTCCTTAAATTCACCATCTCTGGGGCCTTGCTGCTTAATAAAGACTACGGGGTGTTGAGAAGCACAGTATATTATTTCATTAAGTGCTTTTCGGGAGAAGGGGATTTAGAAGTAAAACTGCTGGCTTTGTGTGGCAAGGTTACGACCTTTGACAACTTTGGAGCTTATCTCTTTCATCTTCCCACTCCCCCGAGACCCCGAACTTGCGGAGGGATGGAAGCGGGTAAGCCGAGGCCAGACAGAGTCCAGCATTGTTGTGGGGCTGCCTCCTCTCTCTCTCTCCCTCTCTCCCCTTCTCTCTCTCTCTCCCTCTCCCTCTCTCTCTTTTTTTCCCCCCTAAACAAAACAGATCTGAACTGAGCCAAGGAAACAAAAATGTATTGTTCCTCGCAGATGGAAGCGAGTGTCGCCTAGGTAACCAGATTAATCTCCTTTTTCTCTCCCTTCCTCTCTTGTAGTGCGGTAATCGGTGGGCTCTTTTCACAAAAAAGCCAGCCTCAAAGCTGGGGCTCTAACTAGGTTCCTAATTAGCTGCAATTTACAATGAAGACAACATGATGAGATAATAGAAATTTGCAAAATAATGACATACCTCAGCAAAATATTCCTCCTCCTAAGAACCATTTTTATACAAAAACAATAAAGAGGGCCCTTCTAAAGCAAAGCTGGAAAATGGTGGTGTATTATGTGACACAGAACATTATTGTTCGCCTCTTGTTCCCCCAATCAACAGCTTATTGTTTGGCATCTTAAATAAAAATGACTCAAATACAGGCCACATAATGATCTCCATTGCGCTAATACACTGTATATACAGAGTAGTCAAAAATGTACCCAAGCCAAGGCCAGTGGGGCTGATAAAGTACCAGGGCCCAGAAAGGTAATTTACAATACAATGCACTAACTATTAGTACTGGTCTTAATCACACATATCTTTCTGATTTCTGTCAGGATGCGCTCTGACATCAAAAAAGGGCACCCGAACAGGGGGCAGCTAGTTAATGAAATATGATGGATCGCATTTGTTTTCATGTGGTGGTGAGCTCAAACGAAGCAGCCTCCAGACTGTTAGCCAACAGTCTTCTCTTGTGCGACATCAAAGGCTCCCATTGACGGGGGGGAGAGGGAGGGCGCGGGAAGGGGGATCGTGGGGAGACAGCGCAGAGGGAGGAGCGCCAAGCAACTCAAAGGACCATTAAATCGTAATCTCTACCTTATGTCCGACAGGGGAGAGCACAGAAATGGAACGGGCCAGGGCTGACCTGCCACTGGTTTCAAGGAGAAGGAGTGTCAGCACCTCCACGTGCGGTGGAAGAGAGGCTGGTGCACTGCTGCTGCAATTTGGTGTTTTGCTGCACAAGGGTGACTTGTCATTGCAGACATGAGGAGTACATCCCTGCTGGAGCCAGAGGAGAGAGGACAGTTCAGGGCAGTTTTGATCTCGACAGAAATACTTAATAAATAGCAACAGATTGTCTAAAACTGTCAGGAAGAACAGCAGCAGAAGTCCTTCTTTTTTCATGTGTAGACTCATCCGTGCTGATGGGCGCAGCTGCAAATATTCAAGAACTACAGATCAATGGATTGTCCCTCAAGTAAGTGCAACTATAGCCACTTTGGGCAAGGATGGGAAAGCATTATCCCGCACTCTGGCCTGGTCTTTTGGTTCCTGAGTATGGCAAGAAGCCTAATTTCCTTCACAGAGTAACTGAAAGGAATCAGAAATGTCATACTATACAGAGCAGTCCAACTGCTGAAAACTACTGCCAGGGTACCTGGCCCTAGCTGTACAGCAAGGCCCTACAAGACAATTCACGTCAAGGGTTAACCATCCCAAGAAGCACTGTAATACAACTGCCATCTGTTTATATGACTTTCTTTCATCTTTAAGGATCTCAAAGCACTTAAATGGTATTATGACTTGCTCAGGAGAGCTACTGAATACATCAATGATGAACATTATGCTGTACAAGGATAAGGAGGGGATTTTAGCAGTACCCCAAATATACCCATTCTAATGACCACTGCCATGAGATAGAACAGACTGGGCTTTGGATTTTTAAGATGTTATTCAAAACACTCACACAAGAAACACATGGGGGAAACCCATTCATCCTGAGACCCCTTGGAAGTGTAATGTGACACTTTTAAATCAACAGCAGCAAACATTCAAACAACAATAATAAAAAAAAAGCACGCAGATTTAAAACACTGAATGGCACTAAAAGTCAATTTCGATTCTGGAATGGTGTCTGCTATAAACAAACATCTATAAAGATTTCTAGGAAAAAAGAGAACAAGGTGGACAAATGGTAAGCCTTCAGTCTTTAAATGGAAGTAAACAACAGTAAGTGATTTGACTGTCAGGTTCTCATGTGCTTACTCAATATTATTCTCTCCATGCAAAGTCTGATTCAGTTGCAGAATAAGGTGTTATTTAACGTAAGAGCATCTAAACTGGTTCTGAAAAACAAAGTATTGTGTAAGGTACTTGAACTAGTTGTCAGGCAGCCCTACTCCAACCAATGCTGAGCATCTTCGTATCCCACTGACATCTCCCAGCACGGGAGCTGGCAATCTACCAGAAGTATCCTGACATACAGGATCAGGCAGCACCTAAGAAAAGAGCAGGAAAGTGGAGAAAATGCCTTTGAACTTGTGAACCCAATTCAGGGTAAACCCTGTGTTGACATTACTGATCACAGAAGTCACTAGTGCTTCTTTGCACCAACTGAAAGCAAGGCCTAAAGATTTGTGTGTTAGTTTGTTTATTGTTTCCACGTACTATACACATTTCTATGGAAGGCTGAATATACACTGTCCTTTTTAGGCTCATCTAAAAAAGCAGATCCAGTTTACAATTTAGATTTCTAAACACAGAAATAAGCTTTTACCTGGTACATTTTCCTCCTTTAGAGCTTATGCCTTAATTTATCTAGAGGTTTTATCATTGCATTGTTAGATAACCCTGTGTGGAACAGACACTACACACCAAGAATTCAGAAAAACAGGAACAGTGTTGCTGCCCTGTGTATTTCATGCCAGAGTCAGAACAACAGCTCTGTATCTACAGCCTGGTATAATTAACACCAGCTTGCCATTTTACACAGAAACATTAACTCTTCCAAGCAAGTGCTTCCCCCATCCATCCAGTTCCTTGGATGGATGAAATAAGTCACTCAGAGTTAGTTTCCCACAATTACAGAGCTCTATCTGATATTGCAGGCACACAGCACAAATTGAATTCAGTGGGATTTCTGTATATTCAGCATCTGAAGGTTTGGGACTATAAATATTAACCTTTCTCCAAAGCAATCATATCCAATGTATCACACCATAGGAGGCCAAAACACTGGGCCTGATCCTGCAATACAAATCCTGTCATCCTTTTCTTTCTTATTTTTTTTTCTTTAAGCTAGCAGAACTATTTGTGTAAATAAATAGGCACTCAGTGCATTTCTTTTCCAGCATCCCGAGTGGCTGGCACAGACTGAGTTACACAGCATGAATCTAACCGAGATCATCTACACTGTTCCCCTGGAACAGCACCTGAGCCCTTCTGCCCTTAAACTGCTCTGAAAGTACAAATTTACAAGCAGCATTTGAAGCATGACTCAAACATCCTTGAGTATGAGCAAGATCTGGTGTGTGACACAACTGGCTCGCCTTTATTTTATTATCATTATTACCACTCCCAGGCTTTGGAGGCCTCTATGTGTCTCAACACATTTCTTTAGCATCTCTGATAGCCTTCAGTCTTCCTGCATTTTCTACCTCTGAACCAGTAGCAAATGGCAAGGAAAAAACTACATAAACAAATGGGTTCACGCAGGACACAAGAAAATCCATGCAGCTAACTTAAGTTTAATGCTCTTCAACTCAATTCCTCCTTCCCTTGCCCCTGGCCCCCAGGGGAGGTGGGAGGAATGGTTTAAATCAATAACCAAAGGCTTCAATTCTACAAACCCTTGAGCCATTAGAGCTCTGAGTCCTTGGTGCACCCGTCATAACCTCCCCCGCCCCTGCACACACCCACACACACGTAACACATATGAAAAAAAAGAAAACTCCCAGCCTGGCATTAAGGACATTCACTCAGTGCTCTTTACTTAAAGGAAGAAAACAATTAAGTGAAACCTTGAAGTAATCTCATTCTGCCTATTTAGCCTCTTCATCCCTCAATGTGTGGTTAGTAAGTGTTGCAATCAGGGGCTAAGGCCTGCTATCATTCGGCCTTAATTAAAAAAGACACAAGCAGTGGAGCTGTGAATTAGAAATGTAACAACGCACTACCCCTGATTAATTCGAGGCTCATGTTGGATTAATAACTCCAAACAAAGAACAAAAGGAAATTGTTATGCGAATTGCAGTCCTCCCAGGCCAGACAAAGGTCAAATCACAGGATTTCAATTTCATCCGGAGTCGCTTAATCAACTCCCTCGGAAGGAAGACCATATGCAGTCCTGAAAGCTACCCATTGTAGTCGTGTTGTCACTGGACCTGAGAGACAGCACAGAGATAATCCCAACTATTCCCCATCTTTTCTCCTTCTTGTCTGTTTCTTTTCTTTCTCAGTTTCTTTTTTCTTTTCCCTTTTTTTTTTTTTTTTTTTTCCATTTTGACAAAACCCCTTCATTAGGGCTAATGATTAAGGAATAAGGACACTATCTGTCAGAAAGCAGCTTTTGTGGCTGCTGCCCCATGGAAGCTCCCTAGCTCTCACTGCCCATGCAGCTGCACAGGCAGCTCCTCATTTTGAGGGGGGTCTTCTCCAGCAGCAGCAGAAGCCACAAACTGCTGTGCTTCATTCAGCATCACACAGTCACATGCAACAAACAGCACCTGGGGTGTGTAAAACAGGATGTGTTTTACACATTCCGTGCTCTGCCTACATCTTAATACAGGGGTCTTGCGAGTATGTTAGCTGGGGAAAAAGGATTTTCCCACTCTGAAGACCTATCTGACCAAAACTAAGCCACAGAGCATAAAATCCCATATTTCCTTGCTGTTCACACCCCCAGTAAAATGATGATAATGATGAGGGAGCAAAGCAGCTGTCAGTTTTTATGATCTAAAATAAATTATCCCTCCAGTAAGCAGACACAGAGCATGTCCCCCTGCTCCCCACCAAACGTGACTTCTCAAGTAACTCACATGGCAGGGCATTTTATATGGACTGCCCAGTTATTCTATTTAAAGAATAAAGAAAAGTCCAAGTCTGCTAAGGGACCTGTCCCCTCATGCCAAGACCAAGCCTATAGAAACTGAAAAGGAATAAGAAAGAAGCTCTGAGGTAGAGACTGCAACAGGGAGAACAATTCCTGCCCTGGGCCTTCCAGAAGGGCTCTGCCCATCAGTACAGTACCATCAGTTTGCCACACAGCTGCCTGCAGCTGGCCCCGACTGGATGGGGCAGGTGCCCTCTCTCAGACAGATCCCTAGTGTTTATACACATTTCAAAAGCCAAGCTGGAATTTCTCAGGGTTTCATTTGCTGGGTTTTTTTGTGTTTGTTTTTGGTGGGGTTTTTTTGTTTGTTTGTTTTTTTGGTTTTTTTTTGCATATTCTGTAAAGCAACACAGTTCAGGACCAAATTTGCTTTCTTCAGCAATCAGCTCCAGCAAAGGGTCAAGAGCCAATAACACTTCCTACCTTGATGTAAGTCTCTTGCTTAACTCAAACAAATCTCTTCTGATTTACAGGAGAATGAGATACAAAGATTTAAGCAACAGTTCTCTTTTAATCTCAGATTCTGGTCCCAAACATATTCTGTGTATGAACTCGTTACTGTAGGATTGCTAACAAATGCATCATGACCCTCTGACTTGATTTTGCCAAGAGATACCTTACAGCCCAATAAAACCACCCAAAACCTGGTACTGGTACCTGGCACTGTACCAGTAGTTTCTAAACCTGAAGGCACCAATGGATAAGAGTTAGGATTCACATATTAAAACACCTTGGGAAATGCAGGTGCAGATTCTGTAGAAGTCTCTTACCTGTGTTAGGCGCTGGAATAAAACTGTAGGTCACTCGGTGAACTTAAAAGAAGATCCTGTTTTGACTTTCAGCTTGGGATCATCTCCATTCAGTTCTGTCAGAAACTACACCTGGTCCTCTTTCCAAGGGGCTGCTTACACACCCGCTGTCTCCGAATTAGCTGTTGGAGGGGAAGAAGTGGTTCGTGAATTGGCCCATTCTGAAGTCCTTTCCCACCCAGAAATATTCCAGTTTTAAATACTAACCCAGTAAATGACTATTCAACTTCTCTGATGCTTTCCTTTTAAGTATCAGTTCACTCTTACTTTACATATTGATTTCCTAGCGTGCAACCAAAAATTAAAATGAAATACCTACTGTGCCATGGGAAAGGAGAGTCACATATTCACAACTCTTTTGCCTATGTTATACCACATCATTAAATCCAAATTATATGGAATGCAAATTCTGTTAGAAATAAATCTCTCAAGCATTCTAGCAGCTCCAAAAAGTAAGAATAATTTTTTGAAATCTGTTACTATTAGAAGCTCAGCAACGTGCACTACAAGCTATTTTAGCTACTTGTACTCTTCAGTGCAAAAGTAAAATACAAGTTTTAAGTGTGCAGCTCCAAAACTGTAGCCTATGTACTCGTTTGTCAAAGAAAGCAAGCTGTGCACACAGCCCAGTAAGAATAAATGGGATGACAAGCTTGTCCCTTTCCTTTATTCTTACTCCAGGTGCTATGGAGCTGTTCTTCATCTCCTTGTCCCAAAGAGACATCACCCTCTCAGAAAAAAATCCTCTTCCTTTATAATAAATTCTGAGCCTCAAGTTATTATTATTCTGTGATATGAAACAGAATCACAGAATGGTTAAGGTTGGAAGGGACCACAGTGGGTCATCTGGTCCCACCTCCCTGCTCAAGCAGGGTCATCCCTGAGCACGTGGCACAGGATTGTGTCCAGACAGTTCTTGAATATCTCCAGTGAGGGAGACTCCACGACCTCTCTGGGCAATCAGTTCTAGTGCTTGGTCACCCACACAGTAAAAAAAGTTCTTCCTCATGTTCAGCTGGAACTTCCTGTGCATCAGTTTCTGCCCGTTGCCTCTTGTCCTACTGCTTGGCAAGCTCGAGCACAGCCTGGTCCATCCTCTGATACCACCCCTTCAGATACAAATAGACATTGATGAGGTCCCTCTCAGCAGCCTCTTCTTGAAGCTGAGCAGGCCCAGCTCCCTCAGCCTGTCCCTTCTCTAAGAGAGATGTCATTAATCTATATGCAATAATTCATTGTATATAGATAAATGACAGTAGCCTTTGAGTACATACACTTAAAGACTTTACAGTCCTTGACTCAATTGTAAAAATCTTCACTGGGAAACATTCTGCAGCACCTTTTTGGAAAATGACTGTTTGGTGTTGGTATTCATTCATGTGATTTCTTTGAGGCAAGCAAAGAGCTCACTTCCATAACATCTGAATGGCCTCCACTCAGGCTGCACACCATCACCCTACAATACTGTTGCACATGAAGCTTCAGCTTCTTATGTCAGCTGCATATAGAATTTCAACTTTCATGTTGAAGTTTAGTTAAGCTTGTAGCTGTTAGTCTAATGGGGAAAGCCTGGCCACACATTTCCCATGTATTCTAATTACTCAAGGATAAGTTTTTCTTCAACAGTTGCAGAATCACAGAACCATTTAGGGTGGAAAAGACCTCCAAGATCATCAAGTCCAACCTTTGACTGATCACCACCTTATCAACTACACCACGGCACTAAGTGCCCCATTCAGTTATTTCTTGAAAACTGCCAGGGATGGTGACTCTACCACCTCCCTGGGCAGCCCATTCCAATGTTTAGTAAGCCTTTCATGAAGAAATTCCTCATATGTCTAACCTGAACTTCCCCTGGTGTTTCTTGAGCCTATGTCCTCTCATCCTGTCACTTGCTGCCTGGAAGAAGAGGCCAACCCCCACCTGGCTACAACCCCTCTTCAGGTAGTAGCAGAGAGTGATAAGGTCTCCCTTGAGCCTTCTTTTCTCCAAGCTAAAGAACCAGAGCTCCCTCAGTCTCTCCTCAAAGGACTTACTCTCTAGTTAGCACACACTCACAAACTTTTAAGAACCTAAGTTCATAGTCCAGGTCCCCAGGCCCATAAGAGGCTGTTACTCCTCTCAGTACAGAACATGCACCTCTTGCTTATTGGTGAATGGTGTGCAAATAAATGCATTACAAAATCTGATGTGTTAAGAAAAAAAACAGCTCACCAGAATGACCAAATACATCCACTGCTATTGTAATACAACAACAAAAAGGTGCTTAGGACAGCTCTCTTCTGTTTTCTACAGAAGAAGGCAGAGGCAGGTAGATATTGGGGCATCAGCTCCTTTTCCAACCCAAATGCCAGCACAAGCCAAGTAGCCAGGAGCTTCTGTAGCTTACTTTAGATGATAATCAGTTGAAAGTCTGCTGAGGATGAGGAGAAGAATCTATTTAATACTGCTGACGCAATCAGCCTCCACCACCAAGTTTGGCACGTGTATTCTGCATCTTGAAATCAAACTTTGCCCACTTTCATAGCTCCTGAACACACTGCTGAGAAAAAAACAGCTTCCAATGCTCTTAATGGGACAGGTGTAGCCTAAAATCTTCCCCATTTCATTTTCAGCACAACTGCCTATCTCTCTGACACAGCTACGCTGACGTAGGTGGGAAGAAAAGGCATGCCCTAGCTAAACTACACCTGGGGACCAGCAGAATGCCCTGTATTTCCATGCAATCCCTCAAAATCAAAGATGTCTTAGAGCCTGTCCCATTCTCCTTGCTTCTCTCAGCTATCTCCAAAGACCTATGAATTTTTATAAATCCCAAAGCATAAACAACAGGCAAGCATTTAAAGCTGCCCTCAACTTGACTTGCTCTTTTCTTTTCAGTAACCGTCTCAAAGCTGTGTACCTGTTTCTTTAAGCAAACAAACCAACAAATTTCTCTGATTTTACTTGACATTTTTTCTAATCCTCTCTCTTTACTTAGGAGCTGCCTCTTTCTCTTCCCTTCCACTCAAACAAGCTGCTGGGTGAAAGATATTCCTCCTCTGCAGCTTCTACCAAGTGTGCAATAGCTTTCACGTATCTCTACCTCACTGACCCTTCATCTCTTTTCAAATCACAGATAAGAAACAACATTTCCTTATCTTGCTAAGAACTGGGAATACTTTCCACTTCTATTACAATATTTGCCACCCCTATTAAGCACTCTAAGAGTCTGCATGAAAAAAAAAACATAAATATGGTAGTTTTCTGCCAGATTGCAAGAAACAACTAGGGCCAGTTTTTCAGGGGACAGTATTCCAAACTATACTGTAAGCAAGCAGCTGTATCAAAAGATTAAATACGATGGGATGTGCAGAGAAAACCAGTTATGTCAAGCCCATTTGTCTCTCTCCAAAAAACCCAGCCCAACCAACCAAAGATAATGTGGGTTCTCCTATTCACCTTACCAAAATGCCACTTCAGTTAGAGAGATAAAATCAGAACACAACAAATTAGGTTTTACGTCTGGATAATTTTTCCAGAGAAGTCCAGCACCTTTATTTAAGCTCAACTTAAAGGATTGCACACCATATCTGAGAGCTGCTGGGCAGCTGCTGCTCCCCCTCTCAGAGGTGGCTGCTCCTCAGTTCTGGCTGGCATAAAGCAGGGCAGGATACACAACCCTTATTCTCACAATGCCATGTTAATTTACATAATTAGTCCCACTGACATCAGTAGGAAAACATGTACTGTAAAAAAAGTAGTGCAGGAGAACATTTATCTTTTTGCAATAAAACCATACAACAAACATATCCAATCTAAGCACACTAAATTTACTTTCCAAGGAGTCCAAACAATAGCTGCCAACACATCCATACAGATTACATGTTCTTAGTTTATGGAAAAAATGGAGTAATGTTTTATACTTTTCATTATAGGGCTATTGTCTGATTTTTTTTATTTATTTTTTTTTTTAATGCAAGAAATACGTTTAGTGAGAAAATTTTGCAGGAAAAGGTTTTCCTACTTAAGCAAAGAATAAAATGCAGAAAACAAAAAATATTAACAAGAAATTATCTGTTTCTATAACATTTTCATGGCAGCTCAGACATGCAGGAGAGAAGTACCAGCAGCTAAAGAGGCTGAAAATCCAAATCACAGAATCATTTGGGTTGGAAAAGGCCTCTAAGATCATCAGGTCCAACCATTAACCCAGCACTACCAAGCCCACCACTAAAACACGTCCCCAAGTGTAACATCTACATGTCTTTTAAGCACTTCCAGGGATGGTGACTCCAGCACTTCCCTGGGCAGCCCATTGCAATGCCTGACCACCCTTTCATATAGAACAGAAACTTAACCTGTTTCAAGTACTCTACCACTACTGCTGTAGTCCTGGAGTCTTCTGGATTCTTAGGAATTTATTGATTTCCTTGAAAGAGACAGTTTTCATTCCAAGACATAAAAATATTTCATGAAACAATTTTCTTTTTTTCACTTTTGGCGAGCTTTAACGGTAATTCTGAGGATTGCCAATTATTGTTATAAATCAAGAAACACAGTAGTAACTTCCTTGGAAAAGAATCTATAATACTTCCACAAAGTATCAGGAATCCTACCTAATTCTTCATTGCCATGATGAGAAATTACACCAAGTAGTAAGAGCAAGAGTCTATCCATGTTACATAAAAAGGAAGAGCCTGGAAAGAGGTTCCAGAACCTTGAAAGAACTGGATCTTATGAAGCCTTATTTCACCTTTGCTTTTTTTTTTTCTTTTTTTTTTTTTCATTTTCTTGTGAAATCTGTCTCCTTTGCTTTGATGCCTTTGATTGAAGGGTATTGTGTAAGTGACTCGCATTTGCACAGCTCAGAAACATGAACACCAACAAAAGCCAAAACATACAATTTGGTGTATTTGCTTGCTGACTAAACACTTTTTCTTACATCTTTCTCTGCTTGGAGGGTAAATTGTTAGTTTCAAAGCTGAATGACTGCTTCAGTAAGTTGGGAAGCAGACTATCAGTACAGTGTGATAATTAAGGGATCTTAGTTCTTAAACAATGCTGATAAAACAGAAATCCCTCTCCCTTTTTTCTGGATTACCTTTAGAACTGAAATCAGAGCATGCTAAATGAATAATAATTTGCACCTTCTGTGAATGATAGAAGATTGAATCAAATTTTAACTCAACTCTATTTGTAAATCCCTCAGGATGACATAATTACTATTCAACACATACCTTAATTAGCTGTACACATCTATTTCATAGTATTTAACAGGTTTAAACAGTTTTTATTGTCTCTTGAATGGATGCTCCATTCTTATCAAAATGAAAATAATTCTGAATTTCCTAAACTGGAAGAAATTTGCTCACAGAAGTCAAGAAATGACCTGGACATTACAGTCCCTATAGTCAAATAGTTATCTTTTTTTTGGCATTTTTAATTTTGTTTCAAGTTCACTAACGGTATAAAGACTTGAGGGTGCACTGATGTGAATTATTGTTGCTGCTGCTTCTTTCCTTTTGATGAAAAAAGTTCATAGTTGCATGGTGTGGTGAAAAGAAAAGTCTACTAAAATTTTTGCACATAATTTGAAATAAATACAAGCCAATCTGGGACATAATTTCTTTTCCTGGTTTGGATTACAGTACGGCCTCACCTCTAGAAAGAAGCATTGCTTTCATTGCTCCATCACAGATCAGAAACAGGTTGAAATTCAGCAGATGAAATTGAAGAATCAGCATTTGAGACCTTGATCCTCATACTGTGTAAAAGCAGGTCCTTGCTCACACACAGAGGCTGTTCTTTAAGCCAGTGGGATCTGCAGAGCAACACCGCTCAGCCACACACTGCAAGCTGCCATGAGCCGAGGCTTGCCCGGAATCACAGGCACAACATTTCCTAAAATCAGAGAATCACAGAAGCTTTTAGGTTGGAAAAGACCTCTAAGGTCATTGAGTCCCTTAACTCAGCACTGCCAGGTCTACCACTAAACCACATCCCTAAGTGCCACATCCACACTTCCTTTAAATACCTCCAGGGATACTGACAATAAAAGCAAACGAGGATGACAATGATTATGTGCAGACACACATGCACGTGGTATGTTTTCATTATTTTGTCAAACTGCCCCAAGTGAGATTAAAATGTTTACTTAAGTACTTATTTTATACTCTGTGTCATTTGCTTTCTGTTCTCCTTAAAATATAATGCAAAAGACAGATGACTCCTCAGCACAACTCGCTGTTCCCGGGGCCAAATCTAAATGAAGATAATCAACAGAAAAATGATGGAGGCTGAGCCTGTCGGAGGAGGGAAAAGCAGGACTAGAAGTGCTTTGCTCTCCCAATCACCTTGGTTTCAGTGGACCAGAGAGAAGCCAAGACCTCTGCAGTCCTGGTAAGGAAGCACTACCAGGACCTAAGAGCCTGGGGAATAGGGAAAGACCAAGGATGAGGCACACTGATCTAGCATGGGAGAAACTAAACAACTTGAGGAAACAGTCTGAAGAATATTTTAGGTACTACTCCTCCCAACCACCTCAACATCATCAGACCAGGACTTAAAAGTCCCAACATTTGCCATATACAGTGATGTTGATAAACAAAAAACCTCCCACCCTAAACCATACCTAAATGCCTTCCAGTGCATTTGAGATCCTTTTGTTTTATCTTTCTCTTAATTCTTTAGGGTGCCTCAACACCATATTTTCAAGTTTTTCACTGCAATTCACTGTAGTAAAAACTTTTTGTTTTTTCTACAAGTGGAGGTAGAGATTCTCACACATTTGTCTTATCTCAGAACAGGGTTTTGCAAGACACATTACATATTGTAAGCTTCGTGGTAAAACTGCAGGCATTGTGTTGGGAAACTAATCTGTTTTGCCACTGAAACAGAACCAGGGAAAACAAAATAAAAATAAACTTATTCAGTCAGGAGTGGTTCTTATTTCATAGTTATGTTTCTTCCTGTCTGTATGATGAAACTGTAAATGCTCAATCATTAAAAATTAAAAAGATTAGGAACACTCAAATATATGAATCTGATCCCATAGCTTTCTCAAAGGTAAAAAAAGGGGAGGGGTGGTATATATGCCAAGATATACTTTTATACTTTACCATCCCCTTTCTCTGCACGTAAGTTTCCACCTTGCCTTGCTCTGGTCTCAGCTGAGACCCAACCAGAGAAGGTCCCAAACCTTTCTGGAATCTTGACAGGTTTAGAGTCACCACCTGCAAATCAGTAAGTACTCGAAACTCACTGGAAGTGAGAGCAGGCTGGGAGCAACAGGCTCCTCTGCTCCCGCCATGCAAACAAAGCAGGCTGCAATCTCCCGCGCCAGCGTCTGTCCCTGAGCAGCCCGCTGGCTCCTCCTGGACAGCACCCCACAGGAACCTCATTTTGAGGTGACAAAAAGATGGACCTCATGTTGCTGCACTGCATATCTATCTCCAAGTCGTTACCCTGGAAAAGAGAAAAGCTATTTGTACTCTCCCCAGTAAACTTGCTCTTCTCGATTTTCCTAACATTGTAATGGAACTTTCCCGCCTGTCGTGTGGGTCACTTGTTTTGTACTGGAAAAATTGCAGATCATGGGGAGAAAAATGCTGCTCTATGCAATTACTGTGTAGCATTAGCATAGTGCTGGATACTCTCTAATTACATACAGTACTGTTGACATGCATATAAAAAAAATGATATAGATTACTTATATATCATTTCTTACTAGAAAGAGAAGTAGTTTGAGCTCAGCCAGCTACCCAGGGAAAAAACTACAGGAGGCCAAAGAAGGATTTACAATTCTTTTTCCGCTTAAATGACATCATCTGTGAGGAAACATGCATTTTGATGGAGCACATTATAGAAGAACATTGTGAGGGTAAAAAAAGCTTGATAGAAGATCCAGGCAGCAAAAACATGCGATTTTGAGTATCATAAAAAGGGTGGTAGTTCCAGCTCATGTGGATCACCAAATACATTCTGTTCCTGACTGAACCCTACTGTCTTACAATACTCATACTGTATTATTTATTATTTGCATTATATATTATTTGCATTTCAGTATCCCCAGCAAGGCCTCCAGGAAACCCCACAGGAGTATTTTCGTGTTTGGTTGATTAGTTTTGCATCTGCATAAAAATATTTGCCTTGTGCCTGAAACCTTGACTTCAATGTGGAAACACAGAAAAAGCAGGAAATAATTCTGATCTTTCTGCTTTCCAACTCCAAGTTAATAAAATGTTTAAATTAACTTTAAGACGAAGTTCATAATATGAACAATGTCTTAAAATTACATTCAGTGTGCCAAATTTCTGAAAGCACTTCTAAGTTCTGCTGAAGCCCCAAGTACCTATAAACCTGTTGAGTGGTGAGCACAGGCATCTGAGCCATCAACAGCCATTTCAGATTTTACTTACTATTATCTGTGGAATACATGACGATGAAAATCAGCTGATACCTGTTTTTCATGGCTGTGGTTTCACCATGAAGGTAGTAATGCACATGAAACTCATTGTGAGTACACTTACACATGAAACCATTCAGTGGGTAGCACTCAAAAAAATAAACATCTGTATGTGCCTCAGCAGAAAAAAAAGAAAACTTCAAAGAAACATCAAGTTTGCAGTATTGTTTTTTTCTAAACACTAAATACTGTAAGTGGAGATACTGTCTCTACATAATGCACGTTGGCACAACCACAGCTCATTCTTGTGTAAATAATTTGATATAGCATTATACAAACTGCAAATATGGCACTTAATTTTATTAAGAAAACAACTGATGCAATAGCAGCTACAGCAAAACTGGAATGGTAAATAGGTTGTATTTTTATTAAACTTTTCCTTAGGCCTTTCTGGCAGTTAATTTATTAATTTTATAAGCTTCTGACAGTTATTTTATGGAAGTCACACACCCAGTGACTCTGCTTCAACAGGTTGAAAGAGACTCTACAATCCTACAGTAGGCAGGGTAGATGCAACTAAGTTATCTAATTGATTTGGCTTCATTATTTCCTTTGAGGGAATCTGAAAGATGAATTTCAGGACTTAAAATAACACGGACCTGGAATAACAAGATCATTGGATGGAAAAGTCAGTCAAACGTGGAAGAATGGAATAGATCAATTTTTTGGTAAGAAGCTTTTTGCTTTGTGAGATTGAGCTGACAGGCATTACTTCATTCTCATAAAAATGAAAAAAGCTCCAAGTGGGAGTTGCCATGCAGTGGGAAGAAAAAATGAATGGCATATTTGGGATCTGGCAAGTAGAATGGATCTGGGAAAAAATTTGGTCCTAAGTCCCAAAGTATAGCAGATCTGTGCCCTGATTAGCTCACATTCACCCAAACCTCCTTCTGTGCCCTGTGCTTAGATTAGGTTGTGCACACAACCTATTTTCTATTTATGCAACATCTGCTCTGCTTTGAGATTGCAAGCAAGAACATTTCCAGGCTCCAAAGCAGGATGAGATTACAGACTGGCAAACTGAGCTGGATAAAACAAGGCCGGAGCCACAAAGATTTAGGTTCAACTCAGATTATTTAAGATTCCAAAAATGTGCCTATTTTGCATTAACATAAATGATTTCTCATATTTATACCTTCTTCCAGTTTTAAGAAGGAAAAGAAATAGAGTGCTTAATTAGTAAAAGTTCATCTAGTGCTGTTCTCTCACATGACCAGAGTGACAAATCTTGTGGATATCATGTGTAGTGCCATAATTAAACCTTCAGCCCTGATTATTCAGAGCTTGGAGAGTCATCTAAGCCCTGTCAACCAGACACACTGATGTTCTCCTACTACTGGAATGAAGAGGGGAGTACAGGGAAAAAGGGGATGCCCAAGCACAGACGCCAGTATGAAAAATGTGCACCTAGTGGGAATGTTGCAGGGACTGAGAGAGGAGGAAAGCTGCAGTGCTGCTGAAACAGGGGGAGATGTCAAGGATGACCCTCACAGGATCCCCCCAGAGATGGCCAGTTCAAAATAAGAAAAAGAAGGATGCTTTTTTCCTAAGGAGCAACTGGCAATATGTCTGGTAACATCTGCAGTAAAATTAACACTGGTTGTGGTCAAAATCATCTCTGTGGGTGGCAAGACCATGATTTGGTCTGCAGCAGCAACAGCCACTAAGCATGGAAGATCTATTTAATTTGTTTTAATAGCAACAGGCAGAAGGTTAAATACTTGACCAAGATGACAACCTCAGGGCTGACGGACAGGACCACAGAGCTGCTCTTACCTTCCTGGTGGACTTGGCTTCACTGATTGCACCTCAGGCTCACTGGCAAAGTACACGTGAACAGAGATGCTGCTGCTATTGAACTGACAGTTCAACAGCCCCACTGATACTCTGTGAAGCCATAAGCGCACAAAAAAACCTCAGCTTAAATTCACAACCTGGCCAGAAAGATAGTGGCTTACCAGTTTGATTATCCAAATACTTTCAGTTCAGTTCAGTGAAATAATAGTTCACTGATAGCCTTTAAATAAATAAATAAATCCCTCTTTACTTGGCCATGATTGAGGGTTTCTTTCTCCCTTGGAAGAGGCTACAAGACAAGGAATGCCATTCAGCTAAGTAGGGACTGGCTGCATCAAAAAGCAGCCAGGATTTCTCCTTCCCCCCATTCTTCCCCTCCCCAACACAATAGACCTGAAAACAAAAGACAGATTATTAGGTTTAAGTATGTAGCCCATTCTCCACATACCCCTTCCTCCCTCCTCCCACCCCTTCTTCAGCACATCTGGTAACCATGTGTGGCAAGTGCTAATGAAGACTTTCCTGAGCGAGCTACAATTAGTTCCGACTGCTGTTCGCCTCTCTCGGCTGTACGGAGGATAAAAACCAAACCAAAACAAAATCTTCCCTTCACTGTTCCTGAAACCTCCTCCTGCCCCTGGGATTCCCCCTCCTCATCATGCTGCTGAAATTAAAACAAAACAAAAAAGTCCAAGAAAATACTTTGAGGCGCTCTTCTGCCTGATTTCTTTTTCTCCTTTTTTTTTAAATCAGCATTTTATTCATTTTGATTGAACACGACAGGCAGGCAACAGTGTTTCTATGATCCTGTCTACAATAGAGAATTGTTAAACAGATGTCCATTTTTTTTTTTCTTCCTAGCCTGGCAGTATTATACACATAGCAGTTTTATCTGCTTGAGCAGATCAAATTTGTGTGTGTGTGTGCGAGCGTGTGTGTTGCCATTTGGAGTGATTAGAATAAGCCGCACAGAGGCAAGATGTATTGTGCACAATTAAGCCCATCTCTAGACCGCACATTTTTGTTTACTCTTGGTCTCTTCTCCTCTCCCCAATCAAGCTGCTAATAGAGCTGTTTCAAGTTTCAACAAGGACCGCATTAGCTGCTGGTCTCCACATGAAACAGAATGCCAAACCCCAGCCTCTCCCCAAGATCTAAGCACCAGCCTCCCTGTCCTCCTTTACATTTCTCTCTGAAACAACCATGGCCCTCACCTTCAAAATTCCTAATGATTGCCCCTTATAGACACTCGGTGCAATGTAAAATTTCCCAGTGTGAGACTTTACATATTCCTTGTCATTTCTCTCAACTGTGTCACACAATATGATTGCCACTGACCAACCCCTACTTGAAAGTATGTTCCCACTAAACAAACAATCCGGATAATTGCTGTAGAAGTGATGATATCTGCATACATCATATTTCAATTATACCTTATTCACTCAAAAAATGGCTATGACCCTCCTACGCCTTTTGAACAGTGCTGTATATTGAAATGCAAAAAACTAAGTCCTAAAAGCAGAACAAAAGCAAAACTGATGCTTAAAAAGGAGTTATTCTCTTAAAATACACACGTTTCTACTTGCCAGATGATTTCTCAGAGAAGATGATAGGCTGGAGTAATGCAGGGAGGGAGGAACAAAAGGGGTTTTAATCATGGCTCGGATTAAGGAGTTGTATAACAATTGCTCTCCTTCCAGGCACATATACTGTACATGCTCACTGTAAATGATCAGCATTTAAAGAAACAAAGTGCACCGTGACGCATTTATTGTAAGGACAGCTGCATATACATTAACACTTTATTAATCAAAAGACACTAGGTATCTTTCTCCCTCATGATACCAGAAAATAGCACTTACACACACAGGACTGACAGCCAAAACCAGGCAGGAACATATCTTCTCCCCTATCCCAATTTCAAGTACATAAAACCCACTGCGGGGAAAAAAAAAAAAAAAAAGGCAAAAAAGCACAAGACTCTTTCTAATTTGAGGGCCTCTTCTTAGACAAAAAATATTGCTTCACCTCTACACAGTGTTGTTTTCCTCTGCACCAAGCAGGGAGTAGAGCAAAGCTGTTGCACTCCTAGAAATATTTTTTCCATAAAACATAAATTTTACACTTTGAAAAAAAGGCTAATTTTACTGGTAATGAATACCAGTAATAACTTAATGACTCACCACAGTACACACTTTAAGGAGGAGCTGGTGCTAATGCGTGAATAATTATTGACACAATTAAGTGCCCAACACTGGGCCTGTTAAACTGCTTCTGGCACGTGAGGGCTCCTTAATGGCTCCGTGGTACGGTACAATGACCCTAAAAGGTTTTAAAGTGCAGAGAGCTCCCCTTCGCTACTGCAAGGGATCCTCAGATTTCAAATCCATTCCCCGCCAGATAACGCTGAATTGCCGAGGATTTACATCCCATATGGGGTTTTGCCTGTTGCTGGACTGAATAATTAGCTATTTACTGATTCAGTAAACAGTAAGCTCACCCTTTGACCTGCCTTGGTATAGACTGTCTGGTCCCTAACCTCACCAGGGGCTTCCTCCTGCCTAATGGTTGTTCAGTGAGCCAGGGCTGCTGCTGGAAACCTCACTGCTCTCTTCCCACCAATGGCTCCAAAGTGCAGGACCCCAGCACCACGCCAGCCACTGAATCCTCAGCTTGGGCGGGATTAATCTCCACCTAATCTATGAAAGTTTGATTGAAATTGAAAAAAGTATTAACTGAAACATCTCCAAGTTGGATTGGCAACCACACCACACGTGTGCTCCCATCCCGAGATCCTCAAGACCTCTTGGCCCCGTTGCACACGCACAGGTTCCCCCTTTTACATGTGCAAATGTACAGATGTCCCAATTAAACACAAACCGAATCTCTGGCCCTGCTGTGCATACCACACTTATCTCTGACAAGTCCAGCAGAATCACTGGAAATATTTGCAAGGTTTCCAGCAAAGCAACATTATTATCAAGAAAGTCATAAAAAAGTCACCTCTGGCAAATAACTCCTGACCATGTTTCACAAGAAGGGCGCTCGTGTCCTCTGAACAAACGGGGCTGTCTCTAAGTCAAAACGTCCTGCCAAGATGCTTCATCAGTTAGCTGGAGCAACACACGCACTCACACAAAAACTGACCTTTTATTCTGAGATCCTGAACTCCCTCTGACCTTCCCCAAGCTATTCCAGCACGCATGTAGGTCCGTAAGACAGATGGACAGCCTGAGAGATGGACAAGCAGACAGACAGAGCATAATATTTTATTTTCAAATCTGCACATCCCGAGTACTGCACGTACAGAGTCAGCACCGACAGAGTCCCCAGTCCAGGGTTAATAAGGGTGTGTTGGAGTGTGTAACGCCGCTGTCGCACGCTGGCTGTGAGGCAGCTACGCTGTCTGAGACATGAAAGGAGAAAAGGGGGATTCTCAAGGATAACACAGCATTACCCTCCTGGTGCTGCCAACGTAACGGGCACCATTAACAGGAGAGGTGGCAGCCAGAACAATGACAAGGAAGTGGCCAATTAGGGGAGTTATAATCAAATTCTGCACACAGCCTGTGAAAGACTGTGTGGAGAACTGCTGGATAGTCACTACAGCCTGCAAGTCTCTTGTTCTCTAGAGTTGCTCCAACAGACAGTGGTGGGATGTCGTGCCATGAGGAAGAAGGACAGACAGGCTGGACAGACAATGCCCGCAATGGGCAGTCAGGGAAACCTCTCTACTCCTGCTGCGGTTTTCCTGCCTGGCCTTGGTGAAACACTCAATCATTCTGTGTTTTCTCATCTGTGAAATGCAAATAAAGATGCTGCCATGTTTGTAGGATGTTATCGGCACATAATAATTTTGAAAACGTGTGTACAAAAGTACACAGCAGAAAAGAACAGGAAAACCTGACTGACCTGAAAAATACACGTCCTGAATTAGAAACTACCAAACACAGTCTAATACTTATCACACAAGAAAAGACTTGGTAGGGAGATACCACTTCAAAAACTAAATGGCTTCATTCATTTCCTTTTATCAGATAACTGTAGATATAAACTCCAGTTTTGTTCCTGACAGACACCACAGGCCAACATCCAGCTTACTGGGACCTGGAGCACAGCCTAGTGATTGACCACGTGATGACACAGTCCCTCTGATACATCTCTACCAGACTTTGCACAACCCAAGGCCCTATCTGAAACACCAGAAGTAAGTGCTAGTTGGGAAGAAGATTTGCATCATGTATAATGAATCTCTGAAACTGCACAGTAAAGAAATCAAGATTTACTGGAGGACACAGGAGGATAAGGAAGACTTTGCAACAGCTAAGCAGTTTGTGCACCCATCCTGAAAGAAGTATCCCCCTCACTGCTCCTTCAGGCAAGTTGGGAGACAGGTAATCAGGGAAGAGATTCGCACCCTGTTCCTCTCCACTCAGGCACTGACAAGCGGGGTGTTATGGACACCAAATTCCTTTCAAAGATTTTGCGTCTTTTAAACTAGTCTCATAAAGGCAGTGAGTCAGAAATAAGCTTAAGCATTTTCATGACATACTCACGAGATGGTCGCAAATCATATTCTCACCAAGAGTGGTCCTACATTATACTGCCACTGCGTATTGGTAATATAATGCACCTTCAAAACTGCTTCTCCTTGTCCACAGGAAAAAAAACAAAAACAAAAACAAAAACGTTCCATGATCTATTAGAGGAAAAAAAGTCTTTGGAGTTTTTTTTGTTAGCAAGGAGTGGTTCAAAGGCAAAAAGTCACTGACTGGCAAAGCAGTAGTGGGCTTTGTCACTTGGAAATCAATGAGCTGCTAGTGAGTTTCACTCATAGCTATATCATGCCAGCTTAATGGTACCAGACTTCATAAACGGCTCTTGACCTCTTGCCCTAACTTGCAGCAGAAGACAGCTGTTCTAACAAGAGCAGTCCTGCAAGGGCAGCTTGGGAGAGTTTGTGTGGTTGCACGAGAGCAGGATTTCACTGCCGCTCCGCTGAGCTGCCACGCGGCCAGCGCTGCCCAGCCCCAGCCCCAGGTAACTCCCAGGCTGCCCTTTCTTTTCTGCAACAAACCAAAACGTGCAACAAAATATTGCCACATCCCATGAGCATATTGACACAATAGGGACTTCAACCCCAATTTTGCTTTGTGTTTTTTTTTTTTCAAATGGCTTTATTTATCTTAAGATAAAGCGCACATACTTTGCCGATGCGCTTAGGGCCTGATACAGGGGACGTGGAGACAGTGCATGCACCGGGCACTGGGTTGCCTGAGGACGGGACCTGTCCTGAGGTGCTGACCTGTGGCTCAGCTGCAATGGGAACCAGAGAACCCTGAGACACTTGCAGAATTAGTCTCCCTAAAAAAAGAAAGAAACTGATGAATTTTTTATGACTTGCAGTGCTAAACGTATGTTTTGAAGTCAGCTGGTGTGAAAGCTGCAGGGAAAAGGAATCAAACTTTCTGCTGTTGGTCATAGGTTTTTATAACATGGAGAGAAAAAAACAGACATTGTGTTTGCATTCTATTTCTGGGCCTTTTAAGCTGTAACAGCATGAGTGGTATTTGCATCAGGAGTTACCATATATCATTGCAAGCAACATATGCATAGATGGAAAAAAGATGACGGCAGCAGCAGGTTCAGTGAAATCTCAGGATCTCTCTGTGATAGGGACCTGCTAAAGGTTTGGTTTTATTTAGCGTAGCTTAAAATGTCATTGGCATATGTGTTTCTCAATTAACACCAATTTAATACACTCCAGAAGTGTTCTATTCTGAGAGCAGGCTTCAGAGTTTACAAAGGATCTAACCTGACATTTCAGTACAGGATATCCAGCCCCATTTACAACCAAGAAAGCACATTATGAAGGCTAGATTTTTTTTTTTTTTCGACATTGTGTAATGTTGCCTCTAATGATAAATACAAAAGTCAGAAAATCCAAGTATGTAGTATGGAAATTATGAATCCCTCCAACCTCTGTGAGTCACTCATGTCCCCCAGATGAAATGGTGCCTTGCAGCAAATACAGAGATTCAGCAAGTGGATGGTTGATTTTCCTTCTCAGTTGCCTTAACCATGCCATACATGCTGCTAAACAATTTCTCAATTGATATACTGCAAATTCACCAACAGAATACATGAAAAATATATTTTAAAAAATTTTTTAAAAAAATCAAGCCCCAAACTCAACAGAGAAGCAGTCAATAATCCTGAAAACCCTGGGCTTTCTGTCAAAAATCTGAGGAGAGAAAGATTTACTGATGATGGCTTCCTAAATGATAAATACAGATGTCCAACAGGATCCCAGAAACCAACTACTGAAAAGCTGAAGGATTATTTATTAAACAAAAGTATGAATAAAGAATAGGCAAGTATCATTTCACATGAACTTTACACAGACTATATGAATGTCTAGAGTCTATTTAGAAAGCGCGCCCAGCATTATTAACATTGATTTTGGAATAAACAATTCATTAGATGTAATGGGCCAAATTCAGCCCTGATGAAACCAGTAACTTCAGAGAAACTGTATGAGACAGAAATTCATCTCTTCAGATGCAGTGAAGTGTCTATTCTCAAATCAGTAACAATGGAGCATGCATTCAAAAATTATTGGGGAAAAAAAAGGTTAAAATCAAGCATTTCAAATTTAGGAAATAGTGGTATTCAACTTGCCTATTAATCCTGTCCTGCTGCGTGTCCATTGTCTGAACTGAAGAGGGAAAACTAGCCCAGGTTTTTGCAGTTCAAAAGTGTATCACAGGGCATTCACACAAGAGGGCAGAAGTGTGATTGGAGGGACAACCTGAATTTGGCCTTAATTGTCAATGTTTGGCTTTGCAATTTGCATGAACTTTCCTCTTTTTCTAAAGGGGAAAAAAAAAAAAAAAAGATAAAGACTAAACATATTACATGCAACCACTGAAACTTTCCAAATCACAGTTCCCGGCAAGGTTTATTCTCTGTCCCTCTGCACAAAAATCTACTGTTTCAGACTCAGGGTATGAGTTTGCAGAAAATAAGGTACCATCAGGTCTGCAGCCAGGAGAACTCACCACTTTTTCCCATTTCCCAGTTACATTGCTGGAGAATCTCCAGCTGATGCCAACCTAGGGAGGGAGAGCAAACATTACCACTTTTTGGTCCAACAGGATCTTTTAAAATTAATTGAGGTGATCTAAACGCATCAGACTGCTACTGTCTCTCGCAATAAATAATTTGGAAGAATCTTTCTTTGTAACATCTTTCTCACCTACACACTGTCTAGAGCATGTGTGTTTGTATATACCCATATATATATAAACACATCCCTGAACACACACAGTTGGAAAGACTTCATCCTGAGAATGACTTGCCAGGAAATCTGGAAAATTCTGATATATGATGAGTTAAAATATTAACAGATGTGCGCAAAGTGAGAATTTAACCCTGAATTTGATCAGAAATGCACGCTGAACTCTGATACAGGGAACTCGGAAATTCAAATCCATTATCTAACATGATCATCTTTAAAATGGAGGAAATCTTGTGCTTCAGATTCTTCAAGTCCTGACTCCAGTGCAAGCCTAGAGTTTCTCATGTTGTTTTGGATCTTTGAAAAGTGAACTCAAAAGATAAAACTCACTCATCAGGTCCCCAAGTGGCTATTCACACTGCCTAACTTGAGGCATCTAACTGTTCATAGAGTCAAGGGAGGTCCCTAGCATGGCTGCTCTGAAGCCCCTTGGATGAGCCTACCTGTCTCTGTGGATCATACAGATGCCTTTGGCTCCTAATTTCAGTACCTAACTTACATGAGGTTACATGGTGTGATAATTTCATCCTCAGTCCTTATTGTAACACCCATGTTAGTCTGCCATGAGCAAACTCACTCCCAAATGAGTGGGGTCTGAGTTAAATTCAGGTTTCAATAAAAATGAGCCTATGTGCAGATCTGGATGCCCTCGAGCTCTAAAAAATCAAAGACCTTATTCTAGATGCAAATTTGCCTGACCTAACTATAGCTTCAGCTGGAAATTTGGATTATTCTTTTCCTAAAAGAAGCTATAAAGCCCCTGTCCAAAGGTTCCTTATTTGTTTTATTCCAATTATATGGTAATGTTCACATCCCCATTTCCAAGCCTTCAGTTATCACTACTGAACCATTTTTATTCTATACTTCATAAGCAGCAGAGAATTTACAGAAGTACAAATATCTTGCCTGGCATTTGCATACCACTCCCCACTAAAGTGTTACCTCCCTTCCTTCTCCTTTCCCAGTTCACAAAAGAGAGTGGTGGGAAAAGAGCCAACAACTAAGTCCTGTTAAAACTGCAAAGAAAGTCCTACCTTGCACAGTGCAATTACAATCATGTAATCACAGAATCATGTAAGTTGGAAAAGACCTTTAAGATCGAGTCCAATCTTTGACTGGTTACCACCTTGTCAACTAGACCATGGCCACATTCAATCATTTCTTCAACATCTCCAGGGATGGCGACTCCACTACCTCCCTGGGCAGCCTGTTCCAATGCTTAATAACCCCTTAATGAACCATTTCCTCTTGTCCTATCCCTATTGCCTGGGAGAAGAGGTCAACCCTCACCTGGCTACAACCTCCTTTCAGGTAGTTTTAGAGAGCAGTTTCCCCTGAGAATCCTTTTCTCCAGGCTAAAAAGCCCCAGTTCCCTCAGCTACTCCTCACACAGACTCCTCTCCAGACCCTTCCCCAGCTCCACTGCCTTTCTCTGGACATGCTCTAACCCCTCAATGTCTTTCTGGAAGAGAGGGGCCCAGCACTGGACACAGCACTCAAGCTGTGGCCAAGTACAAAGGGACAATCGCTGCCCTCATCCTACTACCACATGATTTTTCTGATACAGTTAACCACACCAGGGCAGGCAAAGAGCATGTCTCAGTGCATGCTCATCCAGCATCTGTGCTGGATGTACAGCACCTGAAAGAGTTAAGAGTGTGAGGAGAGCTTTCAGAAATACCTAGAAACAAGGATACCTGCAGGGCGTGCTCAGTTTGTTTTGAAGATGTGTTGTTCTAACACAGTGGTTCACTGGTTGAATATATTGCTATTTGATATCCTGCTAGACAACTCTGTGGCTGGAGTTTTGTGTCAGATCAGTTAAGCTTTCTGTCAGGATGTTCACTTCAGTGGTGATCAAATCCCAGGCTTGTCTGCACAGGCAAGCCCACAGGACAGGCTGTGGTGGGACTGTACTGTGCACAAGCCTTGCTGCGTTCATCCTTCCCAGGTGAGGGAGCAGCTCCATCCACACCCCTGGTAGCAGGTTGTGCTCCATGGGGCACACACTCACCACCTCTGCAGAGGACGACAGAGCACAGGGACTCATCCGCTACACGTTCACACACTGTTTCTCTTTATTTCTAGCCTAAGTTATTCCTGCTCCAAACGGCCCCTTCCTTTTGCATCTTTTTCATGCTGCCTTCTAGGGGGTTTAATTTTTTATTTGTTTATTTATTTATTTAAAATCAGATGACAGGAGCACAATATGCCCTCCTCAGGCCAACACCTTCTCCCAGGAGGACAGGAGAAGGAACTCCATCCTGCCAGTCTCCTCTCCACCCATTTGACTTGACTCCTGAAAAAGGACAAATTCTCACAGAGTGCCTCACAGATCTCCCCCCTCTGTACTGACTTAACATAAACATAGTTCACGATAGAAAATTTTGCCTCTTTAGGATGTTTTCATTTTGAACTCTCAGCACTTAAAA